>NC_090935.1:1121700440-1122003470 GCF_040938575.1 Ambystoma mexicanum | reverse complement strand
CTTGTCCTTATCTCCGTGCATAAGGCTTGGATTGCTGTCAAAATGGCCGCCGAGTTTTCCTGCGGCTCGGGCTGCGACGGGCGTGAGGGGCACGATGGTTGCTCCTCATCCACGGGAACCTCGTTGTCGTTGCCACCCTCGCTCTCGTCATCCCCCTCGTCGGGATTCCTCCCGTGGGACCGGGCCACTTCCAAATTCTCGGTCAATTCCTCCTCGGAGATTGTGTCCGTGTCCGTAATGGCCACCCCACCCCCCTCTTTTTCCACCGGGGTCATCACGGGGGTCTTCTCGATGGGCTTAAAAGAGGATTCCCTCCGCGGAGGCAGGGAAACTCTAGACCCAGAGGTCGCCTCTACTGAGATAGTCTCCACAGGCTTCGCCAGGGCCGCAGTGACTCCCTCGATAGGGGCCTTAGCCGAGTGGATCAAGGCCTTCGCCGCCTTGGGCGCGCTTGAGGCCTGCACCTTAGGAGGAGGGTCACTGCCTCGCTCCCCCTCGGCCGGTTCCTCCGAGATCGACCGGGGCCTCTTCAGAAGCTTAGCCGGGTTCTCGGATTTCCTTTTCCCCGAGCCAGAGCGTTGGCTCGTGGTTGATGGTGTCGGTGAAGGTGCGCCCTGCCTGGCAGCCGAGGAGCCCGACGGTTCGGCGCTCCCGGTGCCCTCGGACTCGCGGTGCTTTGCCTTCTGTTGGGCCCCCGTTGCCGGGGTGCCCTCACAGGACTTAGAAGACCGCTCGGACTTCTTCTTCTTCTTCTCACCTGCTGGGCTCTTGCCTTCCAGCCAGTTGGAAAGACGGGTCCTGCGATCCCTCATCGTCCGATCCGTCATGTTAAAGCAAAATGCACAGTCCTTCTCCATGTGCGTTTTATCCTCGTGGAGGCAGTAAAGGCATTTCAAATGCTCGTCCTCCTTGAATACATTTTGTAGGTTGCATCCAGGGCAGATCCTGAACAGTTTGCCGGGAGTCGAGCTTCCCTTATCCTGGGCCATGTTCTTCTCGTCCATGAGGTAGGCCTCAGATACTTCTGGAATCCTCCAAGAAACGTAACTTGACGAACACTTCACCCTTGAGGGGCGTAGGTAAATCCGAAACGGGTCCCCATTGATCGGAAGTATAAACGGTTGAGCTTGAGGCTCGACTAACCAAAAAAATGAGATAGATCTCTTTGAAAAAGCGCAAAACGCAGTAAAAGCTCGAGAGCTATAGCACGAGGACTCCCAACATTTGAGCGTGCGGTAAAAATCTGAAGATGGCTGCCAGGGGCGGGGCTTAGGGAGAGGGCAGTCATTGGCTGGGGGCAGTATGACCCAGAGACCCATGATTGGTTACTACTAAGAAAGACAGATCAGAAACGAAACTGATACTGATTTTTTCTTTACTGAGGATTCCCAGCCTGACGACAGGGAATATTCATGAGCATGTGAATCCATGCCAGACCCCGTGCTGGAGAACCCCATGGCCATTCCACTGAGGCTGCTTGATTAGCCAAGTCTCCTGTAAAGCAATGATGTTAAATGTTGAAAGAAACGCTGCATTTGAATTAAATAGGTGAGCAGAGCCGCAGGTATTCCAGCTAGCAAAGGTTACAGTCCCTGAGTTTGGAGACTGGAATAGTTATGATCTCCCGTTGTTTGTATTGTCAAATGGGCTATAACTCCGATTATCAAGATTTTGCTTGTACATTTTTGGCATTCTTAATGGAATCACAGGTTTCGTTAACTTAGGCTGATCATCTTGCGACTTCCCTCTTTTAAGCACTGAGGGATCTTGCGCAAGGATGAACCCCAAAGCAAACAATTCCATATTGGCTTGCTACAGCAGGTTTCGTACAACATTTGAAGGTATCCATAATCTTACCATAGACAGGTGTTTCATCACTCAAAAATTCGACCTCCGTTAAGTCAGTTGAACTGACATCTTGTAGGCTCGTTATTTCTTTAAATATTGCTAACACAGATGTTCGTTTCAAGTCATTAGTCGTAAAAGGAGCTGGTTGACATTTCATTATGAAAAAGTTACTTTATTGACTTGATTTTAATTGCGAAGCTTTAAACACAGCGCCTTGACGCGGTACATAACGAGATTGTCTCATAGCCTCGACGTCATGCGTTAAATCAGAAATCAGTGGGTTAGATTGAGCAGTATTCTCATGTGCAGTTGCTAACGTAGCATCTGGTCTACTACTATTGTCACCGCTTACCATTTAAAATTTTTGTTTCACTAAAGAACATCTTCGAGTGATGACTGTATCATTGCTCTAATGTGCGATTGTATATCAGTTATGTTAGTGTCTTGGGACTTAGATGGTCTATAATTTGCAGCTGCTTCTCTAAAGCCACGTGGCCTTGTTTTGGGCCAGAAATAGCTGCACAAGCAATCCGGGGGCTAGAGATACTCAATGAATTAGCTGTTTCACTTCTAGTCTTTGCTGTCTCTTGATGTACATTAAGAGTGTAAGATTTTTCTCCAGCTTTTACCTCTGCAACAGCTATAGCAGAGATCAAGGCGTCTAATGGCCATAGGTTTTATCTGTAGTTTTTTTCTTAACATCTAGTGCCTTACGTTGAGTCTAATTCAATAACTTATACTTGTTAATTATCTTGAGGTGGCCCCCAGAGCACAGCGTTATTTCTGGTATTATCCGTCTAACAAATTGTTTAACATTTGTATTTGAGGATCAAGCTGCTTTCTTTTGGTTCTTAGTTTTCAATGTTGTGAATGCAGGTTTACTTATTCAATTTAGTTTGGAACATATTAAATAAGGTGGACGATTTTACTGCTAACTCTGGGACTGAGTTGTCTGTAGGATTGTCCAGTGGAGCAGGTATATGAACATTTTCTGCATTGGAATGTCCCATCACTTCATGTGCATCATCATTCATAGCCACAGCCTGAAACCCTGGATCAGAACAAATGATAGATTGAGAAGGGCGTAAACGTTCTTTAGCTGATACTGTAACATTACCCATCTGGGGAACAAGCCCAGACTGAAATGATAAGGAAATAGGTTTAGTTGATGTGAATACTGCTCCCCGAATTTCATATTTCTTATCAAAATCTTTCATCCATGCAAAGATGTCATCAATCTGTTTTGCTTGGATCGAGATTTTATAGTCCAGAGTTTCAGTTTGGTGAGTGAGAGCATGGTAGTGTTCATTGCATTTAGAGTAATCTCAATTAAAGGTAATTGATTAGTAGGAGGCTTTACAGTAGAGAGAGGAGAAGACAGGAGAGGAGGAGCTCTACGAGGAGTCGGTTGAAGATAAGATAAAGAGTGGTCAGATACAGTGTGAACAGAACCATCAAACATACTATGCGAGAGATTCAAACCGTTTTGGTGTTCCGGCTGGCAAAAGAGATCGGAGAAAAGCACGCCAGGACACCAACGGAAACTTTATTGACTCCATCAGGCTCTTGCTCAGATGTATGAATATCTGCCTCCTCCTCATTAACAATTTCACAGCAACTCTTATTGGACATTGGGAGAATATGAGCCGACTGATCGGCTGCTTCTACAATTACAGCCTCAATACATGGTACAGCAAACGGCTCGCCAGCACAGATTGAACCAACTCTCGGAATCTCAATGCATGGCGCTGCCAAAACAACTCTCGCACCCATTCAAATTCTGTTTGCTGGCCGACTGGAGGCATTTGTTATGATTACCTTTTAGAGGATAACACCCATGTTCAGAGTCTTCAACCCTGTGTTCACGTGGCTGACAGAAGTGTCGTATATCTTCAGCCACCTTCCTTCGATCCAAAACAAAGGATGAAATACCAGTCAGTTTTTTCCAACTGGCAAAATCAGGTGACGGCTTCATGGGAGTGGATCTGAGGGTAACTATAGCTCGTGATATAGCTACATGGGCTGGCATACCAGATTTGAGAGTATAAATTCCACTTCTCCTTGGAAGCACAGGCTAAAGAGCCTGTCTTTTTTTTTTTTTACTCACACTCGCCCAACACAGCCTTAACAGCCACAACAGCTCCTAACAAAAAGCTCTTGCCCGAAATGCACGTGCGCAGAATACGTGTGTGCTCTGCTGTTATAGGGATTGTGGGTTGGAGGGAGTGGTTTGAGGAAATAGAAAAATATCCACACAGTTGTCCACAGTTTTCACCTGGGAATTGGAAAAGAAATGAAAAGAAGGTAAGTTTGTGAATACTTAATCACAGTTTTCACTCAGCCGAGCACTTTCTTTCTTCACTTCCGTACCGGTGTCTGAACAGCAATGTCATAATCCACACTATGGGTATCCACGGGGAAGAGAGCGACCCTGCCACAACCACACTTAACCAAAAGCTGTTGCCCGAAATGCATACGCGCGGAATGCATGTGCGCTCTGCTCTTACAGGGATTGTGGGTAGCAGAGAGTGGTTTGAGGAAATAGAAAAATATTCACACAATTGCCCACAGTTTTCAACGATGTGTGAACAGCAATGTCAAAATCCACACAATGGGTATCCACGAGGAAGAGAGCGACCCAGCCACAACAGCTCTTAACAAAAAGCTCTTGCCCGAAATGCGCACCACTACATTATCCTACAAAGAAAAACTTTGGAATTTCAATTTGAAAAACCACGAACATGATTTAAACCAATTGGAAGAATGGCAATCCTGTATGTAGCTTGCCCCATGTTTGGACACCAGACACTTTGCAATATGTCTGCCAAGATTACTTGTGCATTTGTATTCAACCTCACGTGCATGGTATTCCCTCGTCCATTTCTATAGATGGTTTTACGCCGTAGCACCAATTTCCTAACTGTGATGCTCTGGCCCACCACTGAATGCAGTTTGTCAGTTTGTCAGCTCCACGCCAGAACTTGAGTCAGCCTCAACTGAATGTTTTCCAAATCCTCTTGAGATATCCGCTGACTGCGGTGTTTCCCTGCAGAACCATCAGCCCTAGAGATAAGGGCTGTATCGGCCACTTTTGCTCTCTAAAAATAGGCAAATACTCCCAAAAAATAAAAACCAGGGAGTAAAAATAAACCAAACAAAACTGACACATAGGGCCTTGTGACCCTGCTTTCACCCACACAGTTGCATGGATATATTTGGATCAGTGTTGTACTTAGTTCCACAGAAAGAAGCTGCTATTGTTACTGCCTGATACAAAAAGCTAAACGTGTATCATTTAATGGGCATGAATAACTAGATGGAAAGAAAAAATATTTAAAAAACCTTTCCGTTTCCCAGTTAAAACCTATTCCTCCTCGCTTCTTGCATTGTATTGTATTGTACTGTACTGTATTGTACTTGTCATTTGTATAGCACCATGTTAACATTATTATAGTTTAAATGTGCTGTTAGTGGGAATGCCCTCAGAAGGACCACTGTACTGAATGTTGGAGGTAGAGAAGCAACCCATGCTGTCAGGCATGTGGATGGGTGCTGCGAAGAGTAGGGTGGTGTCAGTGCTAGAGACTCCCTATGGGTTCAGCGTGTCTGAATTTGTCGTAGGTCTGCGCTGCATTTTACTGTCAGAGGTGTTGAGGCAAATTCTGGTGTAAGTAGGCAGAGAGTTATGTAAACAGCACAACCACATTTTGTCGTAGTCCTTGCTGTATAGTGATGTGTGTGGATAGTGTAAGAAACCTGAGGGTATTCTCCCAGGAAGACCTTGAGAATCCCTTATTCAGGTGGCCATGGGAGGGCTGGTGCCTTCAGATCCCAACCCTGGGGGTGGACGAGCGGGGGAAGATCACCTGGGTAGCGGACCCCAGGGTTATGCTCAGGGGAATGCCCAAAGGGCGACGCAGTATTATACTGAGGAGGAGGGTGAGGGAGACGAAGTCCCTGAGGTTTTCCTTGGTTATTCCATCTTTACCCCCCTTCCATCCAAAGAATCTCCCTTGACACAATCCTACCAACCTGTTACCCTCAAAACTCACAACTCCCAGAATCCTTGTTTCCCCGGTCTCCACTCTTCATCCTTCAGCTCCACGTCCCTCTGGTTATTCTTTTCCGAACACCCAATCTATTATGACATAAAACTACTGTTCCCGCAATCCCCCTTGTTGATTTCACGATCCCGGTTATTCCTGTTTGCTCCACAAACCCTCCTACTCATTTCACAAACCCTACAAAACTCTACCCCTCCCCTTTTCTCACAAAGGACTAATTCGAAAAGTGTTTACCTGACAGGTCCCAACACTAGTGTCAGGCAAAGTCAGGCAATTGATCAAAATCATAAACACCTGACGGCCCTTTCCTTTCCACACAGGAATAAAAGGTGGAGCATTAAAGTACAGGGGGAGCAAGGCAGTCCACACGACCTAAGAGCTAACTGAGCACTGCAGTTCAAGAGCAGGAAAAAGATGGCGCAGACTGAGGGAGATGAAAAGGAGAGAAGTGACCTTGCCCTTTCCGAGCCAGGTCTGTGAAACTGCCACAAACGGAAACATAAGACCGCAAACAGGCCAGCGTGTGTTACAGAAGATGTCAACGGTATGCAAGACCCTCGTCTGCTGATAACCAAGCCAGGGAAGGATGTCGGTCTCAGTGGTACCAACCTTGACTCCAAGGATAAAGAAAGGCAAGCTGTTCATCACAGTGAGTCGAGGGGAAAATCGATAAGAAACCAAACTGTGTTGAAAGAAAAGTAGCCAACGGCTAATTTTAACTTTGAGAAGCTAAAGAAGTGGAAAACCAGTAACAGAGAAGGCCGGCACCACATAAGTACTCAGGCAGGAAACTTTGTGTGATTACCTGATGGTAGAAGGACTACTGTAACCAGATGGCATTGGGAAGAGGCGAAAAGAGGTCAAAGTGGCCATACAGGGGTCACCGGCAGATGACTGAGAAAGCTGAGGAAGTGAATCCTGCATGGTGAACATTAATACATGAACTGTATTTCGTAAAGATTAGCAAGAGTGAACCCGGCAGAGGGATGCTAATGAAAAGGGGCGAAGTCTAAAGTCCCATGATGAACTGTCTATAACCAAAGGTCGCTGAGAGTGAACCCAGCAGAGGGAAACCAGTAAAGAGGCTCAAAGTCTGAAAATCTATTTAAAAAGACATTAAGATTTGTGAAAGCAAGAAATATTGCAAGACAAGGGAAGGGAACTGTCACCCTTGTCTTTTGGGATCCGACACTGGTCAAGCGAGATCCAGGGGTGGACAGCTGTCACCCAAAGTTCTCTGAGAAAGGGAACTGTGTTAGAAATTTGCTGAATTCAATTACTGAGGGGTTTGCGCCCAGAAGAGGGGACCAAGGGGTGAAGCCGTCACCCAAAGTAGAACTTTGTGTTTGTTTGTTGTGGTATGCATCAGGCCCTTGAGGGCAAGAGACTTTTTATTGGAAAGAGACTTTACCATCGAAGAACCTGACAGCTGGAATGGAACTGTCGGCTTATGCTGAGAAACCTTGAGTGTGTGCTGTGCTCCAAGGTCCCACCTTGTCCCGTGCTGAAAACGAGGGGAAGGGAGACCCCTGGCAATTACATTCTGACTTATTATTTGGAGCACTTCTTTTCTTTATTGAAACCCTATCCCCACACTCTTTCTATAATTAGTTGTAAGGAATTGGCAATAGTTTTTTTTCTTTAGTATAGACTCTTTTATTATGACAGGATGCCACTAGGACTGTCTTATTTTTCATTTGATAGTCGACACTTGCTCTCATCTTAGATTTAGGTTCGGCTTAGGCGTTTTTCCACCCTGCATTCATTGTTCAATAAATACCCTTGAACTGTGACCACTTGTGCCTGTCTTTACTGGTGTAACCATGAGGTCCTTACAATAGCCATGCCTGCGGCCAGTGGAGTGGTGTTTTATGCGTACCTTGCTGCCATTGGTGGGGTTTTGTTGTTAGGGTGCCCGCTCAGGTACTTGGCTTCTTCTGTCAAGATCTTGTGCCTCTGGTAAAAATAGTTATCAACAGCGCTAGTCTATGCTCCAACTATTTGCTACAGGAGGTGTAAGGGTTCTGCTTCCAGATTCTTCTTGGTGGGTTGAGTGGCGAGTCTAGCCAGATATCAAATGCTTACTGATACTTTAAAGGAGGTACCTTCACCAACAGTTGTGGTTCATATTTGCGCAATACTTGCCAGTCCGCCCCATTCCTTCCTGATCAGTGCTGAGCTGGTTCCTGATTTCCCCAATGAGGTGTTGCACATGGGACCCCCTCCTGGCCTGTTAGTTCAGATAGCGGCCATGGTGGCCGGACTTCGCATGACTTCCCTGCAGTGCATCCCAATCTGAATGATTGCAATAGTGGTGGCGTTGTTTCATCACCCCACTGTGCTTCGACCATATTCTTGGAACTTGCACGTTTTCGGTACATGCTTGTTGTAGTCATTTGTCAGCTTTGTGACATAACATTCATGAGTGCTGTGACTTAGCTAGTGGTGCTTGAGGGGAAATCGGGTCATGGTAGGTGTACGATAGTGTGTGCCATCCGGGCCTCTGCAAAACAGCTGGCACCGTGGAGTATTTGGAGGTCGGTGACGCCATGAACGCAGCCGTCACCGCCTGTGGAGACTGTTCATATTCTCAGGATGGGCAATTTAAGATTGTTCAGGATAATGCATTAAATGGCTAGGTTTTCAGAGCTCTTTTGAAGGAGGGGTAGTTTCTAGTGTGACAGACGTGCAGAGCAAGCGTGTTCCGGATCATGGGCTCTAGAATAGAGAAAGCCGAGATGCCAATTCTGGTGGAGTGGTGCGGTGGAATAGCCAGGAGGAGGACACAGCCTGATCAGAGCTTTCTGGGAGGCTAGTAGTGGATGATTTTGTTCTGAAGGAACTCAGGTCCCATATTATGGAGGGCTTGATGTGTGATGCACATGACTTTGAAGGTTGCTCTTAAGCTAATTGGGAGTCAGTGCAAAATTCTGAGTGTGGGGGAGATGTGTTCCCTGGGCAAGAAGGCAAGGAGCAGTCTACTCCCACTGGGAACTGAACTTACTTTTTAACTCCTAAAAAATAATTTTACTCTCAAATTTAAAAAAACAGGGAGTACAATATTCAGACTTCCAAATCTAATCTGGAGCATTGAGGACCAGGTATTGTACGCCTCGTCTTACTTTCTGCTAGTCTAGGTAATTGCATCTTGACATTTACGTGAATTGTGCCGTTAATATATTTTGATATATTCATTTATATGATTTGCAGGTGTTAAGCATGATGGCTGTAGGGAAGTTCATAATGCTTTGTGTATATTTCCATCTTTAGAGTACCTAAGGTATGAATGCTTCTCCTATTTCTTGAGGTGCTGTCAGTTAGCTGAAAGAGTGTATCTGGGTATGGGTAACCTTTGTGGAACCGCTTATCCCTTCTTAGTTTCTTACTTTTTTGATCCATACATATATTCTCATTTTTGTCTGTCCTGTTTACTGTGCAGTGTCAAAGCCATTCGTTTGATGACAGCCCTCCTGCGAGTATACAATGTGTGGTTTCAATGGGGGTATTTGGATGATTGTTCAGGGGAATACACTATTAATTTTCTGTTTCCTCCTGCATTTATTTTTGGGCTTGGTTCACTGTGAGTTTTTAAATCATCAGTTTTGACAATTAGACAGTTCAATCAACTGGTATATTTTGTACATCAATACATTTTCGTTTCTTTTGATGTAGTTCTATCCCTGAAGAGGACGCGCATACATTTGCCCTTAACGTCCAAACGGTCGATCATCTGTTGTGGCCAGTAGATGCAAGTATAAAAGAATATCTACTTTGCCTCCAAGCTGAGCCACTGTCATTGGTTACATTAAGTCATGTCTTTTGTTGATTCTTTGCACTATTAATTAGTGCACATGCTATACTCAATTGTTTCAGCTTTGAGATGTTTTTAATTAGGGAATTATGCACTGTTTCACGTTTGGTGTAATTTTTATAGGGTTTAGTGAATGTATTTTGTAACCATTTTGATTGTCATTATGATCTGCTATTTTACTATGTGATGTTTTTATAACTGTGCTTGTGCTTTTTATTAAATGTTCGTACTGTCTTTTTGTATATAAATGTTGCTTATTGATGTTGAATTTCTTCAACAAATTTAATTTTGCATGACTAAAATAAACGAAATGTTTTGATTGTTGTTCTATATCACCAGACCTTTTTGCCGCTAACAACAGTAAGTTATAAGGGAAACATCAAATGTACTCACCATAGTAGCTAATGTACCCCATAGTCCAATGTCCTCCATATTCATGGGATGGGAGCAGACTAGTGCCTTTTGCAAAGCAAAAACCCTCTATGAATCTAGTGCAGCTCGAATGGTTGCACTTTACTTAGACTCTCACATGCATGCCATGTTGCCCAGTGTCTTCACCCGTCGGTCCTTTGACATCCGCCCTGAACTGACAGTTAATTTAGAGGTGATGGTGGGAGGAAACATGGGAGAAAGGGGACTATGGACCTCAAGTACATTAGTCACCATGGTGAATAATTTGTACAGATGCCCACATTCCGTTTTCTTTCATACTTATTGGAGATTACATAGCAATACTTAAAAACGAGTGAATGGTTCTCAGCTCTAACCTGAACAAAGCGATTCTGTACAAAAGCTTGAACGAACTGGGGATACCGGAATAATGAGATCAGCTAGTCGAGCATTAAGGCCAAGTGACAGTTTTACACATTGCATCAATATGATCATGTATTTAAAAACCTACTGACTCTGATTTGCCCTGACTGCACGAGCATGCATACCCTTCCGAGGAGCCATCCCTTGTGTGATTCATACCTTAAATGATTCTTAACTACAAAATAAAATCCGTCTTAAAATACATGGCTTGGTGCCCTGCTCTAAGTGCTAAACAGCCTGTCCGAAGAGCTTATCGACAGGCAAAATGTTAGAGATTAATGAACATCTGATGTATGTAAAGTTCTCTCAGAAGTTAGATTTGGAAAAACTGTAGGCAAACAAATCTCCTGTTCGGTGAGAAAAGCCAAATGGACCTTGGGAAAAATAGAGAAGTATGTACATAACACCACTTTCCCCTTGTGGAATGCTGTGTACGGTTCTGTGGCAGAAAGGGCTTGTAATTCTCTGATAATCTGCCCATCATAACTGCCAACAGAAAAAGCTAACTTCCAACAAATCAGCTTGGGGACAACTGCAGCCATACATTAAAAAGGTTTTATGAACCAGGAAAACGATCAGTGAGTCGCTCCAGTTATCGTTTCAATACTGTATTGGCAGCTGAGAAAGGTGTATCTGCTGTGTTTAGATCTGCCCCCAGAGCAATAAAGTAGGTATGACAAGTATGAACATGAAGGCCAGATCTAGACAAAGAAGACGAAAAAACCACACGTGGTTTCCAAACCCTTTTCAAAGGTACTGTGGAAAAAATACAGCCCCTTGCTACGGGATTGCTGATGATTAGATTGTTTCCTGGCCACCTGGAAAAAGGCATGTTGTCCTCAGAAAGTTGCAGATGCCACCAAGCTAACTGTTTAGGAACCATGCTGCATAGCCAATTGGTTTATGAGAGTGGTGCCGAAGCATTCCCCTCTTTTGACTCAGAAGGTCTGACCAATTAGGAACAAATCATTCAAGGGTGAGAGGAAATGCTCACCAACTCTGGGAATCAAAACCTGGCTGAGCAAGAGAGGCCTATGACAATCAGAATAGCTACTGCTCCTCTGGCATTTCCACATTACTCTATAAATCATAGGCACTGCGGATAAAGTATATATGCTCAGACTGTCCGAACTGTTAGCCAGAGGATCCCTCAGATCCCTCAGATCTTTGATGGGTACAGTGGACACTTTTAGTTCAAGTGGGTGGCACACTGATCCCCAGAGTACTTATCCACAGTGGAGGAATCTAGGGTAACTGTAGCCTGAGAGAAATATCCTGGAAAAAGGAGCCTTTCAAAGGAATGTGTTCTATATCTACCTTAGGAGATCATCATTAACTCACTGTGGGATTTGTTTAAACAAATTCTTCAGCTGGGATGACTGATCCCAGAATGATGTCAAATAAATAGGTGTACTGTGCATCTTTAGCCTCACCAGAGGCACAGCTAAAATACAGGATGACATAAGAGCCAGGAAGTGCTGAACCAACTCGCACTAAAGGCATCCATTGAAAGAAATATAATTCAGCTTAAATATCCCAGACAATTTGCAAGGTGGGAAACACCGTTTTCAGCAGTGTGTCTGAAAGGAAGCCTATATGCGCCAGTCTCCGACAAGGCAACATGGAGGACTTCTTCTTGCTGATGTACAGTCCCAGTAGAAAAAGAAGATAAATGAGGGTGCATAAAGAAACCTGGAAACTATGGGGTGAGGACAAATAAACTAGCTAGTTGTTTTAATGGAGGTGATGGTGTAACCCTAGAAGTTAGAGGAGAGCAGTCAACATCATCATATGTTTTGTAACCACTTGCAGTGCACTGCTGTGGGCAAATTGGATGACTTTGTAATGAAACTGGGAAGCTCCATGGCACAATCTAAGAAAATTATGTGGAGACCAAATAGGGATGTGCAAGTATGTGCCCTTGACATCTGCTGCATCCACCCAGCCCCACTGATACATTGAGCACCGAATTTGTGCCGGGAAGACCATCTTGATGTTCTTCTGGGGTAGACAGGAATGGAGAATGTGTGGACAAGTCCAGGATTGTACACAGGCCTGCCTGGGTCTTCTTCAGTACTGTGAATGCTTTGGAAAAAAAACCTAACCCTTGATGAATAATGGAACTGTCTTGATGGCATTCATCTCCAGAGGCTTCCCACCACCGAAAACTAAGTCGCTGAACCTATCTAAAAGAGGGGTGGATGAGAAATTATTTTGGGAAGCAGTGGGAGTAGGTATCTTTTGTCTACTACAGAGTGCTCCTATGGACCCACTGAGATAGCCTTCCAAGCACACTGGAAATGCATAGTCCTCCACCCACCTGGCAAAGATGATTTGGAAATTGGAGTTATTTATCTGAATTCCACTCATTGGTAATGGAGGAAGAAAAGTAAACCTGAGTAGAGGTCCTTGCTGCATCGTTCTATCTTGGAATCCACGAAATCCACCTGAAAACCCAGATCTGTCCTGTCGCTCCAGCACAAATGCAGGAAAATAGTTCTTAGGTAGTTTCATTAGCAAAACAGAAGACTTTGCCATCTCTGTATACGTTTTCTTTTTTATTAACTCCTCATCTGTAGAAGAGTGCAATAGCTCTATACCATTGAACGGCAAATTCAAGATGTTATCATACATATCAAAAGTAAACATTGAGGCCCTCATCCACGCCTGACTTCTCACATTAGGGCCCATGCAAATTCCACTCACTGCTGTATGTATGTGGTGGAGAGATTATTCCATTATATGGCTCGCTGTTTGTTTATCTTCAGCCAAACTGGTATGAAAAGTACATGTTCATCAGTTGGGAGCTTTTTTCAAAATTCTCAAATCTCCCGCCATTGCATGCAAGCAGCTAGCAAAGCATCTCCCTCTCTAAAGCGTTAGTCTGGGTTTTGGTGATAACCGACACTCTAGATTATCCAACATGTCTTCATTACTTAATTTTCTAGAGGTGGGCAAGAGTGTGATCAAAAGGATTTATTTCACAGTATATTTGCTGAGACCTGTAAGGATTCAGCTTGTGACTTAGTTGCAAGCATGCAACGCATGTTGTAGTTTTTAATAACTGGCTCGACTTGGGCTTCCTTGAGAATGTCATTTTGAAGGTGAGTGCGAGTGAAAATTGACCCTGTTTTCTAAAACAGGCTGTAGCACATCTTTCTCGGGAACCAGAGTAGAGTTTCTTGGACCAGAACAGCATGAAACTCCTTAGCTGCTTCCAGGGCCTCAAGTTGAGGGTACACGTGGGTGGGAAAGTCCACACACTTTTCTCAGAGGGCGGACTCAGTCCCCCCAGCTAAAATGTGATACATTGATTGTCTTCTTTGAATTTATTAATTAAAGGCGGCCAAAAGGATCAAAAACTGCAGTCGTCGGGTTTGCGGGCCAGGCACTTCACCACTACACTATATAACTTGATGAAAATTAACAAACAACTAAAGGTGCAATGTCCCATTTCAGTACTGCAAGTTCCAGGGAAAACATTTGTATTGGTTCTTGGAGTTTAAAACATGCAAACCTTTTAACGTTTTCAAAAACACTATTAGGAGAAAATATCCTCTCTTGGTTTTGTGTGTGTGTTGATTTTATGAAAAGCAAATGCCATTCACCTTGATAGGCTTATTTCTGGCGACGTCACATCACATTGTGTTTGTTGATGAGTCCCCCCACTTACATTTTTAGGACTTAACCCCTGGCTGCTTCTATATGAACAGGGAAAGCATGGTTGGAAAAAGGCACCACCTCTGCTTGCTCAACTGCACATCTTTAGATGAGTCAATAGCCATATCACTGTAGTCCAGTTGATGCAGAGGTACACACAAGATTATAGGAAGTGGTGGAGCTGGCAATGGAGGAGCCCCCTGAAGAGGAAGTGATGTTGGAGAAGATGGCACTGGAGGAAAGCCCTGAGAAGGAAGCTTTGGCGACGAGACAACTGGTAGGGACCCCGCAAGAAGCACAGACATGTTAGTAACTCTCGCCAGAACAAATGGGAAATATTGCATAGGAAGTGGTAGGAGCTGCAAAGGGCCTGCTTAGGCAGCTTCCGGTGCTGCTGCATGAGCTCTCACCTCCCTGATATGGTCCTTGAAGTAGGTCCTCAGCACTGGGGATTCTTTGCAAAGTAACAAAACGGTATTCACCCACTGACTGGGAAGGGAGAAGACCTGCTGGACTCCATTGTCGAGGTGAATGCATAAACTGCAAGATCTGAATAGATTTCCTAGGCTCTGTGTAAAGGATCGCCATCTCAGAGATGGGAAAAGTAGAGGCACACGAGAATGTTAATAGGGCCAATCCACCTGAGGGGCAGAGGGATCCCTTAGTACTCAGGCACAGGATCTATTGTTACAAACCTTGACTCAAACCTAGACCGAAGGCTTCTTTCTGTGATTTGTTGCAGATAAGAGCAAGGCAAGTCATCCTGACATTCAACAGGTCACCTAGTCTAACTGGTTTCAGCCGATTTAGCCAAAATGCCACCATTGGGAACTTAAGTAGCCTAGCCGCAGTCATCATTTTTTGGCAAATTCTGATGTGCGGACCGGATTCTTTGGAGGGCTTCACCTTTTGATGTGCCCCTATCAAGTGTTGAACAAGTTCCAGCAAACCCAAAGAAGACATTCTTGCAACCAGGATAGTCTCAGGCGTGAACCGGGTTGAACCCTTAAGAGGGTTTGTGTCAGGGTACTATTGCAACCCCTTAAGGACATCTTTGGTAAAAGGCCTTTTAAAGCACTCAACATGAGTTATAGCAACAGCTCACTATGACATGTCTAGCTTCCCTGGTGTGGAAGTGGAGAGCTGCTTCAGAATCCGCAAGGTCCTTCCCAAGGCCAGAGCTACTGGGGAAAGTATCACCAGGCAAGGGTGCAGAAGAACAAATTGGAAAATGACTGACCTTTCCCTTCCTCTTGCCTTTCAGGAACTGAATAAGTTCAGCTGGAAGAGGACAGTGGCACATGTGCTCTCTATGCTACAGCTGATCCCTGAGCACTCTGATTCAAAGTGCATCAGAGAGAGAGCTTAAGTTCAACCTACGCGACATACTGCATTAAAGGAGCTGCTAGACGTGGAACCAAACAGCACGAACTATGAAATTAAAAAGATGAGGAACTCTGAAAGAAATGTCTCTGCTGTGTGTGCAAAGGTGTCACGTCTCGCTGGTGCGCAAAAAAAGGACTTAGAGTAGCCGGAGGGTGTGGCATTGAAAAGCTACATTCATAGAGGGTGAACAATGATCCACTAGCCGAGGGACGGGCAACCAATCAGTATGGAGGAAAGGGAACGGGACATAGAAGAATGGGGGGTATGTTATGTTAGCTTGGCAATGGTGCATTACACCTTTATGTGCTCTTCACTGCGATTTACCTAGTGATTACTTCACATGCCTTTGTGAAGTACCCATACAACTAAAATGAAAAGCATTATTTAAAATAAGTGCCCACATTGTATTGATTGGGCTTTGAATTGTGCATTTCCAAAGATAAAGTGCCTCATTATAAAATCCCTGAAATGTAGAAATGATTCTTCAATGTTTGGTGATTTGATGGGATGGGCACTAGTCGCAGCGTGCTGTAGCAGAACTCGCTGTGCTTGTTAATGGAGCAAGGTTACAAAACGCGTATATCTCCCAAATTACACCCTGTCTCATACTATGCTCATATTGGTCATATTATTCCGGAGTTTACGGGGCACCATGTTAGATCATCATTTTTCCTCTGCTTTGAAATACTTGCATGGTTGAGGGACCAATGGGTATTATGAAACATTACACCATCGAGGGCAGAAGCTGAATGCCCAGAGTGGAATCCCAGTGCTGCGCTTGAATAGGTTGCATTAATGAAATGTGCTTCTGAAAGGTGTACATTTGATCCTAGCAACAGTGGCTTTCGTGTATCAACAACAATATGTTACTATGACAACACGCTGAAGTAGTACTTACTGACAACACTACAGTTGTCCTAAACAGATTTCTTTATTTTATTTTCCTGTGGAATTGCAAACCAACTTCCATGTTACACCATTATTAGAAAGCTGTTTATTTATGTGACTTGAAGGTTGCTGCTTCCTGTATGGTGTAAAGCTTCATACCTTCCAGCGGGTGTCCATTGTGTAGGCATGATTTTATTTGGTAACCAATGGTGAATACAAAAAGGAATTAACATGACCCTAAAACCCCTTCTGGTGCATTGGCTATTATTAAAAAAACGATTTGATTAAAGAAAGAGCACAAGGAAACAGGAACCAACTAAACTGAATCAATCATGAGAAACATATGGAACTGTAAAAATAAATTCCAAGTTATCTACCAATACTCTATATAACGAGTTGACCTTTTATCAGGAAGACGGGGAGACAAAAGATACAAAAGAGATACACGTTGTTGGATTGACATTTTTTATTAGGCCAATAAACAGTAGGAAAGGCTGGATGAAGGCGTAAAGGGAAAGTCATAACTCAACAGAATAGCTGGGTGGGCGAGATTAAGAAAATAAAACATCCTTGGCAAGAAATGAAACTGTTTGTAGAGATAGTGTTCTCCCCTCTAGCCGTATCTTGATTATTTGTCCATCACTTGGGAACTGACTTCTGCAAATTGAGCAGGTAAAGCCCTAGAGCACCTAGTAGGATAACAACAAAAACACAGATGGTCAGTCTAGGCATAATAGTGACAGGAGGCAGAGCAACGCAAACGACCTAATAGGCTATGTGCTCTCCTTCCGGCACAAGCTCATTGCATGCTCAGGTCTCTCAATTAGGTCTAAGCATACCACAGCCTCCGGTTCTCTTAATTAAATGTTCTCTTCTTCCTGTTCTGCAGTACTTTACTCTGAGTCTGAGTGTTTCATCTCAGTAGGATGGTACTACTTTCTTCTCCTCAGTGGTCCCTTGCTCTGACCAGGAGCAGGGCTACAATGCCCAGCAGGCTCGTTTGTTTCATTTTGGGACTCTGTCTCAGCCCCTCTGTGGTTTTCTCTGAGAGTTATGGTCTCTAAGGGAGAGATTGAGGAAGAGGCAATTGAAGCAGTCCAGCCTATAGAGGACCAGACCTCTGGAGACATTGACCTTCTGGGGAAAGGTAAGGAAAGAGAGAATGTCTCTAAGGAGGAGAAGCTGGAAGTGGGCCTTCCTGGCAAATTCGAAGATGTGAGGAATGAAGGAGAGAGAGGAGTCGAAGATGACCCTGAGGTTTTTGGCATTACAGGATGGTGAGGGTAGGGGGCCCAAGGAAAACGGCCAGAGGGTAGGAGGGAAACAGGGTGCAGGTGTTCCAATAACTAGGATCTCCATCTTACTGACATTAAGACAGAGGTCGCTAGTCACACGCCATGCCTGGATAGCGGTAAGTTTGAAGGAAAGCTGTGTGTCATAAGCATAACACTGGAAATGAGGGGAGAAGGAGGAGATCAGGTGAGCAAGAGGGGCGAGATAGATATTGAAGAGCCATGGCGATAGGCTAGAGCCCTCGGGGACGCCTCGGGGAGAGCGTGAAGTAATGGAGGAGAAAGGGCGCAGCTGCAACTGGGAGGGGCGGTTAGTGAGGAAAGAGGTTAGCCAATCCAGTGCCCAGTCCGTGATGCTGAGGGTATCATGGAGCCTTTTTATGAGGATAGAATGGCTGACCGTGTCAAAAGCATGGCCTCCAGAATCTCCTCCTGCCCCCAAACAGCTCCTTTAATATGGCTTTGGACTTGGAAAGTACACATGTGCCAGATCCACGCAATTTGCATGGACTTTAGCATTACATTCGACACAGCCTCTAGAGAAAAACTCTTGAAAAAACCTTTTGCTTGGCGAATTCCGACGGGACTGCTAAGAATGTTGGCTGCTTTGTACTCAAACACTTCAGTGAGGGTCAGACTTGATAGTCGTGGCACGGTTTGCAACCTTATTACTACCCACGTGGGTCTTAAACAGGGTTGCATTTTAGCACCCCTTTTATTCAATCTATACCTGAGTGACCTCCCAGCTGCATTAGAGAGTTGGTCATCTGCACCCCACCAGGCTGGGTATGATTAAAATTCCTTGGCTGGGGTACACAGACAACCTGATTCTGCTTATCTTGACCTTGTCGGGGTTGCAGAGCTCTTTTGATTTCCATATTCACTACTTTGATCTGAATGGGTTGATCATTAATTTGAGTACCACCAAATCCATGCCATTTAGCGCAGAGAAAGTGAAATCTACCACTAAACCTTGAATTAAAATGGGGATGACTCTTGTGGAGCATGTAAGCGTTTACAAATATCTTTGATTAACCTCAGATAGCGGGTTGACCTGGGAACCCCATCTGGAGCGGGTGAAGTCTGCGATTATGGGATTAAAGCAATTTGCCAAACGGCATGCTGGGTATTCTTTGATTAGCCTCATTAGACTTTATAGGTCCAAAGTGCATTCTATGATAATTTATGGGTCTGACATAAGGGCCCTGATTATCTTACCTACGATTATACAACTAGATGGCTCCAGTGTCTGAGAGCTACTTTTGTTACCTAACTGCATGTCTATTGAATATATACTACAGGAAACTAAATTGTATTCTGTGGATTGCGCTCATAGGCTGGCTCGCACAAACTTATGCTTTAAGATTATTAGTACAACAGCGTGACCCCATTCTACATGACAATCAAATATTAATTAATTGTGATCATCCTGGATGTAAACGGCTTCATTTTGGCCGCACTTTTGAGGAATTGCACTTGGATTACTAGAAACTCAAATCGCATTGTGAATTTAGCTAGGGGGAAAATTAATTGCTACTAAAAAGGAATTGATGGCATTTTACACTGAACAACAACGTATTAATCATGCTACCAAGGCTAGCTCAACAAATTTTGTATTCCACCCGATGTATAATACTGGTTTTTCTAGCTACTTGGTGGCCTATCCTTATAATCAAATTGTAGCAATTTACATACAAATTAAGTTTAAGTGAAGATATGCACTCTTCAGTAAAATGGGGATTTGTTGAACTTACCCTATTGTCGGTTATGTGGGGACTACCTTAACAAAGGTTTGAGGCACATGTTGATGGAGTGTGAGGTGTTGCAACCCTTGCGTTTGCAGTAACCTTTTGGCATCTGGGTTCAACATAGAGGAGGGGGGTATGGATTGTGTGTGGAAGGCTTACTTTAATGTTGATGACGTTTGCCTTATCTAGCAAATGACAACATTTTGGAACAGGGTGGCAGCTATCTTGCTATCTGTAAATTAATGAATCTCAGGTAGGTCCTTTATGATGGGGATGATTTACGTATTGTTCACCATTGAATAATAATACAAACATGGTGGTCTGTTATTTTTGCTGTCTGCATGTTAAGAGGTCACCTGTTGCTCACCATTTTTTAGATATTTTTATGGTTGTAATATTTTGTATTTAATGTATGTATATTGGATTTTATCTGTTGGATTATTTATGTGAATGGATTGCATTGTATGTAAAGCCTAATTGGCTATATTATACTCCATAATTCATAAATAAATATGGCGCTGTTAGACTTATTAAATCTGTGTTTTTAAATGTGTGAAAAGTGGATTCAGATATCTTTTTTCCGTTATTGTGTGAAAGGTTATGCGTATAACTAAAACACACTATATAAAATATAAAAAATAAAGAGGCAGAGTTGTGATAGGGAGAATGAAATGTCAAAAAAATGGGTGAGAAAATCCATGAGTTGATATAGGAAAGATGGACCAGACAGGTTTTAAGTTTGAATTTTGAAGGCGAGAAGGGTAGGAGCGCAACAAACCTAAACTGAGATGGTACCTGACTTTGAGAAGGCATATCTGGAAATGGATGGGGTTTAACATTTGTGTTGGTGAGCCAAAAGAGGGCAGATTTACACCATTGTCAACAATCATCAAATGTTGACAAAAATGGTACTCGGGTTAATACAATTACATCAATTTCACTCAAACATCTGGACGAGTGGAGTTTAGCACACTATGGAGATAGCTTATGGTAACCAATATTATGATTGGCTGGATGACAAAAAAATGTGGTTTATTTCCAAACCTATCCACCTGTAATCTGCATCCCCACTGATCAATCATATGGCACTTAGATTTGTGATGTTTAACAAAGCCTTTCACACTCAGGCAATAAGATCCCTGAGAGTGGTATTGCTTACGTGTGATGAGCTCAAGCGGTGGGCTTGAGGATTTTATATTCATGGGAGTATCGGACATTGAGGGAAAGGGTGTGGGTTTACAATGTGTGTGTGTGTTTGTGTTGGTGTGAAGGGAACGGGGTTTGAGCAGTGCTTAATTTGTGGGGGTGTTTGCCAGGGCTCAGCCCTGGCACTTAATTTTGAGCCTCAGCACTTACTGTCTCACACTCAGATTGATTATGAAGTAATGATAGCCAGGTCATCCATCAACCCCAATGAGCAGGTGCGAGTTGTAGTTTAACCCCAAATGTGTCGTCACTGTGGGAAGCAGCTATGAGTGGTGGCAGCAATGGTGGGGAGCTGCCTGCAGCGTCACAAGCGTGCTAGAAAATATTTGGTCTCTAGCACTTATTTTCTTACAAATTAAACACTGTGTATGAGCCACCACAATTAAAGCAGGACTCAAATTAAACTCTGGCGGCATGTGACATGAAGGTATCTGACTAAACAATATGTCATGAGCTTACTACAAACCATGACTTCCTTTGCACTACACAAGTTCTTCACACAAAGTTCAATTTAGATACAGTGTTGATGCAACTTTCAGTGATGATTGGTTGTCAATTATTGAAAGAACTCAATTGACATATTAAAACGAAAACAACTTTTATGGAATACAAAGTGGAGATCTACTCTTGAGATATCTGTAGTATATCTCCAAGAGGGAATCCCTTCCTTTTTCGGCCCCCCAG
This sequence comes from Ambystoma mexicanum, assembly GCF_040938575.1. Taxonomy (NCBI): domain Eukaryota; kingdom Metazoa; phylum Chordata; class Amphibia; order Caudata; family Ambystomatidae; genus Ambystoma; species Ambystoma mexicanum. The sequence goes on along the minus strand of NC_090935.1, from coordinate 1,121,982,070 downwards.
TGCCTTTGCTGTACAGTGCCTCCACATATCTTGCCAGTTATTTCTCCTTCTATCAGTCTTTCTTGTTAGTTAACCTCTGTATAAAATAGGCATTGGTGCGTCCAACATGGATATACTTTGCCTTCACAATGAGTATTGGTCTTGGAATAGATTTGGTTTTCCAACATGCAGTAACCTTTGTTTTCACAAGGATTATTGCACTTTGATGTGAATTTGTCTCTCTATTTACATTAGATTTCATCACAATGACTATTTTACTTTGACTGTACTTCACCATGTGTTTGACTTGCTCTTACAATATTTCTTAACCTATGGCTAGACCTTCTATCCCAACATGCATCATGTGTGTTGATATTTCAATGATCACTTTTATTAGGCTTTATTTCCCAACATGCATTAGACTATCACAATTCCCAACTGGTGTTCAACTTTGTTACCAGAGTGACTCTTCGCATTTCATGAGACTGTACATTATACTTGGCTATCGCAATAGAATATCAATAATGTATTTCTTACGTAGCGCTACACACCCATAGGTCTCAGAGCACTGAAATAACAGAAGACGTTATGCTTGGTCTCTGCTTAGACTGTGTTTCCCATCATGCACTCTACTTTGATATAGCAATGATTTTTGGCCTTTGCTTAAACTTTGTTTCTCAACACACTAGATTTTGTTATATCAGTCTTGAACTCTTATTAGACTTTATTTTCCAAATTGCATTAGACTTGGATATCACAATAATTTTTAAAAAATAACATTTTTATTGGTTTATAAACAACAATATAACTTACAGACTTTTATAAACAATGCATGATACTGTGCAGCAATAGTGTCTGTCTATCTACTACCCCTAAATCCCCCCACCCAACTCCCTGCCTATCGCACCGACATTATTATACCACAATACATCCGGCTGCCCCAACCCTAGACATGGTATTATGCCATTCATATTGTAGGAGAAAACGCTATCCCTTCAGACTGCACTGTGTACTGATACCAGCAAATCTTGTACTATTTGCTTCCAGGAGTCTAAAGACACATTTTCTGCATCTTGGCCACAACGAGCCGCCTCTTGCCATACATCAGTATCACCTTTCACTCATTTTTGGAGGTCACTCCACCATAGGCACATCTCTGGGCCCTTATGTGCCTTCCACCGCATAGCTATTCAATGTTGAGCCAGAATGTATGCTGGGTCTTTTAGTTTGGTAACATTTATTGCCTGCTTTGGACACACAAAAATACCCAGCATGCAAGCTGCAGGAGAACCAGTGTGTAATGTTATGTCTGTGGAGGCCAGGGACTGAGCTATCTCATCCCAAATATGTCTGATCTTTGCACAGGTCCCAAACAAGTTTACTAAATCTGCATCAATCATTCCACATTTCGGACAGGTCTGTTCCGTAGCCATGCCAAATTTGGCAATCTTTTTTGGGGTCAGCTACCTATAGGGCACATATAATTGGATTAACTGAAGCCTTGCATTTCTAGAAACCTTTTTATGATACGCTAGTAGTATACTCCAGGATGCATACATCCTTTGTTCTGCTTCCAAACTGCACCTGATCTGCCAGCATATCCCCCGGTCATGACATTAAAGCTCGTATAACGGTGGCACTGCGTTTCCTCCCTTTGAAATATCATACAATGTTTCTATGATCACATCTTCTTGTAATATCCCGTCAGTCCCAGGCTATCTGCTCTCCACCCTCTGAAGTAGTATCATATATGTGATGTATTGACCTGTGTGTATTCCTGTTTCGGAGGCGAGTGTATCAAAACTCATCAATTTCCCTTCCTGCAATAGGTCACCCACCGTTGCCACGCCCATCGGCTTCCAATACTTTCTCACCTTAAATCTGAGTTGTGGATCTTCACATTTTAGTGTCAACAGTGGTACCTCGGGGAATAAGGCTAGTCTTTATCTAGGAAGCGACTAGCTCTATGTCATATCGCTCTGCACAGTCTCAAAAGTAGCAGAGGGTCTGGGATACATGACTTAGCAGTCCATATCTTCTCCCTCAAGAAAAATGGGGTACACAGTGGCTGTAATAACAAGGTGTCCTGGGACTGTACATCCAACAGCCAATCCGCAACAAATTGTAGCTGGCACGCCAAGAAATAGGCTTCAAAATGCAGGGCTCTAACCACCCTGGTCATATGGCCTCTGCAATTTTGAATGGGCCGCGCGGCATCTCGAGTTATGCCATAGGAAACTACGACATATTGAGTCAAGTCTCTTGAAGAAGCCTCTGGGTAGACTATATGGCACATTGGTGAAGAAATGGAGGAGCCTTGGCAGCACACCATCTTCAGCAGTGCCGCTTTTCCCATCAATGAGAGCAGCAATTTTGTCCAGAACACCATGGATTTCTCTATTCTGTCCACCGTTTTTACCGTGTTTTGCAAGTGTTCCGCTTTAGGATCATGACAAATATCTACCCCCAAATATCTGAATGTGTCTATCTCCCACTTAATCGGCAATGTTGGTAACTTGTCTAGGGCTTGTCCTTTGTACCCTGCTAAAGGGAACAAGCATGATTTCTGATCATGAATCGTGATGCCCGATAGGGCTGCATAACATTCCAACACATGTAGGATGTAGTGGAGATTGGTCTCGGGATGCTGTAAGTATAGGAGCATATCATCAGCGTATAGGAAGAGTAGATGATTACTGCCTCGTATAGTTATGCCAGCGTTCCAATATTCCTTTGCGAAGATATATCGTCAGCGGCTCTAAGGCTAGTATAAATGGCATAGGAGACCACGGACATCCCTGCCTGGTACCTTTACTGAGCTTCCATTGGTCAGAAATGCAATTGCCTGTCTTAACCCTAGAAATTAGACTGCTATGCAGCAGCGTCACCCATTTTATGTATGTTGGTCCCATGCCAAAGCCCATCAGTGCTGTAAGCAGCCATGGCCATCTGACCGAGTCAAATGCCTTAACTGCATCAAGCGGAGCAACCACATATTGGAGTGTACTGGCGTGAGGTGCAGCCTCCTGAGGTTACATGTAATAATCCTGTTTGGAACATAGCCAGACTGGTCTGGATGAATCAGTGTAGATATGTCCGGCTTGAGTCTATTGGCCATTAGGGCTGTAAGTATCTTCCCATCTTGATTAGGCAATGGTAGGGGTCTGTAAGATCCACAGTCATTGTCCGGCTTGTTGGGCTTCAACAATGGGACGATAATAGATTCTCTTAGTGATGCTGGTAGCATGCTGTTATCTAGCGCTTCATTTAACATTTCCAGCAATGGAGGTACTACATCCGTCATGAATTACTCATAGAATTCTCTGGGCAAGCCGTTTGCTCCTGGAGCTTTGCCAGTCAGCAACCCACGTAAGTGGATTCTAGTTCCTCTATTGTTATGGGTGCCTCCAGCCTGTTTGCTGCCTCTGCATCGAATTTGGGGAGATCTATTTGCTTCGCGCCTCATCAATCTCTGACTGTTGTGTTGTTGCCGTCTCTGTATACACCTCTCTATAATACTCGTGAAAGCATTTGTTTATGCTTTCCTGTGTCGTGTAGGCCTCACCACCCCTTCCGTTAACCTCCCGTATCATCTCCCTCTTAGATTCACTCTTGTAAAGCCAGGCCAACAAGTGTCCCGGCTTATTTCCTTCTGCATGTTGCTTTTCTATTTGCTGTAATTCAAGTCTAACCCAATGATCCAACCATTCCTGCTGCAATCGGGACTATTCTCGGGGCCACTCCCTGGTCGTACCCTCCGTGGCATCCAAAGCCTCCAGCTTGGCCTCGCTTTATCTAAATCTCTCTCAATAATAGCTTGCGTTCCCTTGGCTGCAGCTATCGCTGTCCCTCTAATCACCATTTTAAAGGCTTCTCACAGCGTACCCACTGAACGTACACTTCCCGTATTATTTCGAAAGTAGTCCTTAACCCACCCTCTTAAGCGTTCTTTAAATACGGCATCTCTGAGGGATTCGCTTCTGAGTTTCCAAGTCGGGATGCGTGCCCTCGGTGGGGAATACTGCCATGTGACCACTATGGGATCATGGTCTGACAATACTTGTGCCTTGTATTCCACCGTTCTAAACTCTCCTAGTGTCTCCTCTCCTGTAAAGAAGTAGTCCAGTCTGGTGTAAGTCGGGGGTAAGTGGTGGTATACGTCTTTTGAGCCAGTGTAATGAGAATAACCCCGAGCTTGCGGGTGTAGGGCTCGCCATACATCTGACAATGTAAATGCTCACAGCAGTGTATTCAAGGCTTTGGCCGCCGGGCTAGGTTGCATCAATTTATCATCTGATCGATCCAATTCAGCGCACAAAGTACAATTAAAGTTACCACCCCATATCAACGTGCAATCTCTGTACATGGCCAGTTGGGGGTACAGCGACCTGTAGTAGGCCGCTGACCCATGGCTTGGCGCATATGTATTAACAATACAAAGCTCCCTCCGTTCCACCATACCCCGTATTATAACCATTATGCCCTACGCATCCTTATAGGTCTTAGTAACTTTGAACGGGACTGACGGCGCCACCTATATCAGAGCCCCTCTGGCAAATGCGGAGTATGTTGAGCGCAGGGTCCTTCCGCTCCACTTTCTTGCTAAAGTCTTCAGTTAAATACGTTTCTCGAAGGAGTGCTATATCTATTCTTTGGCACCTTAAAAATTGCATAATCCTATTTCGTTTAATGAAGCTATTTAGCCCTCAAACGTTCCACAAGGCAATTCTAAGGTCCCCCATCCCAGGTTAGTGTTCTAGCTTGTCAAATGTGCATATTAAACATCATGTATGTGGTACTATAGGCTAACCTCCCTCTAACTATCCCAACTCCCTTACCCACCCCCCTCTCCAACAATTCCCCAGCTCAATACCTTGTGCTGAGGCATTCCTGCTTCCCACTCCTGACTTGATGTGGGTCCGTGCTAGGAGTGCAGCAGGTGGATACTCAACAGCTGGTATCTGTGGACAAATCCACACATGGGTGCAGGACGTAACTCCACAGTGCGCCCCCAAATGGGTCCCACTGTAAGCTCCTGTTGTGTACACAATAATAATGCTTGAGTGTCAATAAAAGGATGCTTCTCATTGTTGTCTGACGTCTTCGTTGGCAGCATCGTATCGGATCCTGCGCAGCATGCTTTTCAATTAGTGTCCCCCTCTGTGGTAGACGGGTTGTCATCAGGGTTATAAAAAAAGACGCTTCTGCCTTTATGTATTACTTTCAACCGTGCCAGGTACAGTAGCAGATACTTTAAGTTCCCTGCACGTAGCCTTTTCTTGACTGACGTAAAGTTAATTCTCTGACGCTGCCCCTGCAGAGTGTAATCTGGGTATGCAGTAATATTGGCCGATACGCGTTGTATTGTGCCTCCCTCCAGAAATGTTCAAGTATTTTTTCCCTGGTTTTATAGTTCCGAATGCGAGCTACAATTGGTCGCGGCGGGGCACCCGGTGGTGGTCTCCTTGCCAGGGGTCTATGAGCCCTCTCAACTGTGAAGCCCTGGGTGAGGGTACCTGGGCCAATTTCTTGAAGCAGCATGTTTAGCACCTTTTTCTCCTTCCGGAAGTCCAATAATATGTACGTTGTTACATCTGGCTTGCCCTTCTGCATCTTCAACTCTTCCTTCTAAATTCTGCACTTACTGCTGTAGGGTTTTGACATCCCTGGGGGTGTCCTTTAGACTGGTGGCATTTGTCGCTACCTCCTTCTCAAGGATCTCTGTGCGTTCTGCAAGTGACCAAACATCTCGCCATAGGAGGTTTACATCCAGGCTAATGGCATCCATTTTGGACTCCAGTGCAATCTTCAATGCCACAATGGCCTCCAGAACCTGTCGATCTCCTGTCATGTGTTTGTTCCTCCTGTGAAGACGGGGTTCTTGAACTGGTGTTTTCTGCTGCATTTGTGGGCTTAGTAAAGGTGTCCAGTGTAGGTTGCTTAGCCTTTCTTTTCTGGGACTTGGGTGCCATGACTACTCTTCTCTGTCGGTATCCTGGTCTCTTCAGTGCCACCCTGTTCGCCCAGCCCTCAACTACGCCAAGGCGGCTCTCTAGCAGGCGGTCACTCGTATCCGCGGATATAGTGTCCCAATTGTTGCTTGATATAATGTACTAGAGGTAGGGTAGCATCTTGTTGCTGCGTTGCTGCGTGCCGATGGCCTCTTTTATGCATGTGCGTCGCATTGAGCTTATGCCGCCCAAACTTGCCACCAATAAGCTACTTATGTTTGCTTAGGACCCTCTGTTGTTATCTGTTGGCACCCATTGGTTCTCTTATCAAAACTGACACCCAAGGTGCGTAAATACGCCGAGGACTCTGGGTGACCACCAGATTATGCCCCGGTGCAGCCAGGGAAGCCGATAATGTTCACTCTCCTTCGGTACACAGTAGTGGTTCATACGGGGTGACACTAATCTGTGCCCCGTGTCAACCTACTCATCAGGTCACCACAGGGCGCATGTATATGGCAGCCTTGTTTCTCTGTAGTCCCGACTACTGGGCAGTGTTTCAGTTGTTGCCAATTGCCCAAGTTCCACAGGGCGTCCTGGTGAACTGTCTCTCGATGATGGTACTTCACTCAAGTGCATTTGTCCCTGTCTAGCTGCTGCAACTGTTTTCCACTTATATGTCTCACCTGCAGGCTGCAGCTCCTTCATGCAGGTCTTCGTCGTACAGCTGCAATGTAAAGGCTAGCATTAACCTTTTCAGTAAATATAGAGGGATAGAACAGAGATCAACAGGTTAAGTGGAAAAGATAACTGGGTGCACACAGATAACCACTTTAAAAAGCTAGAGTTTAATCACAAAAGAGTAAATATTCAAACAAGTATTAAATCATAAGGGCTGTGCAATAATAATCATAAACTGAACAATATCAAAATGTTTTCATAGGAAACAGAAAAACTAAATTACAAAAATACAAAAGTACAAATATACAAAAATACACAACTCAGTGATAAATCACTGTGTACAATTTGCAGTAGGTTAGCAAAGGTATCAATTCCAAAAGCTCTGGTATTTTACAGTGTCATACAGTCTCGAAATGTTTCAGTTAATATGTCAGATGTACAGAACTTTCTTCAGCAGAGGGCTACGTATGTATTTCCTATATTCAACCCATAAGCTTGAATCAAACACAAGACCTAGTATCGGTTCCTGAGGGGGCGGACAACTCAGCAGAGGAGAGTCAGAGGATAAACGCAGTCATCCTTACGTGTAACTTAGCAAGTAGCAATTGAACAGTCACGGTGGATGATGGGTGTAGGGTGGTTGTCATAAAAGGATAGGCTGCCAAGGAGAGATGTCCCCGAAGGGCTAAGGCTCAGTACACTGATGTCACCTTAGAGAGCAAATCCAGTCGTAAAGTCGTACTGGGAGAGTCTAGCGGTGGTATGCAGGTCCAAATGCCAAAATACCTTGCCGATGTAACTCTGTGTGATCTTAGTTAGCTGGTCGTGGCGCCTAAATCCAGATACCGAGGATCCTACGAGCCGCTGTGTGAAAGCCCGCTTGCTTAGGGCAGTACAGGAAGAAATTAACGTGTAATCCACCAAGTTAGGTCAGATTTCGTCCATTAACCTTGACCTCCTTCAACAGGGGTTACCGCAATCGTGCGGTTCAATCCACACACAGCTGTTGTAGCCATTCCTCCGGCAGCGTATTATCTGGGCCCCTGGCTTTCACCTCCCTTCAGCTTCTTCATTTGTGGGACTTGGCCGGACCACAGTGGAAATTGACACCATTCCGTGCATAAGTGCTTTGCTGCTAGCGCCCATCAGCTCAGGCCGGACCACAGTGGAAACCGCCATCGGCTGCCCATACTCGCTTTCAGGCAACACTCCTCCTCATGGGCTGGACCACAATGGAAACCTTTGACAGTTTATTCTCACTTGTTCTGAAGGCAGCGCTCATCGACGTGGGCCGGACCACAGTGGAAACCGTCACTTAGTTGTTAATATGCGCTTTGCCGGCGGCGCTCCTCTGCTTGGGCCGGACCACAGTGGAAACCGGCTATCAGCTTGTTTCTTCGTGTCAATTTAGTCCTAACCATGCGTTCCGCAGCAATTATGTCTTGGACAGTGAACCAATGACTGTTAAAGCCGGACCACAGTGTGAACCTGCTATCAACTTGTTAAACAGTGATAACCTACCACAGCCGTATGCTCTGTGGAGAGCGCATCCTGCTCATCATGCCTGTCTGCCTGGCCGGACCGCAGTGGGAACCAGCCGCCTGTTCCTTTGTTCTCGCAGATATATTGCAACAACGCATCTTAAGGCCATCCCTCCATGCACATCCTGCCCTGTCTGCTCAAGCCGGACCACAGTTGAAGTTGAGCACAGCGTTACTGCCGCGACTTTAATCTTGGTAACAACCTGCCGACCTACTATGCTGTAAGTTAGTTTACTCGCCAGTGTATTTGTTGGTGGGCGCCATTTTATACATCGTCCTTCCGGCAGAGCTGCAAACTTTGCATGCTCATTCTCCTCAACCACGTGGTCTGACAGCAGAATATCAGCACTCATTTGTGCCTGTAACCTTCATTTCTCCTGCTGGATGTTATTCACGGTCCAGCGCGAGTTGGGACCATAATTTCAGGCCAGGATCTTAGCGGATCAACGGGATTATGATATCCGGGTGGCCAAGCCCCCCGGATATCATAATAATTCTTAGACTTTGATTATACATTGTTTCTCACCATGCGTTAGACTTTGTTAATGCAACAGTTTTTAGGTTTAACTTTATTTCCCAGGTTCCATCAGACATTGTTCTTTTCACCTTTGAGCTTCACTTTCCAGCACGGAACCAGTGATCAAGTCTTTCCACTACACTGTCTCCTAATGTTGTGCTGGGTATTGAATTGCATACTCCAGCCTGCATCAACTTCAATTTTGCATTAATCATTACCCTTCGACATGGGAATGCAACCTCAGTTCTCAGAGCACAACAAATGCTAAAGTCTTCTTATTATATATTCTCTTAGTGTTGCATTGGGTATTTGACTGTGGGCCACAACATGCATCAACTCTGCACTTTCAATACTTGATAGGCTTGACTTTCTCAAGATGCAATAAATGTTCAAGTCTTTTCCATATGCTTTCTCTTAGGATTGTGCTTTATATCGTACTGCATGTCCCCACTAGACAAGGCATCAACCCTCTCTATATATAAATACTTGTGAGACTTGGCTTAAATGAACTAGACTTCATTCCTAGCATGCAACCCAGGTTCAAGTCTTTTCCTCATGCTTTCTCATAAGGTAATTCCCATTATTAGAATGTGCGAACAAGCATGCACCAACTCTCTATCTCACAATACTCTTGTTGTTACTGACAATACTCAGACTGTTTGGCTGGGATATTGGGTTTTGCTCCTCTTCAACATCTACAGTGGAATACTGATCTTCCTCTGGACCTCTCCAGACCATTCACTAAATCTTCCTCCTTGTCCTCACATCTTTCTGACTGCCTTCCCCCTCTTAGTATTTTGTCATCTTCCTTTGTGATCATCTCTCCACTTTCTCTTTTGTTTCTCCTTCTTCGATATCAGACTCTCTGTGTCTGAACTGCATGGGACTCAGTGTCTGTAACCTGCTTCCCTACTCAGCTCCTTTTATTCGTTGCATGCACCCTCTGGTGTTTGCAGGCATCCCTCCTACACAACGTCTCAAGGATTCTCTTCACATGCTTCTCTCGCCTCCCTTGTATCTTCTAGAGCCAATTTGGGTCTCACAGCCCACAAACTGCTGAAACTTGTTTTGGTAGGTCCTCCCTCTACCCTGGGCAGTGTGCCTCGGCCTTCATCTCCAGATACTCAGCCCTCTTCTCTTTGTTAGTTCGCTTTTTCAAGGATCCCACCTGAGTGGGCCTAGTCACCTGTTCAAAAACAGGGAAAAAAACTCAGAGGGTGTGATGGTTTTTAACACATAACTACACAATTGTTAACATGAGTATTGTGAAGTAGTGGTGTAGTGTGAGTTAAGGTTTGAGTCGCAGCGTGTTGGAGTTGGCAACTGTGACTGGGTTTAGGCTTTGACATTGTAACTAAGCTGGTGTCTTATTTGAACATTGTGCATCATTGCATATTGTGGCAGGAGGTCCCTTTGCGAGTGTTGTGGAATGAGCAAGAGATGAATATGGTAAACACCACAAAATACTGCTTTTTCTCTTTAATAAAGTGGTGGATGACGGTTTGTGTGGTGCCATTCTAGCCTGTGAGGCCTTGTATGGTATGGTGAATGGCAGATCCTGCAAACTGGAAAAGGAGGTAACATTTGGAGCAGAGACCATTTCTTTTGCAATTTTATATAATTGTACAAGTAATTGTGATACAGTTCCCTCAAAGAAACTACTGCAACCCAGTGGATAAATAAAAATGACTTGTGCACAAAAAGAACTGAAATGTTTAACGTGCCTAACCTATTTATAGCATCAGCTCAGATACTAAATTAACACAAGGATGCCATTAGCGTGAACACCTGAATCAAACACTGTGTAAGAGCAGGACTCATGAAAAGCAAATAATGAAAAATTTAAATAGTAGAAAAATACTACATCTGCATGACGATAAAACAACGTAAAAAATGAGTCAGGAGCAGCAGCAAAAATATGCTTACAATCGCAACCAAAAACGAATGCCAAGAGCAGAACATTACATACAGGAGGCATTTGTTTATAAAGACCAGAGTCTGTACGCCACCAAACACACTACACTAAAGCTAGAGTTGCACACCACACAACAAACGCTGAAGAGATGAAGATTTTGCAAATGGATTTGCAATAAAGTGCTACAGGAATAGTGGAGATACATGTGCTCATCCACATTTTTCCTTTGTGTTTATTTTATTGGATCATGCGCAGACCTAGCTTGAGAGCAGCAGAGCGTTGGACATGGTGTGGGTATCCAGCATTTGGGCTGTGCTGGCTAGCCACACAGAGCACAGTATGAGTTGCAGTATGTGCATCTATCAAGAATACTCAAATGCCAGGTATTGTTGAAAAAGCTACATTTTGGGAACTTTAGAGAATTGTAGAAACCGAACAACCCTGTGTAGGGATTGAGTACCAGAGGGAGGGTGTGTGAGAAGAGAAGGATTGCGTGTGGGTCCTCTGTTTGTGGGCAACCTGGGATTCAAGCTGGTTAGTCCATTTTAAGACATTATGAATTATATAGCCGCATAGATGAAGGATGTCTGAAGAGTTCACTTCAGTAAAAATGTGATCTGAGACCGATTAAAAGGTTTAGTCTGTTGAGGTTTGCATCCCTTAACATGTCTCTTCAGTACACATTTTCCTAAGTCTCAATATGCCTTCTAGCTGTATGTGGTTTTGGAGAGTTGAGAAAATCCAAGAGGAAATGTCCCAAAAAGCTTTCTTAAAAATGTAGATCTATACAGGGAGGGTCCGCACCCCCCCCCCGAATCCCCAAGTCTTGAAGCATAAGCCCAGGATTGGTCAATGTGAAGGCCCCTAATGATCTTAGTACTCTTGTCTCGATGCATCTGCCCATGTTCTTCCTAAACTAGCAAGGACCTTTGTAACAGACACAGTTGTGAGGCAAGTATAGGTTCTTAAACTCAATGAAGTACCTCACTGGCAGTCAGTGAAAGGCCTTCATTACTAGATGGATTAAGCATACAACTGATTCTAGTGGCTGTATGCTCCAAAAGATGCAGGTTTTGCACAGGATTGATTGGCAGTCCACAATATATGGAGTTAGCATAATCCAGTTGGAAAGAAGCAATATTCCAAGGTGGACACTTCAGGGTGTAATTGCCTGGTTAATTTGTGTTGAGCAGCATAGCATGTGGTCAACTGGCATCTCAAGATTACATAACCTGGTACTATGAGGAGTCAGAAAGTTGGGACGGACACAAAGATATAGTTTACTCAAACATGGCCATTTTTATTCAATGAAAAGGGGTAAGATGAACGCCTATCTTTCCATAACCTAACAAAGATGGCCCTGCCTGGCAAACTGAAACTTAAAGAAAAATGACTGTGTGTTCAAAATGTACCTGACCCTCACACTTATAAGACAACAACATTATACAAGGGATGTTTGGCAATTGTCAAGTCCACAAAATAACATAAAAATTTAAACTCAAAGGTTTTACAAAGTACTCCTTGTGACTAGGGTTGTAATCCCTTCCCCTGGATCAATTCAGTAATACCTTGAGTAAGGTTTGGATTCAATAACGTTCTATGCAATAACAAAGTTCTGTTCAATATAACACAACAAGTCTTTTCCATTCACTGTATTCTTCCACTTGGCAAAGAAAATGTCTCCTTCACCAAAGCTTAGTTGCATATCAAAACAACTGCTACTTCTCGACAGTCTTCTGCTTGACAACGTAAAGGTTTCTTCCTCATAAAGCAAGTTCATAAATCAAAATACTTCTTCTTTTCAAAAATCAAAGTATTAATTAGCACAACATACTTCTCCTTCAAAGGAAACACTTTTGTCAGGGTAGCACAGCAATTCGACAGTTTACCATAGGAAATGTAATCAACAAGTTCTTTCCAACACATCTTGTTACCACAGCCACAGTACTTAAATTCATCTTCTTCTTTCCTGGTACATTCGCCTGCCATGCTTTACTACTACTGATCCCTTTCCTGGTATACCTGCTTGCCAGGATTAAAACTCCTAGTACTACAATTGTGTTCAGCGGTAATGCTTGTTTCAAGATTCTCCACACCAAAATCCTATGTGAGGCTTGAACAATAACTGCTTCTCTTTATAGTCTCTTGACACTTGACAAAGTGGGTGACAGATCTTCCCAAACTGGTATCCCATAAAAGGGAAGTTCTGCCCCTTGTCTTTGGATTATGCTTCTATAGCCATTTGGATGTTGGCAATGCAGGTTATAGGTTTCTCCTCATAGAGGTCTCATAAGTATAGTTGTGTTTCTGCAGCCTTTGTATTACTGTGATGTGGCCTCTTGGTTGGTGGCAATGCGGTTTACAAATATCTCCCAATTGACATCCCTTTTCAGGAGTATTGCGCTCTAGCTGCCTTTTTTTCACTCTTCTGTTTGTTTATTCATTTATTTATTTTAATTCTTAATAAGGTGATGCATGCCCATGGGCCTCAGAGCGCACAAAACAACAAACGGCAAAGAGGAGGAAGAAACCAGGGGAGAAGCCGAGCAGGAAGGCTTCTGGCAATGCGGGTTACAAATATCTCTCAATTGTTATCCTTTATCAGGTTTATTGAGCCCTGGCTGCCTTCGTATCATTTCAATGGTTCAGTATTCAAAATCATTAGTCCCATTTGACAATCTAACTCGGAGTGCCAAGTGGTCGCCTGGCAGTTCAGGACAACTCACCGGTCCTCCTATGTGTCTCTGGTTCACCCGCAGGTACTGCAGAGGTTCGCGATGAGCGCAGTCCTATAGGGAAGCCTTGACAGCTCTTTGCGCTCTCCACTCTTGCTTCTCGCCTGGAGCGGTTCACAGCAAGTTGGAATATCTTCTCCCACACGGCACAGCTTTCCCCAGTGCTTCTTCCAGCTGCGCTTTCTCTGCACGGCCACGCTGCTTCTCTCCCATCGGCCTCAGCTGCAGCTTCTTTTGCTTCTCCTGCATCTCAGTCTGCTGGCGCTTCTACCACTTCATCAACGTCTTCTCCTCCCACCTGAAATTCAGACCTGCTTTTAAATGTCCTGCTCAGGTGCTTCTTGTTACAACAGCTAGACTGCTCATTATGTTTCACAGTGATTTTAATCTTCATTAACTCTGAGTTCCTCCTCCTTGTCCCAGTTCCCCAGGCATTATGGGCTCTGAAGTACACAGCAGTTTTTATATCAGAAACATCAGTTTGTTTACAGTAAGTCATCAAGGCTGTAGGAACATTAGGGGAATCGTGTTAAAGACGTCACCAATTCTCCCTAGCATGAGTCCCCTCCCATGTGGCCCACCCGCATAATACCACCCCGAGGGTCAGGATCAGGTAGCACCTGCCTTTCCTTGGCCACATGAGAGGAGGCCCATGCTGGAGTCTCAGTGATGATATCACTGAATTCATCACAGTACTCAGAGGTGATGTAACCCGCCACCATAATTACCAATAGGGGAGTATCATCAGCAGATATCTAGAATCCCAGATGTTCTTGATAACTTCAAAAAACAGACAAATATACATGTTGAATATTAATATAAGGCAGGAAGGGGTGGACCCCGGCAGAAGTTCACACCTGAGAGAGTGTTTAGAGAGTGTTTAGATGAAAGAAAGTTTGCCTTTCTTACCTGCTGCATTGTATCTGAGAAATCAAGGACAAAAATTAAATCTGTCAATTTATGTTCTTTGAGCTGCAACGGCTCAGAAACCTGTGATACTGCACCTCTGATCTATCCATAAAGTCATGAGGAACACTAGGAATGCTACATCTTTCTGTATGCATAGCAATCAGGATGGTCAGAGACTTGACAAATGGAGCGCAGAGGATTTTGCTGCTTTTTCCACCATGGTCATTTTATATAAAATGAACATATTTGTTTTGATGATGTTTTAATAAATCTATACTTCACGTTCCAGTCAATGATGTGCTTAGCTCCACTATGCTTAGCCTCCCATCTTCCTTTCCTACATATCTATGTATGATTGAGGCGGATGTGATCCTCACCAATTAGGCCAAATGAAAAGCCACATTTCAGTATATCTGGATAGGCACTAGTGTTTATTCTGTTTGTCAGTGGACACTTAAAAAATAAAAAGGCGATACGTCAGTGGGAACAATTTGGACCGAGCCTTGGATAACTCAAGAGTTAAACATCAGTAGATGTTGGCAAAGAGGTTTCAGGAATTGATGGAACTCTGCTTCATTCCTGGAGAGAGCAGTAATTTGAAAGCATGTCAACCTATAATAACAGTCTAGGAGAGTCTTTTCTCATTTTCTTAAAGGAGAGCGATAAAAATGCCCTCAAGACCTAGTTAGGAATTATCTATCAATAGCTTGACCTACAGCAAGATTTTACGAAAGTAAAAGCGGCGTGGAAATTCCACTTAGAAGGAAGCGAAAAATCACCCTGACGTTTGCAAAAAACAATCTGCATTCTGCCAATTGAGTTTTCTTCGGTAAGCATGCTTCCACATTTAATTATGCGTAAAGATGGGGCTAACACCTTTGTATGTAGGAAAATTCATATTGAATATTCCAATTGCTTTATAGTGAGCAACATGCAGTTCCAAAAGAAAAGAAAAAAAGAAAAAATAAGGACCAGTGACGAGAGGATAACATCTTTTCCCTCAGCAGAAGCAAAAGGGTAATTACACTGTTTAGAATATGGATAACAAAGTGCAGTGAATTAGATGGTGAAAACCACACTCATTTATGAAGGCATGGAGGGGGATTCTTTTGAAATGAGGAAACGTAACTCCATGATCAGAATAAGGTGTTGTGTGTCAAGAAAAGAGATTTATCAAATGACAGGAGAATGTGGAAAACATTGATAATGAGTTTGAAAGTTCAATTGATTGTATTGATGAAAACGAATTGTAGAGAGAAATGGGATTAAGGAAGTATATGTCCCTAAAAATTGGTAGAAATCAGTGGAATAATACTGCTGAAACTGTGAAAAATGATATTCTTTCCGTTTAAAACAATGAGAGGGAAATTATAACGGGGTACTCACAAAAATCTGACACGAAAAATAGCACACCCATGGTATTAATGATGTTTTAATTGTTTTTAATTTGTAGATTGGTTGAAAGACAACAGGTCTCTGTCATACCATATGTTGAACAACACCACGTGATAAGAATTACAAGTGCCCTGAAGACAGCACCAATAAGAGATGTGATTAATATTGGTTTGATTGCATATCGAACAGTAAAAATTGGTGCTAGAAACACATATATAGCGTTGGCACACTGTCTTCTCTCTCAGTAGGAAAAGGGAGGGTCTAATGTATAGCTCGAAAACAGATATAATTAAATGACTGTTTGGTATGGTGACAAAAGAGAAACCAACAACTGTTTGTTTCTCTCAGGTCACACTGATAAACTAGCAGAAGATATTGCTAGCCCAGGTGTGTATTTTAGATACATTGTGTTTGAAATTGGTCAAATCATGAATATATTCGTTTTTAACAATTGATGTATTAATTGTTTGGTGTTTTATAAATATTAAAATATGTATATTTTCTAAAAAATCCATGGTGGCCTACCTGAATTGATGCAGGATAAGTAGTGGTACTAGTGTCAGAGTGAGCCCGTTAATGAACTCATACGTGAAAGAAGGAAGCTGTATTGTGGTTTTTTGTATATTTCGTCTAGAGCGAGGTTGTCCAACATACGGCCCGCGGGCCACAATGCGGCCCTCCAAGCCATTTCATGTGGCCCGTGAGGTTGAACAGACAAAAAAAGGAATCCTACATCAACAAGCTGGCATGGGTTGTGATTTCCATTGGCTGAGTAACAGCCAATGGAAATACTGTTGCAATGCAAGGCACGTCATAGTGAAAGAAAAAAAACTTGCCTGGTCACAGTATTTCCATTGGCTGTTTCCCAGCCAATGGAAATCACAACACGCAATGTGTATGGGTGGAGTGAAGGCATACCGCGCCACGTGTGATCCAGCAGCCCAGCTCAGCCCAGCATCACGGTGACCGAGGCCTGCACCCCTGCACCTGGTAAGTTTTTTCCATTTGTCTTGAATAGAGCCAGTTACAGGCCACGGCCCGGTTTATTTATTTATCTGGTCATTGTTTGTCGGGTCCATGGACCCGATTAATTAATGTATTTCTGCAATGTTGGGTCCGACCAAAATTGCCAAAATAAATAAATAAACCGGGCTGTGGCGGAGGACTGTTACTGCCACTGGTGACCCCTGGAATGGGGCACCAGAGGCAGTTGCAGGCCATGGCACGTTTATTAATTTGGTCAATGTTTGTCAGGTCTGTGGACCCGATTAATCTATTTATTTATGCAATGTTGGGTCCGAACAACATTGCAAAAATAAATAAATTAATCAGGTCCACGGACCCGACAAACATTGACCAAATACATAAATAAACCAGGCCGTGGCGGAGGACTGTTACTGCCTCTGGTGACCCCTGGAAGGCAGTTACAGGCCACGGCCCGGTTTGGGCAAGAAATGTAGTCCAGGCTGGTTTGGTCAAAATATGCCAGTTTTCCCATGTCTGCACATGTTGGCATTGCCCATAATATCACAGTGGGAAGATGTGTTCATGCTGTCTGTGGACAAGGAACCCAATGTCAGGTCCACTGAGATTACATGTTTTGGCAAGAGCATGCACAGATGTAAGTCCCTTGATCACTGCGTCTCTATGGAATCAGGCAGCAACTCATTGATTGACATAGCCCAACAGATTAAAAACATAACAGAGGTTGAGTGTGCTCCCATCATGCATAGTGTCATGGCCATCACAGAAGCATGAAAGAGCACAAAGGGTGGGGAGGAGACTAGCTGAGAGGGACCTCCTGTCCCTCTCCCCCATCCCTATGGTCAAGCCTAGGCTACGTCTATGGACACCCTTGACTTGCCAGCATTGCCAGGCTTCCAGGAACTACCCTGATGCTGATCCAAACCAGAAACTACAAGGAATAAGAATTAATTCCCTGATACTGCCATTGGTCTCCCTTATTGGGAGCAATCTTTGCACTTGATAATGTACTCAATGCATAATGTCTTCACTCCAATCAGGGAAAAACTGCTTAGAGGCATTGGAGCCATCGGATGGACTTTATACTTTGTCATTCTGCTGGCTGTAGAATCTGCACGGGATTGCTATGCATTTGGTCTGAAAGAGAGTATGTGCTCTCAAAGTAGACATGTAAATGTGTTTCCTTTACTCCAGGAAGTAGACAATGGATAGGGTGACCTCACAGGCACGATCATCGTCTTAAAACATCCTGGAGACAAATTCTTTTGTCGAGGCAATTAACCATCTCCTGCGGGTGTGCAGCTTCATTTGCTACATATTAATATTTGGTCAATGAGTAGAAGTTTAACAGCTTTTTTGGTCATATCTCCAATCTATAGGCATAGAATGTGTGGTAATAGCAAAGTGGTGTGCACAACTAGCATTTAAGAGCACAGGGCTACTGTTGAAGAGGAACCAATGAGATCAATACAGTAACGATAGGAAAGGGCCTTGCAAAATCAAGGTCTGCAAATTGTGCAGACTTCAGAAGAAACACAATCAACATGCACATCAATGCTGGAAATACTAAGGTTACTGGTACCAGCCAATTCCAGTTTCCAACTCTCAAATACATGGGTTACTGGTACTAGCCAATTCTAGTTTCCAACACTCAAAAGAAGAGTTTTAAGTTGCAACTAGGTACTTTCCAGTAATCAATTTGAGCCCTGATCAAGAAAGAATTCGTTTTAACTCATGCCTTACAGTTATGGATCATTCGAGACATGACGTGGCTGTCCTCACACAATCTGACAGTGGATTGGCAAGAAGGACAGTTTGTTTTTCTTCCCATACTGTCAAAACAACTGCCACCACGTACCCAATACTAGGTTACACGAGTTCCATTTCAACATCCCGTACAAACGCAGAGCTCTTTACAGTGTGATACTCAATTGGCAGACCTAATACTTCACCAAGTTGTGTCTGCACATAGTCTATCATTTGGTACGCATCAGAACTTGTCCAATGTGTTTGTTTGGTGTTGTATTATCTTCTACACCATTATGTGTGTGCCAAACTGAGAACATGCCAGTTTCATGTGAATTTCCCAGGCTCTACACATGTTTGCAAACACTTTTTATAAGAGTTGTACACCATTGTACACCCATCATCAGTTCATTAAAAACAGGAAATAAATTAATCGGGTCCACACACCCGACAAACATTGCCCAAATAAATAAATAAACCGGGCCGTGGCTGAAGTCTGTAACTGCCTCTGGTGCCCCAAGCATGGACCATGGGAACAGAATGGGTGTTACCCACCCATTTATTACCAAGTAGCCCCAAGCTGTGTGCCCCTCCTCACATTTAATCTCCCTCCTACCCGTAGTCCAATTCAGTCCTTTTAGCTTACAGGTGGCGTGTAATAGCCAAAACTAAAAACATGACTGGCTGGGCAGAAACCAGGCTGCAATGGATCTACTTGCAGCTTACTAATTGTGCCCCCTGCTCCTCATGAACCCTCATAGTTGGTCAATCTAATTACCTATTCTACTGGAGAGATGGGATGTGACCTGCTCCCAATAACCGGTTGAACACCCCTCCACCGGCTCCCAATGCCTGGTCAAAGACTCCTTGTTGGTTAGTTGCAACACAGCGAAAATACAATTATTACCCAATGATAAAAGGGACTGTACAGTCAAGACATCTTTGAGAGTTGGGAAATGTGGAGGATCCACAATTGCCTCTGCCAGGTTTACCTTCAGACCTTTTCGCCCACCGGCACTACAGGCCCAATGTGCTTCGAAGGGCAGGCTTGAGCAATTCTCGTCAGCCCAGGTCCCTGTGGGGAGGCCCAAACGATTAATGTATTTATTTCTGCAATGTTGGTTTCCACATTTTATCTTTTGAATTTGATTATGCTTCTTTCATTAACACAGAAGTAATGAATGTGTATTACAGAGATAAGCTGCCATATATATTGGGCACATTGCACAGGCAGGATCAATCATTAACACACAAGTAATGAATGTGTATTACAGATATAAGCTGGCATATGTATTGGGCACACTGCACATGCTCAGGCAGCATCAATCATGTTTTGTACAGGACAATGCTGGACTAAATTGGGAACTGCCAGCATAGACATGTTGCTACAGAGGCATATTTTGGGCACAACCAGCATGCCAATGTGTTACATCAGTGACAGTGATAATTGGGAACTGCCAGCATAGACATGTTGCTACAGAGGCATATTTTGGGCACAACCAGCATGCCAATGTGTTACATCAGTGACAGTGCTGTCTTACACTGTGGACACATTGATCATTAAAATGTTTTGTGTACTACAATGTTCTTGTCTGCTGTTGGTGACATGGAATGTACATGTTCCCCTTTAGAATGATTGTAAACGTATGGCTTTTCGGTCACTTTTCCTGCTTTAAAATGCACCATTTCAGCCTCTTATTTGGGAAAAAAATCTTGGGGGTGGTGGGAGTCCCAAACCCTCCCTAGATCGTTATAGATCACTTCCCCTGACACCAAAAGCTATCTTTGGGACTGGATAGCTATCACTGCCTGTGATGCTATTGTGTCAAAGGTCACACACCACTGCTTTAGAATATATTGCTTTGGGTGAGGGTGTTGACTTTTGGCTCGCCGGCCCACCTGGTGACAAAAAGTAAATGTTTCGGCCCCACATTCAAAAAGGTTGGACAAGCCTGACCTAGAGCATTGTGTGTATTACTCATCAAAAATGTCTAAACATTTGTATGGATTTTAATCGTGCACTTTAAACTCCAAACATTAAGGAGTTCACTATGACTTCATTTTTTAATTTTCATATTGCTATATGTACATATCTCTAGAATAAAATGAATTCATAAATGTATTCAGTAGTTCAGAAACGATTAATTCGTTAGGCATTCTTATTCTGAATACCTTGAATGTGTCGAAGCTGGCATTCGACAAAACCTGCAATCAGACTATCCCTGCATTGTAAACAAGGGGCTTCAAGTGTCCAAGTAACGATCTGAAACTCAGGTTCGAGAGGGGTTTTGTCAGCCGAACAGAACATGATGTATCAGCTTCACCTTGATGAGACACAGCCACGTGCATAGATTCGGAAGAGAACCTTTCAGCAAGAGAGATGTCTTTCTTTAAAACTGCCTTACTTCACCTGGGTTTCAGAGGCTTCCATAAGCACTTTTACCTTTTCGAGATCAGAAAGTCTGGAATAATGTGCATCTAGCGAGAGGAGGTTGACACAAGAAACCCTATCATGAGACATAGCGGGTTAAACGAGCTTCAGTGCAGAACTATAACTGTTTGGAAAATTCTCATTACAAAACTCCATTTTATAGCCATTGACACTTCAAAAAAACGTAAATTGTACAAAAGCACACAATAAACAGAAGCATTCTCTGGTTTTGTGGGATTGTTAAGTGTGCCTGGTCATTGACCTGGAAAAGCTGAAATGGTTCTTCGAGATGAGTTGCTGCTGGCTTTGTGCCTAGTTCAGAGCTTTTAGTGGAGTCAATCTATGTAGTGTTCCTTCCTCTCTGCATCTAAAATTTGACCAGTCTTTAGATCTATTAACCTGTGTCAACTATGTGATGTTAAATCAGTACTTTTGTCACGTGGCCCTCACAGGAGAAGCCTACTTTTTTTTATTGTAAAAGCTTACTCATTATAAGCTGCTTCTTAATTCTGTCTCTAATTAAAAGAGATGAATAAATAACTGGAAATAAATGTACTAAAGAGTAACCCACACCCGAGATGCAATTTTCCTGCTTGATTCGGGACTACATCATACTGTAGTTCTTTCTACGAACCAGACCAGGTAATATAAACACCCTGGCATGATTTAAGTTTTAAATAAATCGTAGAGATAAAATTAAGCAATAATAACTTACCTTTCTCTTTTGTCTGTTTTTATCAACAGTTACATCATAAAAGCCAAGGTTTCACTGTCAACATGAGTTTCAACCGATATGATTTATGTATGTCTTATATTATTGTAAATAGTAAAAAGTGACAATACTCCTGAAGAAAGTTCCTACAAACTAGATGAGAACTGAAACATGTCGAGTGTACTAATGTGGTCTAATAAGATAACCATATAAAATAATTCTAATTGAAGGACTGAAACTACACTGAAAAGTTCAAGAAATTCTCAGTAGTAGATCACAAACCGAGTCACTTAGACAACTACCTATGTAATAAGGTTTTGTCATTGTCACCCCAGAATTGTATTTATTTACAGTGTTTTTTAACAAATGTCAATTGATTTACCTAAAATGTTATACTTTGTTTAATAAATATTTTTGTATATTGAGTAACAGTACTGATTTAATGTGTGTAAAGGTTGATAAGAGGTATCTACCTCTAGTTTAGATTACTTATTTATATCCATTTAAAGGTAGAGCTACCTCTACGGTGGATTATGTGGGGTTCCCCGTTCAAAGTTTAGTGTGGCCTTCTAGTACCATTTTGAAAGTGTCTTGGTTGAGGATCTTCAGTTGTACATGTTGTTTGCTAACAAGTAGGAAAGCTATAACCGAAATCGATACGTGTATGCTTGGGACATTCCCCAACTGAATCCTGGAAATCGTAAGTCGAGAAGAATCTATGGCTGAACGTGTGGCTGGGTATGGGCAGTGATGTTGGCCATGATAAAGTGAACAAGAACCACCCTCATTTAAGCATGCATGTAGTTCCTCAAAGGTTTTCAGTCTACACAATATCACTTTTCATGGCCATACAGTGCCTATAAGGTAAGGAGAGGAGTGTGCGATGTGGAATAAGGGTAAGAGAGTGCATTCTCCTGTTCCTTTGGGCATTGCTTGAACACACCTATGTAATGCAAGACCCAATGTAGACCTGAAAATGTGAGCTGGCAAGACAGGCTCTACAACCCTTCTGCACCTTAAGAAATACCTACTGCCCTCTATTAAGAGGACAAGGCAACTGTAGCTCAGTTCTAGAAGTGCAGACAAGGCTGAGTTATGCAGATTAATCATAGAAGAGTCCAGCTTCAACCAGAATGAAATTCAACCACTCACACCACCATTATCATCCCCATGAAGATCCTACCAGATCTCAGGAGCCTCTATGCAGCTAGTCCAGGGCCTTGCTCGCCGATGAGCCACAGAATATATCCCACCCTCATTTAAGTGTGCATGTAGTCATAGGTTTTCTGTCTATACAACATCCCCTTTCATGGCTGTTCGGTGCCAATAAAATAAGGAGAAGAGTGTGTGCTGTGGAATAGGTGGTAGAGTGTGCATTCTCCTGTTCCTTTGGGCATTACTTGAAAACACGTATGTAGTGCAAGAAGGCCTTAAAGACTGTGGGCCTCATTACGACCCCAGCGCTAAACCATGGTGCTATTAGCACCATGGTCCATGCCGGGGTCCGCCATGGTGAATGGCGGAATTACCGCCCCATTCCAAGGTTGGCGGGGCGGTAATTCCCCATTCACCATGGGCCCTTCCCCATTCCCATTTTTGCCCCATAGGGCTCAATGGGAATGGGGAAGGCGCTAAGTACAGTGCCGCAAATTGCGGCACCGTACTTAGCACCAAGGTCCCTTTGCGGCACCCTACTTTAACGGCTGGTAAAACCAGCCGTTAAGGTCGGGTCCCGCAAAGGGACCTCGTAATTAGGCGCTAATAGGTTAACGGCGCCGCAGCCTGGGTCGTAATGAGGCCCTGTGCCTAAGGTGACAGTCAGTCTTTGCATACAGGCCACATAAGGAAATTGTTACTTGTGGCTCCAGTTCTCCAGAATTGGAACCTTTCATAGATGCACATGCTTTGAATATTCCAAGTCTTCATCAGAAAATCCTCAGTTACACGGTCCCCTTATTTTCATTGGCAAAAGTCAAATGTCAGTCACTACTGTAGCTTGTCGCCTCTTCGTCCATATTCCCACCCCCGGCCAATAGGATGTCAAGTGCTATAACTCTCACCCCCCACCCAAGGTCATGTTGAAATTCTAACTGATTGAATTGCCTTAATCTGAACAAGTCTACCCTCGAAGTGGGGAAGGCTGTAGGGTCGTATTTTAATATATGAAAAATACTAATGATGGAGAACTGGAGTTACAGTTAAGTAACTAAGTCCTCCTCCAGCATTGGATCTCTCAGAGTCACATGCTTTGAATATTAAGTGTTACTCACCGGAGTGACTAATGTACTCCTTGTTCATAGTCCCCTTTCCTCCATCCTGTATGGGCATCCCTCGCGAGGGACGGGAACAGAACCTTTTTTCACCAGAAAAATAAATCTCCCCTTTAAATGTATTGGTGCACCGGGTCGCAGCCCCCGGAGAACAGGCTTCCTTAAACCCACCCAACGGCTCCACACCTCAGTCCCCTTACTAACCCATCGGCTGTATTATGCTTTAACAACCTCACTGGTCTTATTATGGGGGATGGATGGTGGGACGTATGGAGGAAAGGGGACCATGGACTAGGAGGGTGTTAGTCACTCCGGTGAGTAACACTTAATTACTCCTACATCCCGTCCCCTTTCCTCCATTCTGTATGGGCGATTACAACTGACACAATGCCCTGGGGAGAGAGCCTGATCCTCTAGGCAAATAGATTGCACAGCACTGCCTGGATGAATTCTGCATCTGCCTTAGCACTGGTATCCAAGAAGTAGTGTTTGCAAAAGGCAGAAGGGGGGGGCCCATGTTGCTGCCCTGCTGATCACTTGCCAGGGAACATCGCGCTGGAAAGCGACTGCGGTCGCCTTGTCTCTTACCGCTTGTGCATGCATGCCCTGTGGCGGATCCTTACGTTGCACCTTCTATGCCTCCGGGATCGCTGCTGTCATCCGTCGAGCTATGGATGCCTTGGAGGCTTGCTGCACCGGCCTGGAGCCTCCAAATATTACAGAGCATTCGTCTTGCGGATGCCTTTCGTTCCGTCCAGATAGAATTTCAACACTCTACTGATGTCCAGACAGTGGAGCGTTCTCTCTGCGTCTTCCTTGGGGTCTGGGAAGAATGTGGGGAGCACAAGCTCCTCGTTGTAGTGAAATGCTGAAACCACCTTTGGAAGAAACCTGGGGTGCGTGCGCAGCACCACCTGTTTTTGTGAAATCTAGTATTAGGCTCCGAGGCGACTAACCCCTGGATCTCACTCACTCTGTAAGCTGACGTGAGCCCAACCAGAAGGGCTGTCTTCAGAGTGACCATCTTGATGTCTGCTGTGGCCATGTGTTCGAATGGTTTGTGGGCTAGTACTTTGTTGAGGTCCCACACAGGGTGCAGGCATTTGACCGGGGGTACAGCCTGGTCAAGCCCGCCAGGTGTTTTTTTACTACTGGATTGGCCCAGGACAGAATAAGAGAGTCGGAGTTCCTGTATGCGCCAATAGTGACCTGGTATGTCCGGCAGGACACCAGACCTGGCCAGATAGGCCGAGATTAACAAGACTTGGCCCAGGGTGCACGTCAGGGGATTCACCCCGTTCTCTTTAGCCCAAAAGCAGAATCTCGTCCATTTGCTTTTGTACTGCTTGCGTGTAGCATGACTTCTGGCCCTTTGGATGATCTCTATATTATTTCTGGACAACTGAAGGTGTTGGAGCGTTAGCTGCCCAGGAACCAGGCCACTAGGCCTAGCCTCTCCAGGGAGGGGTGTAGGACTGTACCTCCCTTCTGCGCTAGTAGAGGGCCCTTCCCCAGAGGAAGTGCCATCTCTGGCTGGGTTGACAGCTGCTGCAGGTCTGAGAACCAGGATTGTGCCTGCCAGCAAGGTGCTATGAGGATTAACTTCAAGTTCTTGGAGTTCCTGACCTTGCTCACCACTTTGTGCACCAGCAGAGTGGGGGGAAAGGCATATGCCCACATCCCGTCCCAGGGTATCTGGAGTGCGTCCCCTAGAGAGTTGCATCCCCATCCTCCCCAGGACGCGAAGTGCTGTGCTGACACATCTGGTTGTTTACTGCCACAAGCAGGTCTGTGGTGGGGTGGCCGCATCTACTGAACACTTCCTGGAGAACTCTCGCATTCAGCTGCCACTCGTAATTGTCAGCGGACAGGCGACTTAGTCTGTCTGCTTACAGGTTGGTTTCTCCCGGAAGGTGGACGGCCGAGATCCACATCTCCTGGCTGATAACCCATTCCCGATTTCCCGGGTCAGTAAGCAAAGCTGCAGGGATCTGGTGGCCCCGTTTGTTGATATAGTACATGCAGATCGTGTTGTCTGTTTGAATGCACACAGACCTGCCCTTGTTGGTCGGGAGAATGGACTCGCGGGCCAACCAGATTGCCATAAGTTCCAGCCAGTTGATGTGATTCTGCCGGTCGGTCTGGGTCCAGAGTCCATGCACTGAGTGCGCTCCCAGATTGGCTCCCCACCCATGGAGTGAGGAGTCTGTGGTAATGGTGTACTCTATTGGCTGAGGATGGAAAAGTCTGCCCGCCAAGATGTTCTCCTCCTGCTGCCACCATTTGAGATCATGGTCAAGATGTTGCAGGATGGAGATCTAGGCCCCCTGATGGCCCCCTTCCTGATCCAAGGATTTCGCAAAATGCAATTGGAGCCTCCTCATATGCAGCCTTTTGTATGGGATTGCCAGGAGGCATGCTGCCAGCGCACCCAGAAGGTGTTGATACCACCCGGCTGCCCGTGGTGAGTGACCTGCTGCGGAATCGGGAGACCGCAGTCCGAAAAGCTGTAACCTTGTCCTCCGTGGGGAATACCCTTTGCTGCTGTGTGTCCCACAACGGGCCCAGACACACTAGAGCCTGTGTAGAGATGAGCTGAGATTTCTGGTAAAAGATAGAAAACCCCAGGTCGAATAGGATGGAGAGGAGCCTGTCTGCGGGAGATGAGCCCCTAACTAACCAGTCATTGAGGTACGGGTAGACATGCAGCCCTTCAGATCTGATGAGAGCTGCCACTGCATTCATGAGCCTCGTGAAGACTTTTGGAGCTGAATTTAACCCAAAGGGCGGAACCTTGTACTGGAAATGCAGGCCCATGACCCGGAACCTGGGGAAGGCCCGGTGAGGTGGAAACAATAGGAACGTGGAGATATGTGCCGTTCAGGTCCAGGCAAAACACATTCAGTCTCCCCCACACAATGTCTCGGCTATGAGCGCTAGTGTCACTATCTTAAACTTCTGCAGGGGTAGGTAAAGATTCAGGGAAGGCAGATCCAATACCACTTGCAGGCTAGCCTGGTTTTTCTTCTGGATAGTGAAGATGCAGGAGTAAAAAAGCCCTGCCCCTGCTGGGAGGGGGGACCTGCCCTACCGCTTCGCTCTCCACAGGAGAGCAAATCTCCACTAGGAGTGATGGTGTGCCGATCTGTTGGAGTGGGGGAGAACTCAGAGGAGGAGAAGGAAGAGGTAACTGGAAGCCTGAGGACACAACTGAGATGACTCATGCATCTGCAAACTTCGCCCGCCAAGCCTGACTGTGCAGGGCCAGCCTGCCCCCAACTTGGGTGCTGTGGACCTGAAAATAATTGTCATTGATTCTTCTGGTCAGAGTCTAGTGAGGGGAAGCGGGACTGGAAGAACCCCTTATTTGATGTTTTGTGGTGTTTCCTCCTATACTGACTGGGAGACCTGTCCGGCTGCCTGGCTTTGCGGTCCTGCACCCCGTTGAAGCCACCAAAGGATCGCCCCTTGTCTGAGCGGGAATGTGCCTGTTAGAAAGGTTTAGCTGCTGGTTTGGTCAGAATGGCCAGCGGCTTTGCTGTCTGAGAACTGCTCTACTTTTTATCGAGCTCCTCATCAGTTGTGGAGTGGAAGATATCACACCCCTCAAATGGAAGGTCGAGGATTCTATCCCGGACATCCGGGTTGAACCTGGTAGCTTTTAATGAGGTTGTGCGCCTCATGTCTGTCACCAGACAGATTTCTCTGTTAGGTGTGTCCATGTGGCCGACAGAAGCCTCCATAATTTCCTGAGCTACTAATTTGGCCTCCGTTAGCCCCCCCTTGAATGAGGCTTGTTTGTCCTTAGGGATGTCAGGTAGACAATCTGGGATTTCCCTCCACCAGCCTTGATTAGCCGGAGCGAGGATGCCATCTGCGTTGGCCTGTCTGAGGTGCAGCCCTGCATTTGAGTAGACATTTTTTCCGTAATATTCAAGAGTCTTTTTTTCCTTGTTCAAAAGGGCTGCCGTGGTAGTACTAGACGAGGAAGCCTGGGGCTTGGCATACATTGATGCTGCAGCGATAGCCGATGACAGTGCTTGCGGGTGTGTTGAGAGCAGTATGCTGTCCACCTCGGCCTGCCTGAATCTAGCATCCAGCTTTTTGTTGACGGGTTGCATGGTGTGAGGCTTGAGCCACCCCTTCTTGGCTAAGGCCTCCACACCTTTTTGTAGGGGGATGCCAGACCTCGGCTTTGCCCTGATGCTCAGGACCTCTGCCAGAACCCCTGCCTCAGGAAGCTCCTTCTGGGGCTGGAGGATGCCCATGTATTCCGACAGTCTGGCAATCCTGTTGTGGAAGGCTTTTGCCAACGAGGGAGGGTCCTGCTCCTCCTCCTCTGTGTCCTGCTGGTCCTATGCACCTGGGGGGAGGGGAGCAAGGGTGCGGGGGCTAGGTGATGGGGCCTGAGGAATGGGCTGCTGCGGAGGTGGAATCAGAGGCGGGAGCATGGGCTGTGTTGTTGTAAGCTGCGCAGGTGAAGCCGGGGGCAACATGTCATTAATAATGCCCCTAAGAAGGGAGCCCATTTGTGGGGACCACATGAGGGATATGAATTTATCGAAAAACCTGTCCTCACAGGCTGGCTGAGCGCGATCTTGCACCAGGGATGGTGGCGAATATGCCAGCTTCCTCCCCGGCCCTTGTCCGTAAATTGGGGTCACTGTACCTGGAACCCGAGATGTTGGGGTATGACATGGTCCAGGCGACGGGCATCATTGGTACCCAGTCTGCCCTAGGAGTAAAACTTCTCCTGTGTTGATCGCCCGGGTGGCGGGACTCGGCACCTCCCTGCATGGCTTCCTGCCTTTGGTGAGCAGGAGTAGCAGCCTTTTTACCTTAAGCAGCTGCCATTTTGTCCACGCCTTAAGCACGTGGAACAGTGTAGCCGGTGTAACACTGGGCTTGGCCTGCATGCCCGTCTGCACCGGCTTTGCCCTGCTCTGCACCTAAGGTGTAAACCCAGTAGGCTGTGCATCCTCGGTCTCCCGGGCGGTAGTGCTGGCCGTGCGTATAGGTGCCACCTCGGTTAAGGACCGGGTAACAGGGCAAGGCCCCACAGGACAACTCCCGGTAGTGGTAACGCTCACAGGCCACATGGCTGTTGGACCGGTAGAGCCCATGGACCCTTGCGCCGTGAAGCTGGTAGCTGAGTGAGCCTCGGTGCTCCCTGCACCGGTGCGAGGGACGATTTGAACCCTTCCACCAGACGGCTTCCCTGGAAAGGAGTCGCCTCTCCATTGTCTTTTCAAGAATAAGGCACCTACCTTCTTTGTCTTCCACCGGACGAAGTTGTTGATGTTCTGAGGAGGAGTCCTTTTGAACAGCTCCCTTGAACGCTCAAGTCAGTGTTTAAGCTGCCTAGGCATGAGGGAATTGCACATGGAGCATCCGTCCCAACCGTGGTCCTCACCAAGGCATCAGAGACAGAGTATGTGGGGATCTGCTTTAGGAAAGGAACCGTCGTACGACAGACACCTGCTAAAGCCTGTCGAGACCAACATGTCCTGGCGACAAACTAGGGCACCGGTGGGCGGTGTTCCCAAATCTGCAAAAGAAAAAGATAAGCGTTAGGGGTAAGCACGTGGAATTACAAGACTTGAGGCCTCATCCAGGAGCGCTGGTTGTAGCGGTCTGTTCCCGTCAACGCGGAAAAGGGGACTGAGGTGTGGTGCCAGTTGGCAGGGTTAAGGGAGCCTGTGTTCGAGGGGGCGCGCCCCGCGCCCCAGTAAATTTAAAGGGGACATTTCTTTTTCTAATGAAAAAAAGGTTCAGTTCCCGTCCCTTGCGAGGGACGCCCATACAGGATGGAGGAAAGGGGATGGGACGTAGGAGTAAAATTGAAAAGCAGCATAACAAATACACATGTGTGTTGTCGAAACAAGAAAGAGGCTGGAAAAGAGGCTCAACTTAATGTAAAAAATGCTGCAGAACTGCTTGTTCCACCGCTGCTTCTCATCTGGACTGCATATCCAAGCAGTAGTGTCTGGTGAAGGTATGCAGCACCGCCCAGGTAGTTACTTGCTTATGTCTTGTAGGGGGATAAATACCCACAGACACTGTTGCAGGAAATTCTCTAGTCAAGTGCGCTGGAGCTTTCGTAGCAGAGGTCTGTTGGCCTTTGTGTGTCAAATGGCGATTGCCACTAAGATTCATTGCACAATACCTGCTTATTAATAGGTCTCCTATGCAGATGGGCACAAAAGTTAAAAGTAGATGCATACTCTTTCAGATTTCCTTCATCCTCTCAACGTAATATTTTAAGGTCCAGAGAGTGAAGAGAAACCTCAGCTCTTGATGAGGCGTTACTGAAGAAAGTGGGCAGGATAATGGTTGAGTTAATAGGAAAGTATGAAGACACTTTCGAAAGGTTGCTTCAGAGAGCTACCTTACCATTAAATCATTTTATATAGAGTTAATTAATGGCCATGGCTTGGATATTTCCTACTCATGTGGCCAAAGTTATGGGCACTAACAATGTAACTTTCCAGAAGACCTCTCTAAAGTTTGCTCTGTTAATGGGCACGAATGGAGGTTCAATCAGCATTATAATGACTGTGTTCAGACCCAAAGTTGGGCCAATCCTACACACTGGAGGATTTTTTTTTTTAAAAACGTTATTTCTCAGACAGTCATATAACAAGCAGCATAAATGAAATCACACAATAATAAAGTTTCTCACCGTAGTTACTACCTTACTCCTAGTCCATAGTCCCCTTTCCTCCATACTTATGGACATTCCTCCGTCCTGTGGGACGGGACCAGAGTACTTTGTAAAAAGCATCACATTTTAAAAAAATGTGTCCTTCCAATCTTTTTACGCGGGGTACCGTACGCGGCCGTAACCCTGCCCTCCTTAGCTCCGACCAGCGCATCGCCCATCAGTCCTTTTCTATCGCCAGGTCTATGACCTTTAAGCAATAACAGAGGAAACTTTTTAGAGGGGACGGCGAGATTAGTTCACAGGACAACCTTATCCTTATGAAAAGTAAAGAATGGATGCTCCACCGACAAGGCCTGAAGGTCACTTCCACGCCTTGCCGAAGTCAAAGCAATCAAAAAGGACACTTTCCACGAAAGGTACTTAAAATCGACAGTAGCCATGGGCTCAAAAGGCTTATGGCACAAGGCTTTTAGGACCACATTCAAATCCCACCTTGGATGCAGGTTGCGAACAGGAAGATAAAGATGCATCGGGCCCGCAAAGTGTCTTTTAATGACTGGATTAGACAGTGAAAAAGAGCGCTGGTCAGTGGACAAATAAGCGTCAACAGCCGATAAATATGTCCTGCAGGACAAGACATGGATGCCAGACTCTGCCAGAAGTGAAACAAAAGACAGGACCATGTTGATAGTAGCCTCCCTGGGGTTCAGATGCTTAGCCAAACACCAGTGACAGAACCGTAGCCATTTACTTTTATACTGAGATCTTGTTGAGGGCTTCCTGGCCGCTTGAATAATGCCCATGTTATCTGCAGACAAATTGAAGCGCTCTAAAGATCTGAACTCAGGCCCAAAGCAGCCAAGCTGAGCGATTGTGGGGAGGGGTGCCACAGCTGTTGATCGCTCTGGTGAAGCAGGTCGGGGACCAGCGGAAGCTTGAGCGGCGGGCACACCGATAGATGCTGAAGCTCCGAAAAACAAAACCTGGCCGGCCACCAAGGGGCTATAAACAGCAGTGAGCAATTCACTGTGTTCCTTAGCTTACAAAGCGCCTGATGGATCAGAGGAAGACTCGGTAAAGCGTAGGCCTTCATGTTGTGCCATGGAATTTCGAGAGCATCCCCCAGTGAGGAGGCTCCAAGCCCATTCCTGGAGGCCTACAGGGGAAACATCCTGTTTGTAGACGTCGCAAAAAGGTCCACTTCTGGAGTACCCCAACAGCAAAAAATATCCGAGAGGATGTCTGTGTTCAGTTCCCACTCGTAGCGGACAATTGCTCGTCGGCTGAGGGCATCTGCAGTGACATTCAGCTGGCCCGGGATGTGTACTGCTACCAGCCAGACACCATGCTGAATGGCACATTCCCAAACCTGAATGGTAAACTCCACAAGAGGAGGAGACCTGGTACCCCCCTGCTTGTTGATAAAGAACATGAACACCGCATTGTCCGTGCAGACACAGATCACCTTGTTGACAATGTCTGGTTTGAAGGCTTTCAGCGCCAGGAATATCGCTAGGAGCTCCAGATAATTTATATGAAGCTGTCTGTCCTGTGGCAACCAAAGATCTGAAACTTGAAGATGATCCAGTGTTGCACCCCAACCCAGAAGGGAGGAATCCGTTGTGACAGTCAATAGTGGGCAAGGGTCCTGGAAGGGAGCGCCCAAAGACAGATTGCTGAGAGACGACCACCACAATATATCCGCCGTCATGGAAGGTGGAACCAGTATCATTTTGGAATCTGGATCCACTGCTTGAAGCCATGAGCTCCGAAGAGCCATCTGCGTCCGCCTCATCTTGACACAAGCAAGAGGAAGAGTCAGCACGCACGAAGCCATGAGGCCCAGAAGCCCCTGGAACCACCAGGCCGACATGCTCTCCGACTGCATAAACACCTGACACGTGGCAAACAGATCCGCTATTCTGTCCCCAGTCAGGTACACTCTGCAATCGATCGTGTTCCAATGAAAACCCAGGAAAATCAAGTCCTGAGAGACCATCATGGAGGATTTCTGCCAGTTCACTGACAGCCCAAGGTGGAACAGGAGCTGGAGGAGAGACTGAAGGTTGCTCGAGGCTTTCAGTGGACAAGGACTGCGCAGCAGCCAATCGTCCAAATACGGATACACATGGAAACCCTGTAGCCGAAGATAAGCTGCGATGACCGACATCATCTTAGTAAAGACACACGGTGCCAAGCTGAGACCAAACGGGAGCACACAAAGCTGGAAATGCTCCTCCCCCATGGAAAACCGTAGGTATTTCCGATGCGTGCTCCAAATGAGGATATTCATATAAGCATCCTGAAGGTCCGCCATGCTAAGCCAGTCGCCCTTCTGTAGAAAGGACTTTATCTGACCGGGGGTGATCATCTTGAATTTCTCTTGGGGGAGACAAAGGTTGAACTGGGAAAGGTCTAGGATGGTGCGCAGGCCAGCCTGGTTGGATTTGGGCACCATGAACAGACAGGAGTAGAAGCCCTCCCCTCGCTCCCCAAGGGGAACGGGTTCCACCGCCTTGAGAACCAGAAGCTTCTGGACTTCGACTCTGAGGGAGGGCGTCCCCGACTGCTTGAAGGGAGGATTGATGGTTGGGGTAGGGGGAACGGGCAAACGGAATCCCACCCAAGCGACGGACAAGACCCATCGGTCCTCGGTGATGGTTTGCCACGCCTCCCAGTGAGACGCAATGCACCCTCCCACCAGGGTCTCGTGCAAGCGCCGAAAACCCTCATTTAGCGGGCTTCTCAGAGGCGAGACCCCCAGATCCTGAGGAGGAGGCAGAGGACCAAGAGAAAAACCAGCCTCGCTGTTGACGCCGACAGGAGTTTCCAGCTGGAGGATCGTCTCTCTGTGTCTTTCGATCTAGAAACCCCCAAAGACCGAGGCTGCAAAGGCGTTCTCTGAACCCTAAAAGGTGGTTTTACTAGAACGGACAAAGACTTGGCCGTCTGAGTGCTGTCCTTAGTTTTAGTCAACTCTCCATCCGTTGACGAATGGAACAGTTCTTTGCCGTCAAAAGGCAGGTCTAGAACTTTATCCTGAACCTCCTTGGAAAACTTTGTGGCATGAAGCCAAGCCTGACGAGTGGTGTCCACGCCAAGCACGAGGCCCGAGCCGAGGTGTCGACATGATGCGCCGCAGCCTCAAGCATATTCTGCGCCAGGACTCTGGCATCTGACAAGCCAGCCTTAAAATCGTCCAGCTTATCCGCAGAAATGAACTCCTCAAATTCTGACATACCTTTCCACATTTTCATATTCGCCCCCGCGAATATGAGCTCTGCGTTCGCCTGATGCAACTGCAGGGCTGAATTAGCAAAGATCTTCCTCCCCAAAGTGCCAAACAGCTTGTCCTCTTTGGCCAGAACCTGAGCTGCCGCTGTAGATGATGCTGAAACTAGTCTGGATTGTAGCATGGTGGCCACCACCCCTGTGAAGGAAGGAAGCGGACAAGATACGAAGGCTACCTCCTCCGAAGTACAAAGCCTATAACAAGTGTCAATCTTTTTGTTAACATGCAGTCCAGAGTGTGGCTTATCCCAGACCTTGCGGACCTCGGCCAAAACGTCCTTCTGGAAGAACGAGCTGGTCGCTCCTGATGAGACAAGGTGAATGCAACCGAAAGCACCCCTTCTTGCGGACGGGGTGCCTCAGGTACTGGAACATGCAGAAGAGTCATTAGGTCCAGTACCCAGTCCTGGAACGCCCTAAGAGAGCGGGGCTGGTCATCCCCATCCTGATCCCCTTGCATGTCATCTAACGTGTCCCGATCACCTGGCTCTGCCGAAGACTTGACTATTGGAGACAAGGGTGGCGGAGGCGGAAGGGCTGGAGGTGGGCCAACTGGTAGAGGTGGGACAGCTGCCGGAACAAACTGTGCTGCGACGGGATCCATCGGCACAGAATTCAGCCCTGGAGGGCAGATTTCCTTAAAAAGACCTCTGAAATATTCCTTCATGGGGTCAGAGTGCATGAGCTTCTGAAATTTTCCAAAGAAGGCATCCTCCGCCAAAGGCTTAGACACTGTGGCAGGCGGAGGCCTCTCATGAGAGGAGTAGCCCCAGGGCTGCAAGGGAGATGGCTGCCAAGATGGGCCCTCACCAGCCGGGTTGACATAGATCAATGGCGCAGACGCCGCAGGGAGCGAGACCGAGTGCTGTAATGGCATCCGAGCGTTCCAGTCATAAACTGGACGAAACGGTGCACAAGGCTCACCGACAAGACCTTAACAGGCCTCTCAGTTCTGTCGGTCATCTTAGACTCTGATAGAGGAACCTCGGACCCAAGTCCGGTAACAGCTTCCTCACGAGGGGCCTCGAACCTTGGTTTGGTACAGAAAACCTCAATCAAGGCCTCAGGGCACACCCCGATATCTGTATGGGAAGCTCCAGTCAAGCTCCGGTACCCACTGCCTCAGCAGAGGGGCCTCGGATTGCAATACGGTGTGAGCAGGCCGCTTACCGAGGCCCACGGAGAAAACTCTGGTACTTTTCTTAGGCCTGGAAGGCACCTCTGGGGAAACCCCGGTAACAGAGCATTTGAAGCCCCTCCCGGACCGGGGTGCCCTAAAAACGAAAGAACTTACCGGGCGTCTCTTCTTCTTGTCGATGAAACTCTGAAAATGTGGAGGAGGAACGGACTGAAACACCTCCTCCCACCGCTCCAGACGACGTTGAAGTGCCCGGACGGAAAGGGAATCGCAGTAGAAGCACGAGGATGGGGATCCGCCCTAACGAAGCGTCGTTCGCAGAAAGAACAAGAAGGAAAATCTAACTGAAATGGCATAGACAGACTACCACGTGACCGCTAAGCCGGAGCAGGAGAGAAGGACACTGGAAGGAAAAAGTCTTCCGAAGATGCAAGTGCGTCCAGTCCCGAACGTGCAGAGAAAAGCACTGATGGGCGATGTGCTGGGCGGAGCTAAGGAGGGCTCGGTTATGGACGCGTGCAGTACCCCACATAAAAAGGGAGGAAGGACTATGGCAGTCAGACGGGCATACAATAACCTCTCACAGCGAGAGAAATAAGGGCTGAAATGGAATTGAAACACTTGTGTATAGGCGCGTTATAAATGCCATATCATATGATATCATATCATATCAATTGCAAGAGCACTTGAAACAGGTATCTCCAAAAAAACGAATCAATCGTTTTCTCAGCGTCCAGGGACGACAGCCTGAGCCTGGGGGTTGATCTTTGATAGCACACAAAATAAATGCCTCAGATTCAGAGCCGTGGATCTGGTGTGAATGAATCCCGACTGATCTGGGTGTAGCAGATAAGACATGTGCGAAAGAAGGCGCGAGGCCAAAATCTTTGCAAACACCTTCGCATCTGCGTTGATTAAGGATAATTATCTGAATAATGTGACACCATGTGAAGGACTATTGGGCTTCAATAAAACTGTAAAAATTGCGTCCTGCAAGGACGAGGGAAGATGTCTCTGACAAGAGACTCCTCCCATAACTGTTGCGACCTGGGGACTAGTTCTTGATGAAATTCCTTATAGAGGCCTATCCCCAACCATCTGATCTCTCTGCTTTCCCAAAGGCCAATGCCTTCACCGCTGCCACTACCTCATCGAGCGCCTGGTGCTTCTCCAAGGCCTGGCATACCTCTTATGACAACTCAGGCAACCTGATATCATTCAAGAAACGGCTGAGGTCCTCATCTGTTGTGGTGTCAAAATTAGCGTAGAGATTCAAATAGTAATTATGGAAGACGTCATTGATATCTCTTTCTTTCACCAATACCATACCTACTTGAACTCCAATCCCAGTGATAAGCTGCCTAAAGCCTTCCACCCTAGCGATTTTATCAAGCAACCTGCATGCCTTATCTCCTACCCGATTTGGCTTGGACATGTATAGTATGTCCCGGTCAGCCAGTTCCCGGAACTGCCCTAGCTTATCTCGGATCCGTCCCAACACCAGCTCACTACGAGTTCTACTATGCTCATTCTCAAGCTCCCCTAACTGGTCCTCAACCCCGAAGGCTCTTAAGAGTATCACTTGATGTAGATAGCAGCACACCTCTCATCCATACCTTAAACGCTTCCCATAGCGTGGAGCACATTTGCACAGACCCATCTTCCATTACAAAAAATCTGCACTATCGATATGCAACTTTTCAACCACATTTGCATCTTTGAGCAGGGCCAAGGCACTTTTCCATAGGGGTTGCGGCTTAAGGCCTTGAGCAAACCACAATGTTAGCGCCACAGGAGAGTGGTCGATAATGTCAGTGGATAAATATGACAGTCTTGCGCTGTTGACACCAGTTCAGAATCTAGTGGCCAAAAATGTATGCATGACCCTGAATGATGGACTGATGAGTAATAGGCATATTCTGAAGTATCTGGATGTAATTCCCATGACACATCACCCATGGGATATATAACATCAGCTGATGGATTGTCTGGGCAGCTCTGGTTAACACATTGGGGCACTCAATGTTGTGTTAACTTGACTATTTATGATAGTATTGAAATCCCCCCAAAATGGTATGCGCCCCATCAGAATGTGCAAGTGTGTCTGAAATCTGGTGGTAGAATGATGGGTCATCTAAATTTGGACCATACGTATGAACCAGGATGACCAGGCTGCCCGCCAGAGCGCCCCAGCCAATCAAATATCAGCCTTGTGGGTCCACACTACTCATGGAGACCTGGAACCCCAAAGAGTGGTGAATAATGGTTAGGACACCACAAAACTGAGAGGCGTAATCTATGTAAAACCTTAAGGGGCCCCATCTGCTCGCTTATCTCTCATGGACCCTCCCAATGGCATGCGTCTCCTGGAACATGTGTATATGCAGCCAGTGTCTATCAACATAGGCCTGTACCTCTCTGGCCTTGACCAGGTTATTGAGCCCCCGAATGTTCCATGTCAGCAGCTTAATTGGGAGACCTCCCACTCTCATCCCATCGTCCGCCATGTAAAGATGCATCCACCATCGCACTCATAAACCCCCTTAATTGCACACGTGCAACTGCCTTTCCGCTTGACTGTCAAGCATTTTAACTTTTGAACTCTCCCTCCCTTCCCGCCACCCCCCACCTTCACCATACACCCCAACTCAGCAATGTGTTCCAAACCATGCCACCATTGATACATCGGGGAGCACAGTGCGAACAACCACTAATCCTTGGAGTTAATATACCTCCCAGCATAGCATCCGCAGATGCTCGGAAGTACAGTTTAATTCAGAGCTACCACAGCCTTAACAACCGACAATGTCTTAGTTTTGTGTACTGGGCTCTGCTGCGGCGGATGTGCGGTCCTTCCTTCTCGCCTCCGGCCCGCGGCCTGTCAGGGCAGGTATAGATCGTTTGATGTATGCCGCAAGGGGACACGAAGAAATGCGCCCTCCCACCGTGCTGTATGCAGAGTTTGGTTGGGAAAAGCATGGCATATTGTATTTGCCTGTCACACAGGCGCCGCTTGACCTGATCGTATGTTCTCCTGGAGGCCTGGAAGCACTCCGAGAACTCCCGGTAGATGTGCACTCTGGCGGACTCATACTGTAGCATTCCCTTGCCAGTTCAGGATTAAGTCTCGATCGCGATAATTCGAGAGCCTAGAGATGACTGCGCTTGGTGGTGCCCCAGGCTTCAGGATCAGGGTTAGCGAGTGATGCACCCTCTCGGCCAGGAACTGCTCAGAAAATTGAACATCTGAGAAGATTGATTTGAACAGTCCTCCACAAATTGCTCCATAGGGCCGTGTGCCACACTCTCAGGGACTCCCACTATCCTAATGCTGTTTCGGCGGGAGCAAGATTACAAACTGTTACACTTGGAGCAGACCACCAGTAGTTCCTTCTTGATAGCCTGGATATCCTGCCCATGTGCCCCCACATTATCTTCCTGACCACCAACCTGTGTTTCCACCTGCATAATCTGGCCGCTCTCCTTATCTAGTTTAGTCCCGAGGGAGCTGATGATGGCAACTATGTCATCAAATTTAGTATTTACTGAAGCTAACCCTGCTTGCTTCATTGTCATGTAGGGGTCCATAGAAGCAGTGCCTGGGGGATTTCCTTCATCATCACGCGCTGGCGAAGTGGCTGCCATAGTGTATCTGTGTAGAATATTTTTTTCCATTGCCCCAGGTCATGGCTGCTGGGATCCGACTAAGTGTCACTGCAAAATATGCATTGGAGGCCACACCCCACTGCAGAGATAGAGCAAGCCAACGCACCGCACATCGGGCGCCAGAGGCCCCGCTCACCCAGCTAGCCCAGAAAGTGCTTGCAACCTGTATATGATTAGGATATATTCCTCGATGCGGGAAGCAGCTCACTGACCAGACAAGGGCCTCTGATCGGCGCCAAAGCCACCAGTCACTGAAGGAGTGCCTCATGTCTCGACCCCACTGCAAAGAAAAAGTCAAAGCCCTAAAGGAGAGTACAGAGGCGCACACCTCCATTTTCCTCACTTGTTGCCCTTCAAAACTGTGGAGCCAGCTTAAGTAGCTCCCTCCAGCCACCCAAGTTCAGGATCTATATCCACTCAATGAGGGCGGTCACCGCAACCCCCCCAACAAGCACAACCAGGCCCCCGACTGGGGCTGCAGCAACAATGGTTGTCGCCCGTACACAGAGGCAGCGTGCCTCCAGAACCTGCACCAGCGGTCCTCAACAGTCCAGAGTCCATTCGCACCTGTCGCTCTGGAGGGCCACACCGATCCCAGTGCCAACCCCATAAAAACAGGCAGCGCACTTACAAGGCCGGGCTGTCCCACCTCCAGAAACCACTGTGAATGCTGGGGCCTCCGGGGACCACAGCGATTACCAGGCAGCCGACTGGATCTCAGACCTCCACGCCTGCCACCAGCCGCAGTCAGAAAAATCACGGTTCCAGTGCTCAGATTCACCCAAAAAGCAGACGATGTACTGCTGCAGTCTTCACCAGGCAGATTATGGGCCTCATGCCGAGTTGGGCAGTAAGGGTTTACCGGCACCGGTAAGGATGCCGGTGCCGGTAAACCCTTACCGACCTATTCCGAGGTCCCTTAGCAGGACCCGCAAAGGATGTGTGGTCTGACCACACGTCCTTTGCGGGTCCCACTAAGGGACTAGGGCGCTAATAACGGGCCCGCTATTTGCGGGCCCGTAATTAGCGCCTTCCCCATTCCCAATGAGCCCTATTGGGGCTCAAATGGGAATGGGGAATGGTTTACTGAATGGGGACTTACCGGGTCCTCCAAGGTCGGAATGACCCGGTAAGTCCCCATTCAGCCAGACCTGACCCGGGTTTGGAGGCAGCCATGGTGCTAATAGCACCATGGTAGCCTCCAAACTCGGAATGACTCCCAATGTGTTTTTAACATTCTGCCGCGCTGAACAGAAAGATCATTTCTAGTCAGGAGTTAAGCGGACGCGGAGCCATGGGATTAAGCTGCCATCTTTGTTGCTGCTAAGCTGCCCGCCCCCGCCACCCCACACTTGAAGAAATGTTTGACGTAATCTGTTTATAAACTGTTTAATAACTCTTTGTGAGATAATCAGTGTCTTCCCCCACTCGTGGCTAAAGGATGATATGGCTGCTAGATGCACAAGAATGGACGCAGGTGTCAAGCCACTTTTTGCTACGGATAATATATATGGAAAGTTCTGGTGTTGTAGAGAGAAGGGTTGAATGCTGTTTTCTTTACACCAAGTGCAAAATCACTCCCATTTGGAACTATACCTTTAGGTTGTAGAAACTGCTCTGGATGCATGGAGTCTAGCTGGAATTACATGGGGATTCTTAAGTAGCCAAACTCTCAGAATGATACACCATCAGATTGAGTGATTCTGTGTCATGATGGTAGATCCGACCGCGATCCCGGGAGAGCACATCCACCATTGGAATGAGGCAGATCAGTGTTTCATTGCAAAATATGAAGAAGGGCTGAGTACCAACATTGTCGGACCCAAGCCAGGGCTAGGAGGATAATGTTTGCCATCACTCTCCTGATCAGCAGTATCAGAAAATCATACAGGAACTTGCCGGTCCAGGGTAAGGAGAAAGCTCCCCACTCCAAGCCTTCTTGAGGAGCCCGTGCTCAAAAAGCATGTGCATTTCCATTTGCTCTGTGTGGTGAACACCTCCATGTGTGGTGTTCTCCACTTCTTGATTATGCGAGCTAGTTGCCAATTTAATAATTTCCAATCATGGCATGCTTTGGGATCTCTGCTGAGTGCATTGGTTTTGGAGTTCTGAGTGCCCAGCAGATGGTTAGTCTGCAGTATTATGTTGAGAATGGTCCAATACCCCAGTTATTGAGCTTCTAGGAAGAGAGTAGCGGACGGGATACCCCTGCTTGTTGATGTACTGAACACCTTCCCTTTCAGGAGTGGGAGTAATGAAAGCGCATTTGTGGAAATGCGTTTTGAAGTGCTCACTGCGTGGAGCGGGCAGCGGGCAGTAGATGTGTTTCTGGCACCAGTGTGTGTAATATGGTTTCGGTGTGCACATGAAGTCTTGTACCGTTTGTTGTTTCACGCATAAGTGTTGTGCCGTGCTTAACATCAGCGTTAGAGTAACAAATGCACTGCCAATTGTTCAACTTGCTAGTTCTGACTCACGACCCCCTGGTAAAGTCTCAGGTTAGATGCGCTCACATTTGTTTGGTTATTTAAGTTTGCTACACGCACGCTTGTAATTTGTGCACAGCAATTAGATCTAGTGGGAGAGTTCATTACTTACAGCATTTGGCAATCGGCCATAACGGCTGAAGTGGGAGAGACTGGTCCCCCCACCCGAGCGGGCGCCATATGCAAAAGTAATAGCTATCATTGAGTGCGTACCTTGTTGAAAACTTCTAATTACGTTGTGAGATCGGAACGGTGCCCTGTGAAAAGGGCAAAAATGCTGTTTTGACGGAATGCATGTAATTTAATCGACTCCTCATCGATGTGTATTAAAGTGGAGTCAATAGCATAAAAGCTAATCACATCTAAAATTAAGCTCCTAGTCCATAAGTGCTGAGTCTCTATATTTTGTCCTTTGAAAGTGCCTCAAAACGTCTTTGGTTAGGTAGCTGCAAAACTGTTATTAATATTAACATTGCCCCATATTAGAGTACAAAGTACAATACACACTTTGTACTCTACACCAGCACCATTACAACACCAGCACCATCATCAACTGTAAAAAACCTAGAGGTCCTGATGGATAACAACCTCACTCTAGAGCCACAAGTAAATGCTCTACTCAAGAGATGTTTCTTCCTCCTGCGAGCAACAAAAAGGATCCTACAGTTCCTGTCGTTCGCCAACAAAACACTTACCATCATCGCTCTGATCATGTCCAGAGTAGATTACGCCAATAGTCTATACCTGGACATGCCCGAACGACTTCTAAAAAAACTACAACACATACAAAATGCGCCAGCCAGACTCCTCCTCAAGCTACCCAGAAGAGAGCACATCACACCCGCGCTAAAAATACTACACTGGCTACCATTAAAACAGCGAGTAAAGTTCAAGTCCATGTGCACCACGCACAGAGCAATACACAAACAAAACGCAGAATTCCTAAGCGATAAACTACGCCTACATCAACCAACAAGAACACTGAGATCAAGAACCGACATCCGCCTGGAACCAAAACCCTATAACAGAAGAAAACTCGGAGGATCCTCTTTCTCTCACCAGGCACTGAAAACCTGGAATGACCTACCTAAGAATATACGGAACACAACAAACCACCTAGCATTCAGGAAACTCCTTAAATCATGGCTCTTCACAGCGTAACTACAACAACGACGCACTAGAATGGCCACCCCGTTAAACAGTGATGAAAATAACACCAACCTCAGTCACCCCCAAAATGGACATACACAGAACCCAAAGAACGGACCCCACGACAGACCATAAGATATTATGGGAAATAGCCACAAAAGGAGGTCACCATAGAGTGATCACATACTCCGACCGAGACGAAAAGCCCTTAAACGACTCATCCACTGCCTCCCAGCCGTACCATAACCAAAAACCCCCAGCAGACACATTTAGATAGACAGTTTGTGAGAGGAGACCACAACACCAGCTCCAGCACCCCAGGAGGAGAATAGACACCCAACCCACACTAATCAATCCATCAGCATTAGAACTCCTACAGAGCTTGCTAGAATAGAACGATGAGGAGCAATTAGAACACTTACAGAGTGCGTTAGAACAGCACAGGGAGCGCCTCACACAAACCTAAAACCCTGCCAGGCGTAACCCCTTCGCCCACCCTGATGAGATTGTGAGGATTGGCGAGCACCACACTCGGACAGAGTTCTGAATGTTAGCATGTTAAACTTCATATAACCCACTAACAAAAAACTCAGCATTTCTGCAGACGTATCTCACTCAAAAATCTCACACAACCATCTCTTGCACAACAACCCACACGCACTTCACAACACTGCAACAACACATAAGCCGCACCAACAGCACACAAGACTGACATCGCTCCGATACTTGCACCAAATCTCAGCACCCGGTGTATACCGATTTGAAGCTGCCAACAGAGCACCACTTCTCTCACTATCCTACTCCCGCTTCACCTACTAACCCATCCCACCTTCTCGTTTGCAGATCCGCCAGAGCGCCTGGGGACCAACTCCGTTGGTGACGGTGCGCGGTACAAATACCTTTAACATTTAACATTTAACAATATAATTGACATCTCGTCAGCACTCGAAACAACATACCGGAATCGTAACAAAGACGGCCGTATTCCACAGCAGTTATATCGACCTGGTTTGTTTACTGAGGCATTTCCTGTCCAAGTATAACAATTTATATTAACCCTAATCTGTGGGATTACTAATAACTGGAGACTAGTACCGCCAGTAATATTTCAAAAGTAAGATGATGGATGGAATGGATGAAGAAATACCACCTTGTAATAACACTGCCACTGACATCCTTGATGCAGAACAGATGAGATAGCTCTCACACAGATGAACCCTGCATCAGAAACACCTAACACATTACCAATACAGCGTTCTCGACCTACGTGTCCCATAAAATGATTTCTGGTCCAAATGTGGCAATAAACTTGAAGAAGCTGACTGTTTTTTTTTTCCTAAAGGGAATACATTGAGTAAAATTGAGAAAGAGAGTGCAAGGCAAGAAATTGCCTCTGAATAAAATATGTCCTTAAGTTGTCTTGGGAGAATACGTATTGATGATATGCTACAAAAAAAGTAAGTATACCATAATCACTAAAGCAAGATCCCCCACTGATGAACTGTGTAAAACAGTCTCCCCAAATAAAACCACTTAGCAGAAAAAGTGACCTACAGGACCCGATAAGCTATAAGGAAAGAGGGGAAAGTAGGGAAAGTGAGGAAAATGGAACAAATGACACGCAAAGTAACATATTCGAGAATGTTGCAGGCGTAAATAATAATTCTGAGATCCTAGTGGCTCCTCTTCCGACTGTTAAATCAATGATACACAATGAGGCGACAAACTGCCTTATTGATTTATATGTAAATATTGATCTACCTGCTATGAATGATGATATCGAATACTTGGGAGATGGAAATGACATTGTATCAACCCTTTGTGTGATATCGATAGACCCACGCACTTTTTTGAAACCCCTCTAACAGAGGAGGCATTACTAGCGTATTTAATTACCTGTGATAAAGGGTGTCCTGAGGAAGACACTGAGCTGGCTCCAGAACATTGTACTCCGCAATCTAGTGAGGATATATC
Organism: Ambystoma mexicanum; assembly: GCF_040938575.1. Classification (NCBI taxonomy): domain Eukaryota; kingdom Metazoa; phylum Chordata; class Amphibia; order Caudata; family Ambystomatidae; genus Ambystoma; species Ambystoma mexicanum. Next base: position 1,121,937,936 of record NC_090935.1, on the reverse strand, counting down.
ACACTCTGTGTTATAAGAAAGCAGTAAATCTAGCATGTCCTCAGATTATATGTTTCATGCATTCGAATGTTTACTAACCACACTTGTAAATACTTGCAGCAAACTTGAAAATAAACTAGATATACAGTCTGTGCTGCTTCACAAATGTATTAATAAAAATCGGAAAATTATGCATGATCACAGTACTAACACAGATATTACTGGCAATGTAATAAGTACCACCTTTACATTTCATACTAATGAGCCTGTACAGATACCCACAAATGTACCAACTAGAAGCTCAGTGACAGCAAAACTACTGACAATATCAAAAAATTTACCTAGGAGGAAAAAAAATAATAAAACTGTTTCACAGGCATTTATGTATGCACATCAGGCAACAAACTAAAATAATCCCTGTAGTGTAAGTGTGAAGAATGTGCCGGGGAACACTATAGCACCATTGGAACCCGTAGCTAATGACACAAAATCACAAAAAACAAGCAATACACAGGGAATGGTAGTAGTTGCCTTGGGATATAACCTTGCAGCACAATCAAAATGTCCCCATCGACACAAAAGGACAAACGAAATTGGCTGACCTATGGTCCACAATTAAGCCTATAATTACCTCTGCCTCTAATATAGAGGCTGCATAAAAAGCCCTGCAACTAAAACCAATCTTGGCAGATCTACATTTTCCACATTTAAACAGGGCAGCTGTTTTACGAATATTCCATTCTATCATTGGACTGCGTGTAATACGTTCTGATGATATTACAATAGTAGATTAAATGGAACATAGTAACATAAGTTTCTCTGCTGCTACATTGGAATACATCTTAAAATATAAGACCAAACTATTTCTCTTGGGTTTCACTTGTAGTATAGTGGATGTATACCCAGAGAAAATAAGAATGCCCAATACAGCCGTAGATAACAATAATGCACTTAATAATGGGAGAAACATTGTTAAGACAAGAGCTGCAATGGGTCCTAGCATTGCCATTCCCAATCAGGCAACCAATAAGAAAATCAATCCACAGGTCAGTAACCAAACACAGTGTACCTCACGTGATATGAACTGTCTAATTGAAGCTCTTGAAACACTTGTGTATAGGCGCGTTACAAATGCCATATCATAGTGCTGGAAATGCCAAAAAAACAGAAAATAATGAAGAAATGGGTTATTGGAAATGGCTACCATTAGCCTTCAAATCGCACTTGTCTCATTTGAGTCGATGACACTAACATATTGTACTCATGGAACACTCGACGGTTCACTCATCTATTTGGTAGAAAATGGTCTGTGGAGCAATATGGAAGTATTTAGTATTATTGTTCTATAAGAAACATGGCTATTAGAGAATATGTTGCTAGATGGGAGAGTAACAATACAAAAACCAGCATCAAAAGGCCTAAAGGTGGTCTGCTGATTACAGTTAGCTCACCCTGGTCTGTAGAGGAAATCCCATGTGATTCTCCTTCCGTGCTGGTTGGGAAAATATCAAGACCAGGTCTGACCTTTATTATCATATATGTGTATGATCCCCCGTTAAGAGTTGCGACAAAAATTTATTTGAAGGTTATGAGAAAAATAATGACAAAATACTCCCATTATATCTTATGGGAGATTTTAATGCAAACATTGTTCTACCTGACATGGAAATGCAAGCACACTCCCGATCTAGTCCGAATAAACAAGATAAACAAAATAAAAGTACAAGTCCATGGATCAACATGATCGCTGCACATGAATTAAAGAGTCTGAATGAGTTTTGTCAGGGTGACGAACAAAGAGCATTTACGCGCGTTAGCGGGAAGAGTGCCTCTACCCTCGACTATGTGTTTGCAAATGCAACCGGCCTACAATGGGTGTTGGACATGGGGATAGTACCACGTGAAGAAAGTGATCTATCTATCTATCTATCTATCTATCTATCTATCTATCTATCTATCTATCTATCTATCTATCTATCTATTATAGTTTGTACATTGCGCCCTATCGCCCATGTGCCTCAAGGCGCTCACAAGAAACAGACAACATGGAACAAATATCTCGAGCATCAATGCGACAACCAGTGCTATTAGGTTTCCCCTTTGTCAAATAGATGAGTCTTGAGTAGTTTTTTAAATGTAGTGAGAGAGACACTTGGACTCATAACGAGTCACCCGGTATGGAAATAACGGTGGTGTTAAACCCGCTGCCACCGTTGTTTCCATACCGGGTGATCTCAAGTCCTGCAGGCGGAGGTGTCATTCCTGCCAGGTCTGACCTGGCGGGTTTAACACCGCCTGCCTGCAGGCGGACGTGGAAACACCGGCACCATCAGGAGATGGTGCCGGTGTTTCCATGGTCCCCATTCCCTTTGAGTCCTATGGAACTCAATGGGAAAGGGGATTTACCGAATTCCGCCTCCGAAATTCCCGGGTCACCGGGGTTGTAATGCCCCAGTAATTCCGGGAATCACAGTGGCGGAATGGTAATACGAGTCTGGCGGTAACCGAGCCGGAAAAACCGGCAGGTTACCGCCGGACTTGTAATGAGGCCCACTATCTTTAATCAAGGAGGGCATAGGATTCCAAATTATCGGAGCCCAGTGAGAAACATTAGTACCACCTACTCTTGATAAAGTTTTCTGTGATTGTTGTAAGTTATGTTTTCCGTTGGATCGAAGATTTCTTCGAACAGGAGCTTCGGTTAATCTCTATGCAAGATAGGTTGGGGCGGAGCCAACCAAACACTTATAGATCATAACCGAGCATTTGAATTTTATTCGCTGTTGTACAGGTAGCCAGTGACGTTTTTTTCTGGCTGCCGAGATTTTTTCCCAACTATTTAGTGAAAAGACGGCCCTAACCGCACCATTTTGAATGGTCTGCAATATTTTTGATGTTGCCTTTGGATGTGCCCATTAAAAAACTATTGCAATAATCCAGTTTTGAATTAATAATTGCTGCTGCAATCAATAAAAAAATAAGATTAGTATAAAATGCGCATGATAATTTTAGGTAAGGGACATGTCTTTTGTAAGAAAGGTGAGAGTCCATAAAAATTCCCAAGGTCTTGGCATGCTCTGAAACTTCAATGAAACTGTTGTTAGTCTTAATTTTTTTGCATTGTTGGTTTAACTTTCCTATTTTCTGAGGTGTGCCAATAATTAAAAGTTCAGTTTTTGCCTCATTGAGGGCAAGACAGTTGTTTGCCATCCATTTTTGTATGGCATTAAACACTTCATTAACTATTTGCACATCCTTTTCATAAGAGCCTGTCAGTTCAAAAACCAACTGGGTGTCATCAGCGTAGTTTGTAAACTGGACACCCATGTTTTTGAGCATGTCATATAAGAATTTCGAAAAGATGTTAAAAAGTAGCGGTGATAAGCACGATCCCTGCGGGACGTCACAAGTCAACAATGTTTTCAGGGAGCTGAAATTACCCTTCACAACAGCAGCCATTCTTGGGCCTAGGAACGATTTAAGCCAATTTATGGCTAACAGAGAGCATTTGCCCGTTGTTCTTAGTCTCTCGGCCAGGAGATCGTGACCTATAAGATCAAACGCCAAAGAAAGATCAAGTAGCATAAGTAAGGCAGGGTTTCCTTTTTCAATGATACTAGCGATGTTGGCCTGGAGATCCAGGAGCGCATTCTCCGCTCTGTGTTTTTTTCCCTGAATCCCGGCTGCTCATTTGCCAGTAGTTCATTTGTATCCACAAACTTTTGATACTGTAGATAAGCAATCCTATCAATAATTTTGAGTAGAAACGGCACATTGGTTATAGGCCTATAATTGCCGGGTATTGATGGAGCTAAAGAGGCGTAATCCAGGCTTCCTTGAGGTCTGCAGGAACATAGGCTTCTTCAAAGGAATGGTTGAAAAATTGTACTGCCCAAGTTGCTAAAGTGTCTGCATACTCCTTGAATAGATTTGCGGGGAAGATATCCCACTCACAAGAAGATGGCCTTAGTTTATGAAAAACCTCCAGAACCTTTGCAACAGAGACTTTTTCAAAGGAGAAGGGATTTGGGTGACGGTCCAACAGGTCACTCTTATTCGTCAGTGTTAATGGGAGGATATCCTTAATCTCATAGAGCTGTATTTTCTGTACTTCGATGGCCTGTTGATGTTTATGGTTTTTTTTCAGAAAAACCTTCATGGATATCTTTACACCACTTATCACTTTCTTGAGCAGAGTGTGTAGTTGGAGAGTCTTTCAGTTCTTTGAGGATAGAGAACATTTCTTTCGATTGAGAGTTAGCTTGTTGAATCCTTGCATGAAAGTGTTCTGATTTAGATTGAAAAATAAGCAGTTTATAACCTTTAACAGCTTAATTATAGAGTGCCAAAGATGGCCCAGATTGATCTTTCCTCCAGAGACGCTCGGCTAGAGAACCATTTATTCAAAGTGGTAGATTTGCTGCTTTTATTTGGTTTACATGGAGCCAATTCGTCAAAGGCTTGATTTGTTGCCTTTCTAAAGGCCTGGGTGAAGGTATCTAGAGGATTATATTGATTTAACAAGGGCAAAAGAGGACAGACCTTGTCCTTAAAATTCTCACTGGTTACTCACTGGTTACAACCTTCCTGTTACACCAAGTTCCCACAGATTTAATTTTTGAGGGAGGCTGTATTTGTCTATTGACAGTAAGGCATGTAAAGTTAACCAAATACTGCTCAGACCATGCACATTCAGAAATTGATGTAACTATTATTTTCTGATTTTTTGCTAGACTCCAATTAAGAATATGACCAGCATTGTGAGTACGGCTTCTAACTACTTGTTGGAAGTTAATGGCCTCAAGTGATACTATTAGTTCCTTGGCCATTGTAGCCTGAGGATTGTTATCCCATAGATTCATGTCACCATGGACAACAATTGCTGCGGTGTCTTTGGAGATATTACCAATACTAGCCATTAAATGTTTGGCAAATTTTGGAGTTGCAGTGGGAGGACGATACAGCAATAGGAAGCTTATAGAAGTTACATGATTAACCATAAGTTTCACAAAATTCCAAATCTGGGGTACTAGACATATATATCTCAAGGTCCTTTCTAAAAATGACAGCCACCCCCCGCCCCCTTCCCACAGCACGATCTACATGGAGCATGGAGTAATTATCTGGCGTTGCTAAGGATATCGCGTGGCATGTGGACTGGATCATCCAGGTTTCCGTCAGAAACAGAACGTTCAAATTACTCTCAGCAATCATATCAGTTATTTCTATTGCATGTTTCACCATATAACGGGTATTTAAAAGGCAACAATTAATATTATCTTGTGGCTCGACTGGAGTATTATTTATATCTAACTCTTCGGTATCTAAGGAAACGTCAGGTGATCTAGGCGTTTCACATTGTAGAGGCTTGATGGCTACCATACAATTACTGAAACTCATGGTATCATGGCCCGTATATGCTGCTGTCTCTTTGCAGCCTAACGGGGCAGTAATAATTGGTACAGGGCCATTAATATCCAACTGCATTGTAGAGTTACAGGATTGTAACTGTTCAGTATTGTTTCCTTCAAGATGTACTAGTGGGGGAACAGCATACGGCTGTTCTTGAGTGTTTGGAAGATATGATTCAAGATTCTCCATCTGTTCAGTGTTTTTACCTGGATTCTGTGTGTTGAATGATACAAGACGAGCATGTGTTTCTGCCCGTATATGTTCCATTTTAGCCCGTGACTCCTCCTGAGCACGTCGTAAAATGTCTAGAATTTCCGCAAGTCCCATATCAGATGAAATAAAAGGTTGAAAAGAGGACGGAACTTACCCAGAACCTTACTCGGACCATATCGGCCATACCCAATGCGCCGGCACTGACACGCCTGTCGTGAGAAAATATGCGGTCAAGGAACTACAAGTTTCCAGGGACTTGTAGTTCTAATTAACAATAGCACATGTGGCAGCCTTTTACTAATGGGGATGTCAGAAGGATTACCTACCTCTGTGTGTGTTGTTTAAGACCTTATGTTAAACCTCTAAGGAGAAAGCCTATGACAAGTCTGGCAATATATTTTTGAATAATTCCGGAAACCGCATTCAATGGCACCCTGCAAACCTAGTAAAGGGCAAAACTGTCTGTGAATAACTAATCCCAGTTTTTGTTGATCTTTGTCAAGATGTAGGAAATGTAAGGAAAAAGATAAGTGAGGTTTTTACGACAACAATAGAACAGATTAAGAACCTAGTGACCTCTACATAAGATTACAAATCAGCACAGGGGCGCACAAACATAGTAGTGAATAAAAGGAATAACTTTGACCCCAGATTAATCAGGCAAAAAAACTGCTTTGTACTACAATTGCTATCTACTCGCATCCATCATATGGCAAAATGATGCTGTTGGAGTATATATTAATATTAAAGAAGCTAAACTGCTATACAGAAAATGGTTGCGACAACATAAAAAAAAGTGCTAAAACGAGCAATGGTTAACCAATGCCCACTTAGCGACGAGCAAGAACACAGTAGCGATATGGAAAAAAATAAGAGCAAATGAGAAGAGCGAGCTGCCGATCAATTGTATTCCTGAAGAAGTATGGGCTGAACATATAATGAAAACTCTGGGTGCTGGTGAGGAAATCAAAATAGGAATAGACATCCCGGACACACCATGGATATGCCAAGCAACCAATGCAGACATCAGAGACATAAACTAACAATTAAATAGCTCGCAAGTATGTGGCCCTGACAGGATAAATCAGGGGGTATTGAAAATGTCTTCTACAATATGGGCAGAATCGTTGTGGCTACTATTCATGGAAATTGGGAAGTCTGGCATCCTCCCGATAACTTGTAGAGAGAGCTACATTCTGCCTGTATACAAGAAGGGCCAGCACAGTGATCCCCACAATTATAGACTCTTGGTTATGCTGGATATTCCTGCAAAAATGTTAGCACAGATATTACTAGCTGATCTAAACTCCTGGATAAATGAAAATGATATTTTAAGACAGTATCAAACAGGCTTCAGAGCAAAATCCAGAACTTGCCATAACATACCCACCCTAGTATCCTCAGTCGAGTATGCCTGACTATGCAGAAAAACGAATGTATACAGTGCCTTTATAGAGTTCAGTGCTGCCTTCGACACATTAGTAAGAAACAATCTCTGGCGTAAACTACAGGCTTGGAACATTCCCCAGGGTCACTTGGGGATGTTAATGTTACTACATTCAAACACAAGTGTCAAAGTATCCCTGAATGCTATTGGCCAACACTCTGCATCTATTCCCACTGGCAGAGAGGTTAAGAAGGGATGCATTGTTGCGGCCACGTTATTCAACTTGTATCCGGCCGTTCTTGCAATGTCCTTCAAATCGAACATGTCATGTCCTGTTAAAGTAGGCACACAGCGAATAAGCTGATTAGGCTATGCAGATGACGTATTATTACTATACTATACACCAAAGGGGCTACACAGTCTAATTGATGGCCTGGGTGGTTTTGTTAAACAGAATGGGCTTATAATTAACATCGAACAAAGTGAAATAATGATATTTACTGGAAACTTTAAAAAACGGGTGACCATGACTTGGTTCCTAGATGATAAGAAACTTGAGTGTGTTACTTCCTATACCTACTTAGGACTATTAGTCGATGAAAGACTAAACTGGAAATTACATTGGGAGAAAACCAAGATTAAATGCTGGAGGCTAGTGGGTGCAGTGAGTGCCTTTATTGGAAGAAACAGTGGATTTTCAGTCCTACTTTTGTACACAATGAAAATAATACCTGCTTTAACATATGGTATTTAGGTATGGGGAGATAGTTTTTCACAAGAGTTAAAAAGATTTGAAGCAAAAATGCTACGAAGGTTGTTTCCGCGTGCCACAATCTGTAACTGTGGAATTATTTTACCTTGAATATGAACTTACATGTATTTTATCCACTCTTGTTAATAGATACTTTATGTGCTAAGTTGATTTAATGACACTAAACTGAAGAACAATAATGGTGGACTACGCTAAGGCCTTTCTGAGTTTAGACAATTATACTCGGATTGGTGTGTGTGGGATTTTTTTTACCGTCTTTAACAAATGGAAGGGCGGAGGTAAAATAGTTATGTCTGTGATCAATATAAAACAGATAAAATATTATGCTTAAAAAAAGAAACTTAGATAATTTGATCAAGACAATGACATGGTACAACTATCGAGTAACTCTAATAGTGGACCCTTTATTCAATATATCACCTCTCAAAACAACCATTGTTACTATATTACTGCGTTTCCTGAGTCATGGGTCATAAGACAGTACATACTTCTCAAATTTAATAAAAGCAAGGCATTGGAAGTCGAAGGTGCAAGGAAAGGCCTAGAACGTAATGAGCGAGACTGCCAGTTGTGTGGTGAATAAACAATTGAATCACTATAGCATATAATGACAACATGTTAAAGTCTGACTCATATCAGATACCATATATTGAAATCCTACAGCAATTGTTTTAACTGTTGCGAACCAAGACTCTTATGGAAAACGTTCATGGAGGGAAATGATCAGAATTGTATCTATTTTATGGTAAAATTGTTATCTGAAATGTGCTGAGATATTTGAATTGTAGGAATTTTGAAAGAATAGTGCTTTTATGAAATAGCTAAAATAAATATGTTTATTGGCTTTGGCTAACAATCATTGAATTGGAATTGACACCTTAACCTTTTTGGATTATGTTTTATGTGTATAATCATATGTAACCATGTGTTTTTATGTAATTTCTTTATGTATTTTATATATTTTATATAATTTTTAATTGTTGTTTTTATATGGTATATACAAAGCCTTAAGCTATAAGTATATTAATAAAATCAAAATTGAAAGCAATATCCACTTCACTGCTCTTAGTTACACAGCATTAATTGTTGTGCATCCTCCGATCAACGGCCTTTCTCCATTAAACTGTGCAGGTGTCCAAACCTTCCCTGCATGGAGGAATTTTTCAATACTGTTCCCTGATATGGCAGTTCTTGCAACAGAGCCCCTTTGTCAGGTGGAAAGGTTGGCCCCTCCTCTGTAGATGACTGAGGAGGTTGCCTTGTACTGGTATCTTGTCCTCCAATACTCCCTGGAGCAGTGACCATTTGCTACTGAGAAACTCATGGATAGGTTGCATTATAAATCTTCAGAATGGTATGAGTGATATTCATGACAACAGGCAGCCCAGTAGTGACAAGTATGTCTTGGTTGATACCTTGAATTTTCCTTGGAATCTGGGACAATGGAGAGAATGAACTGCACTCTTTCCTGAGAAACCTTCAGCACTGTAAGTGTTGTGAAGAAATTATCTGGCAGGTACACCAGGCTTTACAATTGTACCAGCTGTAATTTGCTGAAGTTGATGTAGAATCCCAGTGAGTGCCACATAGGTCTCCTGGTGCTTTTCAGCATGGTTCTTTGTACTAGCCAATTGTTGAGATACAGGTAGACATTATGCCTGTTCCACCTGAAGTATGTAGCCACTGGCGCTAGATATTTGGTCAATATTCTGGAACATGACTGCAGGCCTAACTGCAGGTCCACGAACTGGTAGTGCTTTCTGTTGACTATGAATCTGAGAAATGTCCCGTGGCCCTTGTGACTTGGTACATGAAAATACACATTATGTAGGTCAACAGATGCCAATAAGTCTCTGTCTTGCAGAAGAGTGATGATTTCCTGAAGAGCCACATTTTGAATGTCTGCTTTTTTATTAATTTGTTCAGCTTTCTTTAGTCAAGGATGGGTCTCCCTTTGCCATCTGGTTTTCTCTCCATCAAGTCCCTCTAGTATATGTGAAGTATCCTGCAGATCCCTCGCCAAAACCCTGCCTAAAGTCACCTCCTAGGTGGCCAGGAGAGGGCGGTTGCTTCCTATTTCCAATCCTCGGGGTAGTGTACTGCGGGAGGATCACCTGGGTAGAGACAGGGCCCAGGGTAGTGTGGAAAATCCGTGGTATGAGACACAGTATTTTTCCTATGAAACGGATTCCCTTACCTTCATGGCTTGTGTCATTTTAATATCTCTCACCCTCCTGTCAAAACTGAGAGGGCAAATTCTAAGTTTGTAACATCTAAACCTCTTACATCAACATAACCAATTATTTGTATTCCTTAAGTCAAATGCCCTCCTCAATACCAAAGGTGCACTGCTAGAAATAATGGAAATGCTGTCATATCTACATCTTCTTCCTCTAAAAAAAGGTTAAAACCTACAATTCTTATTTTGCTAATGCAAAGGGAATTAAATCTACCCTAAATTCTACAAAAGAAGGAGAAAAACATAACTTCCCTTAACTGAACTTCATGTCCCTTAATGCCATAGGGACTGACATGAAGAGGAGGACTGCAGAGGCATACAGAAGTGAAGTACAGGCAAGTAGACTTAACAGCCTTAGGTCTACTTGCCTGTACTTATAGGCAATTAACACTGAGGGCCTGCACCTGAACTTAATTACCCAACCTACGAAGCATAAAAGTCTGTAGCGGGAGTGGGAAGTAGAATGGAGCTGGAGCAGGAACCGGAAGGCTGGCAATAGTAGCAGAAGGAAAAGAGCAAGAGGCTGGCAGTTAATGAGGAAGTGTGCTCACTTAAGGGGCACCGGGGCAAGAGGAAAGCAGATTTCACTTGCAAGTCCTGAGAGAGTTCTGTGTTCACAAACCCTGCTTGGTCGTGACTGCACTGAGAGAGATGTGTCGTGGCTGAAAGTCTTCCCAGGTGTGCCTAATGACTGTGAATGCAGAGCAAAGAACGTGCTGCAACCCAAGTCCTATGTACTGAAGCAAGCCGAGGGACTAAGGAGTAAAGTAGACTCCTCGTGGTTGAGGCCGGAACAAAGACACCTGTGTTGCTGATGGATGTGGATCACAAGAGTGTCTAAAGAAGTAGAAGAGGCCGAAGAGGTCGAGAAGTGTAAGCAAACCACAAGCATAGTGTTCCTGGAGCCAGTCAGTGAAGCTCTGTATGCAATTTCGCTTTTAAAAGCTTGCTGATAACTGTTGCAAGCTTAACAATATTTCGGGCAAGCACAGAAGCGAGTAGAAGTGGTTTGCTGTTCTGAAGAGGCCGGTTAACAACGAGATTGTATTACGTGCAACATTAGTGCAAGGCAGAGTGTTCGCGTACAAAAGAAGTCTTTCATTCCCCTTTGTTGAACTATTAAAACTTACGGAGAGGTTGCATGTCTCCAATTAAGAAAGGCAACATATTCCGAAACACAGAGAAACCTAAAGCTGACTTTTACAACCTATTACAAGGTAAACTTCATCAAAGCAAAGTTGCATGCAAATCCCGATTGGAGTCAGAAAGTTACTATAAAGGAGAATGCAATTTCACGCAAGTCTTTAAAGCTGACAACCTTTCTTCAAAGTGGTTGTGTATGCCTAAATCTGTTTCTTTATGGAAGAAAGACCTTCGTAACATTCAGAACAATCATTCTAAGCAGAAGTTGAAAAACTGAAGAGAAAAGCAATCATTGCCCAAACCAGTAGGCAAATCCTTCCTGTAGAGAAACCAGCCTTATTAAGAACTGTTCACACACATTGTAAGAGTGTTGATGTTGTTAAAGGTCCAGTGTCCTCTGATACAAGTGTGACATTGCAATCCCAAACTGGAAGTGTGGCGATACAGCTTGAGGGTAGCTACTGTAACCCTAACTGTGTGAATGAAGCTGGCTGTTTCTTGTAAAAGACTAAGACATTAATCTGGAATGCTGAGGCTGTTGAGGCTACAGGTGAAGCAGTCTAAAAGCAGAAGCAAATTGCCTTGATGATAACAAGACAGGCAGAAGAGGCAAAGAGGCTGCCATTTCCTCATAGCTCAGGGAAGAAGAGTGTCTTGCCTACCTGTGGAGGTCGAGAGTCTTCTCTTCAAATACCTTATCATTCCAAAGAAGTTGTTGAAGTCATAGTAGACCTAACTGAACTGTGGTTGCATATTTTTGTCAGTGCATCTTAACCTGAAGCTGATTGAAGTTAGTAGAAAGCTGTGAAGCAAAGGAGCTTGCTCCCATAGTTATAGGAGTAGAAGGGGTTTGGCAAAAGGAAATCAACACCCTAAAAGGAAGCATCTTGACAAGTATACTAAGACACTGCAGCTGTAAAGAAAACCAAAGAAGTTGTTAAAGTAGAGGTGGTTTCTTTATTTAACAAACTTTGGCTAACCCATCCTGGAAGAAGGATATCCAGGATTGCCATTGGTGTGGTTTTCTTAGCTGAAATTGAAAGAGGGACTTTTCAACAGAAGGTGGAAGAAATGTGCCAGTGGGATTTATGTTTGGTGAACTTTCATTTCTTTTTGGAATTTATAAGAACCGCTTGAAGACTGTATTTTCCATTTGAACATTGAGAGAAAGTGGCTTTAAGTGATACTGGGAAAGGGATCTAGCCAGGGCACGTGACGGTTATTTCAATTATTGGTTATTCTTTTATTTATGTTGTTTATGTTTTATCTTGAATGTTTTGTTGGTTAGTGTTAGGGCCAGTTTTCTTGATGCTAGGAGGTAATCCCTTATAGACCTTAGAATAGGTAGGGAACTCCCGGATAGAGTACGTTTAGTGAGGTTTAATTTGCACTTTCTGATTTTAATAAAATATTTAATTTGTATATAGTGAGGTTTAATTTGCACTTTCTGATTTTGATAAAATGTTTAATTTGTATAAAAACAAAAGCAGTTGTCCGCCTCCCATTACTAACCCCTAACATAATATTCTCAGGTTTGTTTGGCTTGTGGGGTTCTTTTGATGGCTTAGTACTGTGAGAGAATTTCTACTTCCAGCTGGAGGTCCTTTCCTTGGTATGGAGCCTTTGTGATTGGTGGAAAATGTGGGGGTTTTGTTCTGCATTCCAGCATGTGGCTGCATATCACAATTTTTAACACCGATTTGTCTGACATTACTTGCAACCAGTGACTGTAGAAGTGTGCTAGCCTCCCTCCGGATGCTGTGTGTGAGGAGGAGAGGTCCGGGAGTCAAACTTGTTGCTTGGCTCATCGACCATTAGACAGGGTTGTTCAACTTTGCCTTATTTCTGCACAGTAATGTTTGGCTTTACAGAGCCCCTGATATTCCCTGTGGTAGCCATCTGTGTGCTACAGTTGGTGGTAAGTAGGATTAGCCTCCCTTCATCACCGGGGTACATCTGCCAGTAGCACATCAAAAGCAGCAATCTAATTTGCACTGTTGCATAGAGCCTAGTGACATTGACATATCTATAATCTACTTTATGGCCTTGAGTACTTCATCTATTTCCTTACCAAACAACTTATCGCCCTCAAAGGGCATGTCCAGCACCTTTTCCTGCGATTTACCAATTCACTAAATACAAGGGTGACACTCGTTCTCTCCCCCCCCCCCCAATGCCAGTATGTTATGTCGTGGAGTAGGTGAGGTCCCCTGTCACACTCTTTTGTGCCCCCAGCCCTCATTCTGCACACAACCAATTTCTAGTTCTGATACAGCAGTCATCAGGCTTGTCTTTACCATAACCCCCTCAGGATATCAGAAGGAGGGAATTCAATTCCATTATCTGTTTAGTTGCCCCATCACTCCAAGGAACTCTAGAGCATATCTCAGGGAAGCATGCATCCACAACATGACTTAAGGAAACATCACAACTACACTAGCAACTGCCTCCATTAGTGTTCTGCTGTCGAATAAGAGAAGCTCTCGTCCCTTCCTTTGATTCAGTTTTCTTCTGGTCAAAACACTAAAAACTATACATTCATCCCACTATCACTATTATTGTCCCGTATGTTTTTATTTCCCTAAATGTTGTGAGGTAAGTCTGTACAGTTTTGTCTCCCTTATATTTACACTCTTCCCCTTTGCCGCTCTCCCTGGCCCTGTCTCTTTTTTATCCCTTAGACCAGGGTCTGGCTGTCACTTTGGGCAGGGGTCACTCTTCACCTCTACATGAACAAAGCTCTGTGCGTTAAGACCTCTATGCTGGTGATGTATGAAGTATAAAAGGCTAATAACATGACATAATATATACTTTGTAACCATACTTAGAGCATACAACAAGGGCTATCTCACTCACATTGGAACTAATGGCTAAGGAAAAGCACAAACCTCAGCAACAGATGATTTAACCTCTCACACCACTCCTCTCTGACTATGTGAGCTGTCTTATTCAAATTGTTTTGAACGTGTGTCCTTCAGGTAGAACAAATATCTCTGCAGCTGTTTGCTCAATTTAAACTGCGTTACATTTGTCAACGTCTATTAGCACCCCTCCAGCCCCAGTTAAATATGTCACAAATCCTTAGTTATGCTTTCAGAGCCAATATCCCAAACACATATAAATACCTTAGCTTCAGGGCCAGACCATTTTTTCATCCAATGTAAAGCACTAGGGGGATTATTTAATTTTAATATGTACGTTTCTGCTAACAAATGCACACTGTAAAATGGCACTCCACGTATGTTTGATGCTATAGGTTCTAAGAGTTTTTTCGCAGTGGACAGGTAAATCACATTACACTAAATGAATCAAGCCCCATCAAAGACAATAGGTATCTTTTTCTTTATTTTATTTTTATATTATGGACGAGCCGTCCATAACGGGCAACAGGACATCGACCCACCCATTCTGGACGAGCTGCCAAGCCAGCCCACTGAAAACAACAAGAACTCCCTCAGCTGCAGAAAGTTGAATAAATGTGTATGGTTGTTTGTGTGTGCACAGGTGAGCAGGCCTCTGATTGGTGAGGACAACGGGGGAGGGGCATTCATTCATGTTCCAGCATGGTTTGGTGCTCTTACTTTGGCATGGCATTTTTTATTCGACATCAACGTTAAAGCAAACATGATACGTGTTGTTACATTGCAACGCTGTCCTACATTGCTGCAGCCTGTCTGGATACATTTTCTGATACTGGCATGGCATTTTCTACCTGGCATAAAGGTTAAAGCAAACATGACAAGTATTGATATGTGGCTTGTCTGCCGTATATTACTACAGCCAGTCTGGATACATTGGGCCTCATTACACGGACGGCGGTAAGGGTTAACGGTCACCGTTAATGGCAACGGTGACCGTTAACCCTTACCGCCGTACTACGAGGTCCCTTTGCGGGTTGGAGGAATCAACGCCTGCTTCTTGCAGGCGTTAAGTACCAACCCGCTAAGGGACCTCGGAGCTAATTACGGCACCGCAATATTGCGGTGCCGTAATTAGCGCCTTCCCCATTCCCATAGAGCCCTATGGGGCAGAAATGGGAATGGGGAAGGGCAATGGCGGAAGGGGGATTTACCGCCCCTCCAACCTCGGAATGGGGCGGTAAATCCCCCTTCCGCCAAGGCGGTGCCGGTAATTTACCGGCATGGTCCAGGGTGCTAATAGCACCCTGGATTACCGCCTTCCGTGTAATGAGGCCCATTGTCTTACTGTGACATAGCATTTCAAATGAATGGTGTTCTTAACTTTAATATACGGATATCCTGCTTGCACCTTTGGAAAACTTTTTCATCAGCAGAGGGTGCTGTGCGTCATCGAGTCAAAGTCTCTCTGCGGCTTTAGAGAGCACGCGCCGCGCCCTTGCCTCTGTTCTGTTTTTCCACATGCACAGCACGTTTCAAAAGAATTTCTACTGCGTAGTTCTAGAAATCTTCCAGTATGTCAACTCCAAAGATTGGTTTCAAGAGGTGTGTGGACTGTGAATCGAAGATGTCGATCACAGATCCACACATAATATGTACACCTTTGGTATCTGGATGAGGAGCATACGGTCGACAATTGCTGGTCGTGGCACTCCATGACGAGCAAGGCCTTGAAGGAGAAGAAGGCTAAGATCACCTTAGGTCGGTCGGTTTCAAAATCCCCAACATACACTCCTTCAAAGAGGTCATCCGAAGATAGAGGTCTGATGGATAAGCCCCCTCTGTAAAGACTGGAGTGGGGCTGTCTGTACTCCTGCTCTCTATATGGCAGAGGAGAGGCACAGAGGACGCCAGCCAAGATTCTCTATAGGGTAGCACTGGTCAAGCAATCAAGGCCTAGCTTCTCAGGAAACACAGTCTTTATATAATTAATATTCAAGGTTATGTACAGTATCACAATAACTCACTTTGTGCTCAGAAAATCCACAATGTCAAATATATACAGTTCTAAAGTGGTATCACAATTATTATCAGATCTCATTGAAGTGCATCAACTATACACGGATCGTCAAGAGGCATCGAAGAAGGTGAACTTGGCGTCGACGGCATCGATGAAAAGTTTGATGGTGCCGAGACCACAGCGTCGATCCAGGCAGGGATCGTCTGCGACGTCCTGCGAGGATGAGGTGTGCGGGGCACCTCAGTGTTTGATAGTTCAGGACCGCAAAGAGTTTCTGAAGAACTGTGGCCGACAAGGGCGCCGAGTGGTCGAAGTCTTTGTGGTCTTCGGGTGGCGGGAAACCTACCGGCGGTTGCTCCTCTGCCCTTCGACGACCTGGCCTTCTCCGGCAGGATAAGGTGGGCGGCGGTGCGGATGAGCGCGTCCATGAATCAAAAGTCTTAGGCAAAGGAGCGTGCGGCTCCGGTTAATGGCGGCACGGCGTCAAGCGGTCCCCTCTTCTGGGCAACCCAGCTTCAACGAGCATCCAGCAGTTACGGCGATACTCCGAACCCTGGTCGACGGCAATGGACTTCGACGGCGATAATGTCCGGGTGCTTTACTTCGTTCTCCTCGGCGGTCCCATTCTGCGGTCGGCAGCCTTTCGAGGGTCTGACTTCCAGGGAGCTTTGGCAAAGGTTAGCGGTGCTCGATGGTCCCTCAGAGCACGGGAAGAGGGCGCCTAACCAGGTCCTCTCTCAGATCAGTCCTTGATGAACTTGACAGCTTTCGGATCGGGTCAAAACAAATGCAGAAGCAGTTCTTCTTCTTCCAGCTGGGCATCAAGGATAAGCAGTTCCAGTTACTCTTCAAGTGTCAACTCAGCTTCTGAACAATTTCCAGTGGTGAAAGGTCCCCAGATATACTATTCTGTCTATCATCCACACTGCTGGGCACACTCAGCAGACAATCATACAGAAGGGCATTCATGCAGTCGGTCAGCCAATCAGGCATACAGTGCATTCAGGCCATACTTCTCCCTCGCAGACACTGACAGCAAGGAATGTGTATTGGGACAAGTACCTAGCCATTCAACACTACACACTGCATTCATACCAGTTTCGGGCAGGGCTGTCTCAGTCATTGTGTCATACACCAGAAACCAGACATCCACAACAAGAAGTGCGTATTGGTCACACACTCCATTCACCCAGGTCCCACCCACAGGGTGTACCCACAACATACAGTCACTGGGAAGGCTCCAGCCAGTCTGGCCTGGACTTCACAACAACACCATATATGAACTTCCACCCAACAGCCAATGAGGGGGGAGGGACAGAGTCAGGGCTTCCCAGGACTTTGGGAAAACAAGGTAACAGGCAATAGAAAGCAGGAGGCCACAGGGGCCATCTTGTTTCCTATCAGGAATCAACTGATTCCAATGGCAGGGCCTGGATATCCCAAAATGGAGGTTACTCAGAGCACCTGTCAAATTCAGCATGGAGCTGCCACCAGCCCATACCCTGCTCTGTGGGCCACACACAGGGGCCCAAAAACATACACTAGGGGTATAGGGTTGCACCCCCAACCATGGGTGCCATAAGAGTATCCCATGGGTCTGTACACCAAACCAAAAACAGGAAGAGCTGCACTGCCAGGAGTCCCATATGGACTCCTGGGCAGAAAACAATACAGAACACAAATGAAAAAGGACTACAGGACAAGGACAGGGAGGCCCTATCCCTCCAATGCATTTCCAGCATCACACCCTCAGAGATCCAAAAAGCACTTCAAGAAGAGGCACCCTCGCTCATTGTCCTCAGATTCCTCACCCAAAAGAAAGAAGGTCTGATTCCCACATAAATCTGTTTCTAAAGCAGAATGGGAAGAATTACCTCTCCAGATGATGGAAGTGTTTTCAAAGGCGGACCTTCCCGGTCCTTTGAAGGAGCCAAAAAAGACTACCGACCCCATCACGCCTCATAAGGCCGAAAAGGAGTTCTTGAAGGCTACGTCTCACGCACCCAAGAGCCTGGGTTGAAAAACCCAAGGAAGGTTTCTCTAGTGGTGTCGACAGTGTTGTCGACACAAAAAGCATTGAAGCCGCTGTTTCCTCTTCTACCTTATCAAAGGTCGAGGTCAATATTTTGCAACAGAAATGGCTGACATAAAGAGGAGTCTGTATCTGTGCTATGTGGATTTCTCTAGAGCCTTTGATACGATCTCCCGGCCCTTACTCTGGAAAAAACAAAGATATTGGGGTCTTGACCCCTCTCTGTTATGGTTCATTATGGAATTATATTAGGACACTAGTGTATCCATCCGTTTAAATCAAGAGGGTGACACTTCAGCTGAATTAAAAAATAAATATCAGACTTAAGCAGAGGTGTGGCCTGGCACCCCTATTGTATAATCTCTATGTCTCTGATCTAGATGTAGCCCTGACAGTGACCCGCAACTTTCCTCCTAGAATTGGGATCATGCCCGCACCATGGCTGATGTATGCGGACCATACAGTCCTAATGGACAGTACACAGATTGGACTTCAACGACTCATTTATGCCCTCCAAAGCTATGCCACCGCTAACAATCTTGTCATAAATGCCACGAAGGCCAAGGTAATGATACTGGGGCAATACGACTTTGTCTGGAAGTTGGGTGATACCGGACTAGAAGTAGTTGAGAAGAACAAGTTACTTACCCCTGGTAACGTTCTTTCGAATGGATATTCCTCCAATGTATTCCTCCTCTTTGATATTCGATATCCAACTTCAGCTGTTTCGGAAAAAACTTTTCTGCAGAGGCCGCTGTGCGTCGATTCGATATCCATCGAGGGCCTCCGTCTCGAGGATGACGTCATCAAAGACATATATAGCACGCGCAGCGCCCCATTGGATTCAGTTCTGTTTTTTTTCTCACAGCAGAAACACCAACATAATCACGGGAATGACCATACTCAGCCTTGAAGGAACGAAAGTAGCATGGCAAATTAAATTCTACATTAACCGAATGCAGTACTGCTTTTCCAAAGCTCCTATCCTGTTCGAGGGGAGATTCTAGGCAGTAATGTTTTGTGAACGTGTGAATCGTAGACCACGTTGCTGCCTCACAAATACTTTTTATCGGCACACCCCTTTGCAGGGCTCTAGAGCCAGCTATGCCCCTGGAGGGATGGGCTCTTAACCTTTCAGGAGGATCCTTGCCTGCTGGCCTGTAACATTCCGAAGCAGCCAGAATGATCCACCTGGATAAGGTCTGTTTCGTAACAGCCTGACCCAGTCTGTGGCCTGTATTGCCAATGAAAAGCTGATCATCAATGCAAAGTTTGGACAGCCTAGATATATAAAAGCTCAGAGATCTGCAAGGGTAAAACCTGTGTAGCCTCTCCTCCTCCTTTCCAGCGTTAGGTGGGGGATAGAAAGAAGGTAAAACAATGTGAAAATCAGAAATGATTTTTGTTAAAAATGAGCGTTTAACCCTCAGAACAACCCTATCCTTATGGAAGATAGTAAAGGGTGGCTCGGACAAAAGTGCCTGCAATTCACTCACTCTAGACGCGTGAAGTTAGAGCTACCCAGAGAAATGTCTTAACGGTTAACAATCTTAAAGGAAAGGAGTGGAAAGGTTCAAAGGGTGCACACATAAGACATTTTAATTTCAGATTAAGGTCCCAAGTTGGAACCTGGAAAGGAGATGGGGGAACACATTGGTGAGCCCCTTTTAAATTGTGTCACCAGTGGAATTTTGAAATGTGCACATTCCTCTGACGAGCGCTTAAAGATGGACAGCACCGCCAAATAGCCTTTAATAGTACTAACCTGGAGGGGAGGGCTAGATTGGCTAAAGATAGCATAAAGGGTAAAACATCTGGTGTTTTGCACAAGAAAGGGTCTACATTCTTGTCTATGTACCAGCTGCAGAATTTGTTCCAACAGCAACGGTACAAAGACTTTGTTGCTGGCCTTCTGGCCGAAAGCAAAATCTCTATTACGTCATCATGGAGGTCCCAATCCTAGCCTCTCAGAAACCAAGCCTGAAGGCTGAGTGTCTTGACCTCTGGATGGAGAGCCTGAACCTTGTCTCGCGAGAGAAGGTCCTCTCTTTGTGGAAGATGCATTGTAGGGCAGATGGACATGTCCAGAAGGTCCGGGTACCACGTCCTCCTGGCCCAAACTGGGGCAACTAGGATCATGTGTTTCCCGAACTTTCTCAAACTACTGATCACACGAGGAATGATGCGGACTGGAGGAAACGCGTACAGGAGTGGAAACTCCCAGTCCACTACGAATGCGTCTACTAGAGCTCCTCTTTGGGAAAATTCCCATTTGCAATACAGTTTGCACTTCCGATTGACCTTCATTGCGAACAGATCCACTTGAGGGGTTCCCCAAAGGGTGCAGATCTCTTGAAGGACTTCCTGAGCTAGCTCCCACTTGTGGGAGACTGTGCTCTGTATGCTCAGAGCGTCCGCTGCCGTGTTCTCTTCTCCGGCTATGCCTCTCTGCACAGTTGTAGTGACCCTACACCTCCTCTTTTGTTGAGGTAGTACATGGCCACTGTGTTGTCTCATTATCAGAACATTCTTTTCCCGCACACGGCAGAAAGGCCTTCAGCGCTAGTCTGATTGCCTTCAGCTCCAAAAGATTGATATCTAGTTTGGACTCCGATGGAGACCAACAACCTCTGACTGTCAGATCATTGGTGTGGGCTCCTCACCCCGTGAGTGAGGCGTCTGTCACTACTGTTATTTCCGTCCATGGTTGCCAAAAGTGTTCTCCCTTCAGAATAATGTCTTCGAAGGCCCACCACAGAAGATCCTGTGCAACCCTGCTTGGAACCTAAAGTAGGTCCAACATCTTTCCTCAGAAATGGGACCATTGAGTTCTGAGAGCCCACTGAAGGAATCTCATTCTCAGGCGGGCCTCTGGCACCAGAAATTATAAGTTACTCACCATAGTGACTAACGTACTCTTAGTGCTTAGTCCCCTTTCCACCATACTGCATGGGCATCCCTTCCTTCACCAGAAAAACCTTCTTCCCCTTTAAATTTAGATGTGCGCGGAGGTGCAGCCCTGGGAGCATGCGCTGCCCTGACTCCTCCCTCCAGCGCCACACCTCAGTCCCCATTGACATGTCGACAATAGATTTAACATTGCCTGATGACACGAGGATTATTATTAGGGGGAGGATGGTGGGACGTATGGAGGAAAGGGGACTAAGGACTAAAAGTACATTAGTCACTGCAGTGATTAACTTATAATTACTCTAACGTCCCATCCTCTTTCCTCCATACTGCATGGGTGATTACAACTGAATGTAGCCCCAGGGTGGAGAGGAGACCCTCCTTAAGCAAATAGGTTCCTGATAACCGCCTGTCCGAAAGCCGCATCCGATCTAAAGCCGGCATCCAAACAGTAATGCTTGCAGAAAGCAGAGGGAGTGGCCCAAGTGGCCGCCCTGCTTATGACCTGCCAAGGGACATGGCGCTGGAATGCGATGGCTGTTGCCTTGGCCCTGACTGCCTGGGCATGCATGTCGGTCAGAAGCGGCTTGTGCTGGCCCTCGTATGCTTCCTTGATGGCCGAGACCATCCAGCGGGATATGGAGACCTTGGAGGCCTGATAGCCTGGTTTTGAGCCTCCCAAAGCGACAAACAGGGCGTTCCGATTTGCAGAAGCCCTTGGTCCTGGCAAGTAAAATTTCAGGGCACGCCTGACATCCAGGCGTGCAGCACCCTCTGTGCTTCGTCCTTGGGATCGGGAACAAACGTAGGAAGGACTATTTCCTCGTTCAAGTGGAAAGCAGACGGCACCTTGGGCAGAAATACCGGGTGTGTGCGCAGGACTACTTTGCCCCTGTGAAAGCTAGTATATGGTTCTGATGAGACCAGCGCCTGTATTTCTCTCCTTCTACGAGCCGAGGTGAGGCTGACTAGCAAGGCCATCTTGATGGTGACCAGCCTGATGTCCACGGATGCCATTGGCTCATTATGCGCCAGGGCGCCCAAGACTATGTTGAGGTCCCACACTGGGTGCGGGCTCTTGACGAGTGGTTAGAGGCTTGCAAGCCCCGTCAAATGTTTCTTGATGATAGGATTGGAGGAGGAGAAGATCCCCTCCTGCTGGCTGAGCCTGTCCACCTCCAGGTTGGCTTCCCCTGGGAGGTGGACTGCCTCTATAGCGCGGGTGGATGACCCTGCTCATCTGTTGTGCCAGAAGATGTGCTGGGCCCATCGGGAGGTGAATCAGAGGCACCTCTGAGAGGCTGAGCAGCTCCGAAAACCATGGCCTGGCCGGCCACCATGGAGCTATTAGAATAATGTTGAGTTGGCGAGACTCCATGATCTTACAAATCACTCTGTGAATCAGCGGAGTGGGTGGGAAGGCTTAAGCCTTCATGCCATTCCACTGAAGCCGAAATGCGTCGCCCAGGGAGCCGGCAAGCCTGCCCCTCACTGGAGACCCGTGGACCGGGAGGGACGTGCTATGCCTTCTTTCCCTCGGAGGCATTTGTGGAGGAAGGGGACTGGAAAAAGCCCTTTCGCCCCCCCCCCCCTTTTTGTTGCTTGCGCCGGTTCTGAGACAGCGAGCCATCAGGCTGCCTGGATCTCTGTTCCTGGAAGCCGCTGAACCCTCCGTACGTACGCCCCCTGTCGGAGCGCTGCTGTGATTAGGTGTACGAAGTGGGTGAGGTCTTTGTCAAGATGGATAAAGACTTGGCCGTTTGTGAGCTGTTTTTCTTCTTGTCCAGCTCTTTGTCTGTGGAGGAGTGGAAGAGGCCCCCCCCCCTCGAACGGCAGATCTAATATGCGTTCCTGGACGTCCGGGTTGAATTTCATTGCCCGGAGCCAGGCTGTCCTTCTCATGTCCGTGGCGATACAGATGGCACGGCCAGAGGTGTCAATATGGGCCACGGTGGATTCCATGAGTTCCTGGGCTACCAGCTTGGCATCAGCCAGTCCCACCTTAAAACGAGATTGGCTCTGCGTATGGAGTTCCGGGAGGAAGTCCGCAATTTCCTGCCATAACCTTTGGTTAGCAGCAACCAGCATGGCATCAGCGTTGGCCTGACGAAGATGCAAGGACGTGTTGGAAAACAGATTCTTCCCGTACGCCTCCAAGATCTTTTCCTCCTTGCCTAGCAGCATCGCCGAGGAGGAGGCTGAGGACGAATGAGGCTTGAAGTATAGTGATGCTGCAGCGATCACCGAGGAGTGTGGCTGAGGATGGGCGAACAGCAAGAGTGTATGCCCCTCTATCTGCCTGTACTTGGCGTCCAGGTGTTGATTGACCGGCTGGACAGAGTGGGGCTTCAGCCAACCCTTTTTGGCCAGGGAGACTAAATCAGTCTGAAGTGGAATTCCCGTTTTGGCAGAGGGGCGTCGTGTGAGGACTTCAGCCAGGACCCCCTCTGCCGGCTGCTCAACCTCGAGCTGAGGTAGGCCCAGGTACTCCGCCAGCCCTGCAAGACTTTCGTGGAAGGCCCTGAGTGAGGATGCTGTGCCAGGATCCTCCTCCTCATCCGTATCCTGTGGGTCAGGAGGATCCTGCGTAGGTGGAGGAGTAGCGGGAGCCGGAGGCTGGGGTACAGAGACCAGAGCTGGAGGCTGAGGCGCAGACTGGTAAGCAACCGCCTGAGGAATCGGCTGGGGAGCCGGAGGCAGAGGCTGCGCCGGGGCCGGGGGCGCCGGAGGAGGAGCCTGTGGTGCCATTAGCATCGTAGGGAGAACGTCCCTGATGGCGTCCCAGAGGATAACCCTCATCCGAGGAGACTTCATGAGCCTGAGGAACCTCTCTAAGAACCCCTCTTTGCAGGCGAGAGAAGTGGTAGGGGGTACCAACGGGGTAGCGGGAGGCTGCTGGAGCCGCTGCACACCCTGCCCAGCGCAAATGAAGGATAGGATGTAGGTCACGTACCTGGTTGAGGCCAGTCGCACCTTGACACTGCGTCGTGCTGCTCGGCTCGCTGGGCCCAGCCTCCTCTAAGACTCTTGAGTGTGGATACCTAGGCCCGGTATGTGTGACACCCTCGACCCGGGTGTCGGAAGAGCTGCGTTTAGGCACCCCCTCGGACGTATTGCCGGTAATAGGGCGTAGACCTTCGGACATAATGCCGGTATAAGGGCGGAGCCCCTCGGATGAAAATCCGGTATAAGGACCTTCTGGTCCCTCAACACTGTCACCGGGAGGATCCATGGATCCCTCGACCTGTAAGCCGGTAGCTGAAGCAGCCTCGGTGCACGTGCTGGTACAAGGACCTGAGCGGTCCCTCCCGCGCAGGCGAGTCCTTGGGAAGGAGTCTCCCTTAAGGGGTGCGATGGAAAATAGAGGCCCTACCTTGGGCCTGGCTCGTGGTTCACAAAGTTCTTCAGGTCCTCTGGAGGCGACTTCTGAAAGAGCTTCCTCCACCTGGCTAGTCTGTTCTTCAGCGATTTTGATGACAGGGTGTTGCACGCTGAACAAGCTTGCCAGCCATGGTCGGGGCCAAGGCAACGTAGGCAGAGGGCATGGGGTCTGATGTTGAGAAGAGCCTGTTGCAGGATGGACACCTGCTGAACCCTGTGGAAGTCGACATGCGCCTGAGGACCGAGTACTTGAAGCAAGTTTCTGTAAGCCCCTATGGCTGTGAGGAATGTACGGCAGGTGTCATCCTGCAAACCAGAGTGGGCAAGGTGCGCCGAGAAGGAGAGCACGTCATCCAAAGAGCATGCCAGGGGGTCGATTTCCTTGGACTCTGCCCAGTGGCAGAATCTGGGTTTTCCAGGGCACACGCCCACATGCTGATTGCCAGTCTGCACAGAGGAGGGGATCTGGTGCCTCCATGCTTGTTGATGTAGTACATGATGGGCGAGTTGTCCGTCTGGATGAGGAGAACCTTGCCCCTGAGAAGTGGTAGGAAAGCTCTGAGCGCTAGCCAGATGGCATTCAGCACTAACTAATTGATGTGGTATTCCTGCTCCTGTCGAGTCTAGATGCCGTGGACTGAGAGATCGTCCAGGGTGGCTCCCCAGCCCTCGAGCGAGGAGTTTGTGGTGATGGTGGCCAGCGGGGTGGGCAGTCGAAAGGGCTTGCCCGTCCGTAGGTTGCAGTCCCTGGACCACCATGTTAGGTCCGGGTGGAGAGATGGAGGAACGTTGATCCTCCCGGATTGAGAGCCCCGCGCCTGGTTCCATGAGGCAGCAAAGTGCAGCGGAATCCTCCTCATCCTCAGTCTCGTGTGTGGGACGGCTAATAGGACCAGGAGATGCTAGTGGCTAAGCCAAGGTCACCTCTCTGCTGAGGAAGTGGGCGGTGGCCCTCTTGATGGCCAAGATCTTGTCCTCCGACAGAAGAACAAGTTACTTCTTACCTTGTAATGTTCTTTCGACGGGATGTTCCTTCGACGTATTCCTTATTTTTGATAATACGTTTCCAGCTTGCTGGCCTTGGAAATTTTTTCTGTAAAGGGCGCTGCGCGTCGACGTCCGCCGAGTCAATGTCCCGCCGACGTCACCATGCCCATAAATAGCCACGCGCGGCGTCCGTTGCTCAGTTCCATTTTGTAGCATAAGAAAAGTCATGCCTGAATTGGTTATTGACCTTGAAGGAGCATAAGCTGCAACCACAAGGGAAGTATTACTGTGGGGATGGATGAGAAGTAACTTGTTCTTCGAAGGGATTGTGTCCTCCGACGTATTCCTTATCTTTGATAGACTCCCATAGCAGTGGCATGTAATTGGAGGTGGGAGTAAGAATGTTATGTATCCCTTTAGAGATGGACCGAATGTAATACGGCCTTGCCAAATCTGATCTCTTGACTAGTGGAGGAATCCAGGTTGTAAAATGTTGTGAATGTATGTGCGGACGACCATGTGGCAGCCGCACATATGTCTCTGACCGGTACCCCTCTTTGGAGAGCCGAAGAGGCTGCGATACCCCTGGTTGAATGAGCCCTAAGATTTTGGGGTGGCTCTTTCCCTGCCAGTTTATAACATTGCAGAATGGCCAAAATAATCCACCTGAAAATGGTTTGTTTTGTTATGGGTAGTCCCAACTTGTGACTTGAGTATCCTACAAACAGTTGGTCTGCTTGCCTGATCCTAGCCATTCTGCTGATGTAAAAGCTGAGAGCTCGCCTTGGGTCCAGCCTATGTAGCCCTTCTTCCTCTTTCCCCGGATGGGGAGGAGGGTAGAACAAAGGTAAGGTAATTTTCTGAGTAATATGAAATTCAGAAACCACCTTTGGGAGGAAATTAGGCTTCACCTGTAGGACAACTTTGTCCTTGTGGAAAATTGTATGTGGGGGTTTACAGGAGAGAGCTTGTAGCTCGCTCACCCTTCTAGCAGATGTTAGTGCTACCAATAGGACAGTTTTAAGCGTGAGAAATCTCAGTGAACAAGAGTGAAGTGGTTCAAATGGTGTGCCCATTAGGAAGTTTAAGACTAAATTTAAGTCCCATAAGGGAACCTGGAATGGTTTTGGAGGATAAACATTAGTTAATCCTTTGAGAAATTGTATCAGTAGAGGTAGTTTGAAATACGATGGTTCCTCCGAAGTGCGCTTGAAGATTGAAAGCGCTGCGAGATAGCCTTTTACAGTGCCAACTTGAAGGCCTGAGTTTGCCAAGTAGAGTAGAAACGATAACACCGTTGGTGTAACACATGGAAACGGGTCGATATTCTCTTCCCTACACCAGCTGCATAATTTGTTCCAACGGCAGCGGTATAAAGACTTTGTTGCTGGCCTTCTGGCCGAAAGCAACACCTCCATGACATCATCAGGGAGATCCCAATCCTTGTACCTCACCCTTTCAGAAGCCAAGCGTGAAGATTGAGTGTTCTGGTGTCTGGATGGAGAACCTGACCTCCCTTCTGCGAGAGAAGATTCTCTTTGAGTGGAAGACGGATTGGAGGGCAGATGGACTCATCTAGAAGGTCCGGGTACCACGTTCTTCTGGCCCAGTGCGGGGCAATTAGGATCATGGTTTTCCGGAATCTTCTCAACCTCCTGATCATTTGAGGAATAACAGGGACCGGTGGGAACGCGTAAAGGAGTGGAAACTCCCAGTCCACTACGAACGTGTCTCCTAGAGCTCCTCTCGGGGGAAATTCCCTTGAACAGAACAGATCGCACTTCCTGTTGGTGCTTGTGGCGAACAAATCCACCTGAGGGGTTCCCCAAAGGGCGAAGATCTCTTGAAGGACTTCCTGAGCTAGCTCCCACTCGTGGGAGACTGTGCTCTGCCAGCTCAGAGCGTCCAGTGTCAAGTTCTTCTCTCCGGCTAGGTGGACTGCCGATAGAGAGATTCCTTCCCGAATTGCCCAAAACCAGAGCTGCATTGCCTCTCTGCACAGTGGCAGTGACCCTACGCCTCCTCTTTTGTTGAGGTAGTGCATGGCCACCGTGTTGTCTGTCATTATCAGGACATTTCTCCCCTGTACTGATGGCAGGAAAGCTTTCAGTGCTAGTCTGATCGCTCTCAGCTCCAATAGGTTGATGTGTAGTCTGGACTCCGATGGAGACCAACGACCGCTCATGGTAAAGTCGTTGGCATGGGCTCCCCACCCCGTGAGTGAGGCGTCTGTGACTACTGTTATCTCCGGCCATGATTGCCAAAACAGTTCACCTTTCAAGATGTTCTCTGGATAGGCCCACCATTGAAGGTTGCGGGCTACTTTGTCCGGAATCCGGAGGAGATCTGTCATTCTCCCTGAGAATTGCGACCACTGAGTTCTCAGTGCCCACTGAAGAGATCTCATTCTCAGGCGAGCTCTGGCACAAGGAAGATGCAGGATGCCATGAGGCCTAGCAACCTCAAAAAGTCGAAGGCTGGGAGACGTTGGGCATTTTGAAACTTGTTGATCATCTGCAGAATATCTTAAGCCCTCACCTCTGGTGGCGAGGCTTTTCCCAGGGAAGTGTCCAGAACCGCTCCAATGAACTGGAGTCTCTGTGATGGTATCATCTGTGACTTCTTTAAATTGAGGGAGAAGCCCAGTTTGTGATGGAAGTGGCAGACATAATCTAGCTGGGTCTGAGCTTGTTCCGAAGATACAGCCCTGATCAGCCAATCGTCCAGGTAGGGGTAGACGTGGATCCCTTCCCTCCTTAGACTCGCAGCCACTACCGACATTAGCTTGGTGAAGACCCTCGGGGCGGAGGTCAGCCCAAATGGCTGAACTCGAAATTGATAATGAGAGTCGCCAATTGTGAACCTCAGGTATTTCCTCTGTTTGGGATGGATAGGCACATGGAAATAAGCATCCTGAAGGTCCAGAGATACCAGCCAGTCCTGGAGCTGGAGGGCCTGAAGGATCTGAGAGAGAGTTACCATCTTGAACTTGTCCTTCCTGAGGAAGTTGTTCAATTCTCGTAAGTCCAGGATGGGTCTCAGTCCCCCGTCCTTCTTTGGTATGAGAAAGTAGGGGGAGTACCAGCCCTTGTTCCTGTCCGCTATAGGTACTGGTTCTATGGCACCTTTCTCTAGCAGGTCTATAATTTCCGGCAAGAGGAGCGGATCTGGAACTTTTAGAGAACTGTACCCCGGTGGATGACTCTGAGGGATGTGTAGAAAGGGTAGGCAGTAACCCTGGGCAACTGTCTCCAATGCCCAAGCATCTGATGTTATAGCCTGCCATTCTGTCAGATGGTGAGTTAACCTGCCCCCTACCGGTGTCTTGTGTGGAAAGACCTCAGAGTGGTTTGGGGGCGGCTGATGCAGATGCAGAGGGTAAAGAGGCACCTGCTGCTGCTACGGCCTTAGTACCTTTGACCCGTCCACCTCGGGTGGATCTCCTTTGGCCTCTTTGAGTCGGCTGTCCTCTGCCTTTCCCGAATGCAGAATAATAGCGAAAGGACTTTCCTCTCCCAGAGGTTCCTGAGGGGCGAAAAGGAGTTTGGCGGATAGCAGCTCCTAAAGATTTTGATGCTGCTTTAGATGTCTGCAACTTTTCCAGACTGTCATCAGCCTTTTTTCCGAATAATGAAGAGCCGTCAAAGGGCATGTTCAAAAGTCTGGCCTGTACATCTGGAGCAAAGCCAGACTTTCGCAACCACGCATGCCTGCGGATTGTTGTACTTGCCGACCATGGCCCTGCTGATACTGTCAGCGGAATCGATGCCAGTTTAAAGTGACTCGCACATGGCATCTTTGCCATCTTTAATAATGTTAAGGAAGGCTTCCTTTTCCTCTCCTTAGGGTATGCAGTCAGCCGCTGATGAAGCACACTCCCACAGTGTGTGACTGAACCTGGCGAGCGTACAGGTGGCGTTGATAGACTTCAATGCCATACTAAAAGCAGAGAAGACTTTCTTTGCCATAGAATCGTACCTCTTGTTGTCTCTATCCTGTGGGACAGTAGGGTAAGCGGTCCTGCTGCTTGATGAAGTTGCCGCTTGGACCACCAGGCTCTCTGGAGTCGGGTGTTTCGATAGGTATTCAGGGTCAGCAGCAGCTACCCTATACTTAGCTGATAATCATTTATTGACAGCAGGGATAACTTCAGGAGTTTCCCAGTTAGATGCAATTTTTCTTTGTAAGGCTGTATGGAAGGGCACCACAGGATCCTCCTGTGGACCTTTGTCTAATATGTCTGTCAGGTCATCCTGTTGAAAAACAGGCGAAGGCGCAGACCAACCCATGAATTCAATAATTCTTGCCATCAGGGTTCTATAGGGTGTTTCGGCATGTTCCCCCGGGTCTGGCTTAACAAAAACCACTTCTGGGGAAGTGTCCAGCCCACTTGCCTCATGTAATGACTCCTGTAGGTCTTTCAACCTTCTTTCCTCAGAGGTGAAATCCTCTGAAACAGGTAGTGTGGTCCTCTGCAACTCAAAGGTTTCCTGGTCAGAATCTTCCCCTTCTTCATAAATTGAAGATAATCCAGGGTATTCTGACCTCTGAAATGGTATAAAACCCATTTCTAAGGCAGAAGGAGCCAAATTCGTCATTATTGAGCGAGAAAACGTCGATGTCGTTGACGCCGATGTGACAGGCTTCGAAGGCGTTGAGAAAACCAGAAGAGGCCTCGAAGAACTCGAGAGGATCGGGATCCTACTCGAGGACATCGACGACGGTCTCGGTGTCGTGCCGGAGGCTCTTGGAATTACCGTTGGCTGTGGAGTAGCCGTGGTCTTCTCTTTCATCGGCGTCAATGTCGGCATCGACGATGGCGTCGAGTCGATCGACCGATGCGTCGAAGAACCCTTTGACAACGGTGCCTTCTTACCCAATGGCCCGTGGCGCTCTCAGGTGGAATGTTTCGCCGGGTGCTGCGACTCGCGGCGTTTTGATTTTTTGGGTTTTTCACCCGGGGTATCACCCTCAGCTGTCTTCGAGGGGGACGAGGCCGCTTTCTCGAAGATGCTTAACATTTTCTTCCTGAATTCCTCCCACTCAGCCTGAGAGCTGTGTTTTGTGGGGCAGGAGACCCTTATTGGGGAAACAGAAGACGACGAGGAAGGGGATCTTCGACGTCTCTTCTTTGAGTGTCTTGATCTCTACGAATGGTGGGAGCTACTTCGAGATCTAGAATGGGAATGTTTTCGACGGCGAGGAGACGAATGCCTCGACTCGGCCGAAGAAACTTTCGAGGAGGTTTTGACTGACTTACCTCTCTCGAGCTTCCCCTTGCGCTCCTTCAAGGCTTTCGCCGTCATGGACATGCAGTCCTCACACTCCGAACAATGGTGCTCGGCTCCCAAGCACCACAAGCAGATCCTGTGTGGATCCGTTATCGACATTTGTTTACCGCAGTCTCGACATTTTTTGAAGCCGGATTGCGGCGTTGTCGGTTCCGATGAAGATGCCATCGAGAACGAGTTGGTATTCGAGTAGATGTAGATTAGATTATCTGACCGAACTGAGCAACGATGTTCCGAGGCCCCCACGAAGCGCGGAAAAACGGAACTGAGCAACGGACGCCGTGCGTGGCTATTTATGGGCATGGTGACGTTCGCGCCAATACGGTGGCAGTCGGGGGACATCGACTCGGCGGACGTCGACGCGCAGCGCCTTCTACAGAAAAATTTACGAGGCCAGCAAGCTGGAAACGTATTATCAAAGATAAGGAATACGTCGGAGGACACAATCCCTTCGAAATACCTTTTTGGAGCACATTTCCCAGATGAGGCCCAAGAAGGTCAGAGTCTGCGTGGGCTGCAGCTGTGACTTCTTGAGATTGAGCGAGAAGCCCAGATTATGCAGCGTGTTCATAAGGGCATGGGAAGAGTGGTGAACTGCTTCCGCAGATGTAGCCCTGATGAGCCAGTCGTCGAGGTATGGGTAGATATGGAGGACCTGCGCTTTGAGGAGGGCAGCCACTGTATTCATGAACCTGGTAAAGACTCTGGGGGCCGAGTTGAGGCCAATAGGAAGGACCCTGTATTGAAAATGGTAGCCCATGATCCTGAGCTGAAGGAAAGAACGATGGGGCTGCCAAATCGGGACGTGTAGGTACGCGTTGTTCAGATGCAGGAAGCATATCCAGTCTCCCTTGCACAATGTCTCTACTATAAAAGCTGGCGTAACCATCTTGAATTTCTGCAGGGGCAAGGACAGGTTGAGGATGGAAAGGTCCAGCACAACTCTCAGGCCTGCCAGGTTCTTCTTTTGAATGGTGAAAATCCTGGTGTAAAAGCCAAAACCTCGCTGGGAGGCTAGGACTTCCACCACTGCCTGGCTCTCTACGAGCGACCGGATCTCCGTCAGAAGAGTTGCTGTCCCAACTTGAGGGAGTGGAGGAGAGGAGGGAGGAGAGGCTGGGATGGGTAGGCGGTACCCCGTGGATACTACGGAGAGGATCCAAAGGTCTGCACAATTCTGGTGCCAGAAATTGATAAGAAAGACAAAAAAGACAAAGAGAAGAAGTATCCGTGCGTGGAATTCCATGGCCGAAGCCAAACCCAGGGGCGCTGGTGAATTTGAACCGTTCCCGTTGACGCAGAAAAGGGGATTGAGGTGTGGCACTGGAGGGTGGATTCAGGGGAGCGTATGCTCCAAGGGCTGCACCCCTGCACGCCTCTAAATTTAAAGGGGAAGAAGGTTTTTCCTGGTGAAAAAGGTTCTGTCTCTCGTCTCTTGGAAGGGACGCTCATGCAGTATGGAGGAAAGGGGATGGGATGTAAGAGTAAGATGCAGGATGCCATGAGGACGAACAACGTCAACCTCAAAAGGTTAAGGCCGGGCGACGCTGGGCACTGGTGGCCATCTGTAGCATGTCTTGAGACCTCAGATCGGGTGGCGAGCTCTTTCCCAAGGATGTATCCAGAACAGCTCCAATGAACTGGACTTTCTGAGTAGGTGTCATATGGGACTTCTCGTAATTGAGGGAAGAGAGTGGCAGGTGATGTTGAGATGATCCCGGACTTGTTCGGGAGCACGCGACCTGATCAGCCAATCGTTCAGGTAGACATGAATCCCCCATCTCCTGAGACTCGCTGCCACTATCGCCATCTGTTTGGTGAAAACCCTCGAGGCAGAGGTTATCCCGAATGGCAGAACTCGAAATTGATAATGAGAACCACCAACTGAGGTATTTTCTGTGCTTGAGATGGATTGCACATGAAAATAAGTATCCTGAAGGTCCAATGGCACCATTCAATCCTGGAGATGAAGGGCCTGCATGATTTGAGAAGGAGTGACAATCCTGAACATGTCCTTCCTAAGGAACTTGTTAAAGTATCTCATGTCCAAGATGGGTCTGAGTCCTCCATCCTTCTTGGGTATTAGAAAATAGGGTGAATACCATCCCTTGTTCCTCTCCGCTACAAGCACCGGTTCTATAGTGCCTTTCTGTAGCAGGGTTAAAATTTCCTGCACAAGGAGCGGATCTGGAATCCTCAAAGAGTGGCTCCCCAGTTGATTGCTCTGAGGTCTCTCTATGAAAGGAAGGTAGTACCCATGGGCTATGGTCTCCAAAGCCCAAAAATCCAAAGTAATGTCTCATCATTCTTCTAGATGCAGAGACAGTCTGCCTCCCACTGGTGAGTTGTGACTCAAGACCTCAGAGAGGTATTGAGGTGGCTGATGCAGTGGCAGATGGTAAGGATGTCCCTGTGTGAGCTGGGTTTGCACCTCTTCCTCGTCCATCACAAGGGAACTTTCTTTGGTCTCTTTGACCAGCCATTCCTCTCGCTCTTCAAACTGAGGAGTAGTAGTGAAAAGATCTACCCCTCCAAGGCTGTCCAATAGGGCAAAAAGGCTGAGTCTGCCTAATAGCGACACCTACAGATTTTGCTGCTGCCTTTGAGGTTTGCAACTTCTCAAGGCTCTCGTCAAACTTGTTGCCAAAAAGGTGAGACCCATCAAAGGGCCTGCTGAGGAGTCTAGATTGCACATCTGGTGCAAAACCCGACTTCCTCAAACACGCAAATCTGCATATAACAGTGCTAGTAGCCATGGCTCTACTGATGATGTCAGCAGAATCCAGACCTGAATGAAGATACTCACACATGGATTCTTTGCCATCTCTAATTAGAATGTAAATTTTGCAAGAGCACATGTGGAGTTGGCTGATTTGAGCACCATACTCCCTGCAGAAAATACCTTCTTTGACCATCCATCTACTCTTTTGTCGTCCCTATCTGGAGGGATGGTAGGGTAAGCTGCTTGCTTAGAAGTTTCGTTAGTTGCCATTACCACCAGATTCTCCGGAGTGGGGTGTTTAGAGAGATAGTTGGGTTCACTAGTGAAAGGGTGGTATTTCTTGATCAAATTATTATTCAAAGCCGGACTAGTTTCTGGCGTCTATCAATTCGCTGCCACCATTTTTTGCACAGCAGTGTGAAATGGTAATATAGGATCTGACTGAGGACCCTTATCCAGGGTGTGCGTCAGATCATCCTGTTCAAATGATAACGGAGGCCTACTCCACCCCATATATTCCACGACCTTGGACATGAGCTGTCTATATGATGCATCAGCATGCTCCACAGCCTCTGGTCTTCCAAACTCTAGCTCAGGTGAGGTGTCCACCCCACTGGCCGTCTGCAGATTGTCATAAAGGTCTTACAACCTTGCTTCCTCAGAGATAAAACTTTCTGGCACGTTAGGCATCCCAAACTAGAGGCCAAATGGTGCCTCGTTGTCTGAGGGTTCATTCTCCTCATATATTGAGGTAAGGGATTAAAATAGTCATTCCTTGGTAAAGGCACATAAGTATTTTCAGGCATCAAAGGTTTCATGAATAATGGATACGACGCTGGAAGAGTCATCAAAACTTTTTTCACTGGCACCATAGGTTTTGAAGGGGCGCTCGATGTCAATGGTGCAGCTGGCAATGATGGTGCAGCTGGCGTTGATGTCAAGGGCTTGGCTGGCGTCGAAGGCGCAGCCGGCGTCAATGGCGTTGGCAACCTTGACTTATGCTTATGCTTTCAGCTCGACGGATCCTTCGATGACACATCATCGGATTGAGGCCTCAACGGCTCCCAATGAGGGTCAGGCCTTCTTCCCGTGCTCGAGGGCGTGCATGATTTAGGTCGAGCACTTTCCTTCTCGGCTTCTTTGGAAGGCGCAGTAGGAGCATGACTTGGGGGTTCCTGCTTTTCAAATATTTTTAACATTTCTGCTCTAAAAGCTCCCACTCGGCCGGAGTAGATTTCTTTGTGAGGCAGGATACCATCTCAGGGGAATTGTCAGATGATGAATTAGAAGAAGGCTACCTATGGTACCTCTTCTTGGACTTCTTCGATAAGGAGTGGTGGGAGCCACTCCTCGATCTCGACCTCTTAACGTTCTTCCTCCGAGGAGAGTCGCCTCTCGAGTCGTCAGTCGAAGGTTTTTTGGTCAGGGTAGATGATTTAGTGTTTCGACCTACCGCCAATCCCCTTTCGTTCCTTCAAGGCCTTTCCTGTCAACGACTGGCACTTGGAGCAGTCTGAGGTGTTATGCTCCACCGTGAGACACCATAAACATAGACGATGTGGATCGGTCAATGACATTTTCGACCCACAATCTCGACACTTCTTGAACCCGGTCTTCGTGGTAGTCGGTGTCGATGAAGAAGACATAGGGCCTCATTACGACCCTGGCGGTAAGTTACCGCCAGGGCCGTGACTTTACCGCCATGGCGCAAACTACGTTTACGCCATGGCGGTAAGGGGATTTACCGCCCCATTCCGACCATGGCGGGGCGGTAAATCCCCAATCCCCATTTACCCTTCCCCATTCCCATTTTTGCCCCATAGGGCATAATGGGAGTGGGGAAGGCGTTAATTACGCCACCGTAAATTACGGTGGCGTAATTAACACCAAGTTCCCTTACCGCCATGGTTTTTTACACCTGCTAAAAGCAGGTGTAAAAACCGCCATGGCGGAAAGGGAACTCGTAATTGGCGGAAAGGGGTTGGCGCAGCTAACGCTGCCGCAAACCCCTTTCCGCCAGGGTCGTAATGAGGCCCATACTCTTTCGAAGTACTGAAGTATAAAGTAATGAAGCGCACCTTATTTCTCGAAGCGATAGCATTCACTGAAAAACGGAACTAAAGCCACTGGGCGCTGCGCATGCTATATATACCTTCGATGACGTCATCCTCGAGACGGGGGCCCTCGAGGGACATCGAGTAAATGCCATCGATCACAGCGCCCCCTGCCCTTTCCAAAGCAGCTGAAGCTGGATATCGAATATGAAAGATGAGGAATACGTGGGAGGACACAATCCATTTGAAATATACATACTTGGGCTTACCCATATTTACAGCCCCCACACAAATGGTCTACAGGGAAGATATTAAAGAGAAAGTCATGATGAAATGGGCAGCAATTAAAAGATATTGAGCCACACACGGTGGGAACAACATTGAAGGATTACTCAACGTATATACTACCAGTATAATCCCGGGGGTGACATATGACCTGGAACTCCTCGCTGAACATCATACAGGATGGCTGGATACACTGGAAGGGAAGATGCTCGGAATGATATTGTGAGTCCCTAGGTCAGTTCCAGTGGAGGCTCTCAACTTAGAATTGGGTGTATAGTCACTAAGAGCCAACTGGTGTGTTAATCGCAGCAGACTATACATCACTCTGATTACTGCCCCTAATAATAGCCTGATACTTGCAGGCCTCTTCGCGGGAAGGTCTCATGCCCCACACCCCAAACAATTTCTAATGGCTTTAAAGAAAACAGCACATGATCACTTTGATAATATCAACTTAGAGGTCGATACCAGCTCCGCCCTGACTTCATGCAAAATTGGTCCTGTCCCTTTCACATGTGCAGATAGAAAGGGCACTGGTGGCTCTAGCGCTACTTCGAACAATGATAATCAAATAAACGAAACATAAACCGACAATGACAAACGTTTCTAGTACCTGTGATGCTTGGTACAAGATAGCTGACAAATTGGCAGCCAGAATTTTGTACTCTCCACTGATACCAGCCAGATATGTTCTCAGGATGAGGAGCACACATGACAATGGTTATATAAACCTAGAAACTAAGGTTGGCATAGGTACATTTGGGGATTATTATGTGGATGCACATTCGCTATCACTAGAGGAGTTTAAAGGGAAAAGTGGGACTACTCTGCTTGATATATTCATGTATTTCCAAATTAGGAATGTGTTCAGGATGCAATTTCCCTCCTTTCCAGATCAGCCACCCAGCTTTTCTCTCCTATATGCTGTCATTAATGCCCAAGGTGAGGGCCGATTGGTCTCACATATATATAGTAGATTGACATCCGAGGCCCTGCAGGAGGATGATGCCTTCAGACAAAGGTGGGAGAATAGTTTGAGAATGGAGATTCGGAAATGGAAAGGTCAGACCAAGAGGGTCTCTCTGAATGCCATATACTAAATGAGACATTTTAATTGTATGCACCAGACGTATCACACTCTGGCTAAGTTACATAGATATTATCCAGAAACCACATAAGAGTGTATGAGATGCAAGGCTATACCCACGGATTGTATCCACCTGGCATGGATTTTTCCCACTATAGCTGTATTTTGGGGGGAGGTTTGTGAGAAGATGTCTCTAATTATGAAAGAACAGGTGGTGGTGGATCCATTCCTGCCATTGCTGGGAATGACGGGTGGTCTTCTGCGGCATACTCGCCAGCTAGCAGGGTTCCTCTTAGTGTTGGCCTGTAGGAGGGTGGCTCTCGCCTGGTGGAAAGGACCACTGCTGAAAATAGCAGCGTGGCTGGAAAATATTGCTTATTGTTATGATCTAGATGTTGCATTTATTCACACCATGCCCTTGCATGCTCATCCCCCAGACATATGGGGGCCTGATATGCAATATTTGTTGTCCATGTCGAGTGTGGTTTCTGATGTTGCCCACTGAAAGATTATATTTATATGTTTATAGGCGATTGTAGACAATCTTACTAGTGAAATATATTGATTGTTATTAATGTATCCCTGGGAACTCTGGTTCTGTTTTACGTGTTTTATGTATATGTAAAATCAATAAACAAATATATATATATATATATATGTCCAGTGCACGATAACGAATATTGGCCAAGTGGTCTCAGTTTGGACTACTAACCCTCTGTCACCCAACCTAGCTTTAAAATGGTATTGTATTACCATCCACCAGGCCCCGCAGGCTATTTTCTGGATCATTTCAATAATTCCCTTGATACCACACCACTAAGTTATCCCCATCTGCTTTTAGCAGGCGACTTCAATATATAACCACCGAAACAGATGGCACACAGAGTGAGGAGATTTCTGCCACCAGCTTTGATAAACTAGAGGAAGTGTGTCATTCTATTACACATAGAAAACCCAGATAATCTAAGAAAACCTCTAAAGCATGGTTTACTCCAATCTTAAAACATTACAAACTAACTTTAGATAAAAAGAGAAAGAAATGGAGAGAAATTAAAGATGCTGCTGACATTATTTCTGCTAAATCTTCCTTTCTAAAGAACAACATTGCAACTGCTTTAAGCAGACCATCCAAACTCTTTGTGACATTGAAAATGGTGTTAACTCTCTGAGCATCTCTTCTAATTTGGTTCCATCCCAAATCTTAGCTAATGATTTCAACACTTTTTTAAAGCACAAAATAGAAATCATACGAGATATCCCTAAGAAATCATCTAAACTAAATATGATACTCGAAGATATATAATCAAATGCTGCGCTATTTGAGTTTACAGAGACAGACGCTAATACCATTTCAAAGTGTTTATCAAACCTTAAACCTACTGTACATGTATTCGATGGTATTTCAGCTTATGTAGCCAAGACTAATTCTACGTCATTAAAGGCCCTTATAACATCCTTTGTGAACTTCTCTTTGAAAGAGGAGATGGTCCCTCAGATGCTAAAAACATTACCTTAACGCCACTTCTAAAAGAACCATTGCTTGATCATCTATTGCTACAGAATTATCGTCCAGTGGCAGGTCTTCCTTGGCCAGCCAAAATGCTGGATAAAATAGTAACCGCTCAGCTACAAGAATACTTGGGACCGAGACAGCACTGGACGCGGTGTGGGAAGATGTACTGAAGAACACTGACAAAGGGGTACTAACACTGTTAATTATGCTGCACCATTCCCCAGAGTTCAATAGTGTGGATCATGAGATCCTGCTTACTAGGCTTACAAATGTGGCAGGGGTATCAAAAGAAGAATTACTGTGGTTTCAGACTTTCCGATGGATGGCTGGCTAAGTGTTAAACTGGGTAATTTCATATCCCCAGAAATTAATGTAGGGTGCGGAGTGTGCCATGGCAATCTTCTTTGTCTCCAATTCTCTTCACTATCTATAAGCAACCTATGATGCCGTCTCCTGGAGGAATTTGACCTTGATGTCCTCGTTCTCACGAGACATGGTTCACGGCCAGTTCTGTCACAAGCTTTGACGCTTTCCTCCCTGATGGTTACAAGATCCTCTCTGCGCCCAGAACCAACCGTTCAGGAGAGGGTGTAGCCCTGATCTTCCCTGAGTGGATTCTTGCCTCTGTCATTCCTACGCAGGCCTACTCCTCTTTCGAATGCCTTGTCTGCAGGCTCTCTCTCTTTCCTGGTCATTCCCTTACTGTGGCTACCATCTATAGACCACCTGGTCAGATCTCCTCCTTCCTCTCTGAGTGGGCGGACCTTTCCTCTTCCCTCCTGGTCTCAACCACTCAACTCCTTCTTCTTGGAGACTTTAACATCCACCTGGATGCTTCCTGTCCTTCCCTCTGACTCTTTCGTGACCTCTGCAATTCTCTTTCTCTCTATAGTCTCCCCTTTGGCCCCACTCACACTGCAGGGCACACTCTGGGTGTTCTGATCTCTTCAGACCTTCCCCTCTCTACCCCTCTCACCACTCCTCTCTCCTGGAGTGATCACTTCCTCCTTTCCTGCCATCTCACCCTCTCTACCCCTCAGGCTAAGCCAACTCTATCTCTGCCACCTACCTTCTCGGTTATCCGACCCATGAAACATGTGTCAGTTGAGGCTTTCGCCACCGCTTTCTCACACCCTCCTCTCCTTTTGGCTGACTCACACCCTGACTTGCCCTTTCCTCACTCTGCTAGATCTGATACTCTCGATGTTCTTGGCCCTGTCATGAGGAACCGCTTGAAACCCAAAGCCAAGTGCAACTCTTGGTACGACTCAGACCTTGTCACCCTTAAACGCAAGTGCAGGGTGGCTGAGAGGAAATGGTGTGCTTCTGGTACATCCTCTGACAAACTGGCCTGCCGCCTGCTCCAAAGTCAATACCGGCTCTCTGTCTGTACCAAGAAGAGAGCGCACATCCAAGCCCGCGTCTCTGCGGCATCTAACAACTCGGCTGAACTCTTTAAAATCTGCAAGGAGTTGACCAATCCTGCTGCAGTCTCTACCTCTCCTGTCCCCTCCCAGGCCCTCTGCACGGCCCTGGTTTCTCATTTCATCTCTAAAACTCAGGACATCCTGTCCTCTCTCTCTTCTTTTCCCCCCCCCTCCTCCCTCTACTCCCTGCTCTTCCTCTGGCCCTTTTTCAGCCACCTCTCCTCCCTCCTTCTCTGTCTTTCCCTGTTCTCCCCAGACGAGGTTTCTAGACAAGTCAGATCTATGAAAGTCTTGTCAAAACAGGTTCATTCCTGTTCCTCCAAAACCATTGAGGACCACATTGACACCCTTGCTCCTGCTCTGGCTGATTTCTGCAACCACTCCTTCGCCACTGGAGTCTTCCCCTCCCGCTGAAGCACTCTCTTGTGCACCCTCTTCTTAA
The DNA here is from genome assembly GCF_040938575.1 of Ambystoma mexicanum. Taxonomy (NCBI): domain Eukaryota; kingdom Metazoa; phylum Chordata; class Amphibia; order Caudata; family Ambystomatidae; genus Ambystoma; species Ambystoma mexicanum. The sequence continues at coordinate 1,121,897,782 of NC_090935.1, read as the reverse complement.
GAAACCCTCTGCCGACCCTTCCTGCCCAGCTAACTATCGTCCAATCTCAATTACTCCTTTCCTGGGCAAACTCCTGGAAAAGCTGGCCAACACCCAGCTGAATCTTCAAATTGAATCTGTTGGTTGTCTCCATGACCATCAGTCTGGCTTTAGAACTGCCATAAGCACAGAAACCGCTCTCCTGGACATTTGTGAAGACCTTCTCTCCAACCTTGATTCCAGCACTCCCTGTGTCCTCATCTTACCTGATCTCTCTTCTGCCTTTGACATGGTCAAACATGCCATCCTGCTCAACCGTCTCCACGATAACCTGGGTATCACTGATCAGGCCCTGGCTTGGTTGACCTCCTTCCTCTCTGATCGGGTCCTTTCTCTTCTTTATCTCTATCTCTACCTGTGGTGTTCCCCAGGGGTCTAACCTCTCTCCCTGGCTGTTCAACCAATACATTGCTCTTCTTGCCCACTGCATTGCCGCTCTCTGTCCCAACTTTCAGTTCTATGCGGATAACAGCTAACTTTCAGGCTCACTTCCGCCACCTCTTCTCCTTCTCTCATCTCTGACTGTCTTTCAGCCATCCAGGAGTGGTGTGCCGCCAATGATCTCTGTCTTAATGCCAGTTAGACCAAGATTCTCCTCATCGGCACACCTGCTCCCTTCTTTCCTGTCACTCTCTGGCCGGCCTCTCTTGGCCCTCTTCCTGCTCCCACCTGTGAGGCGAAAAAGCTTGGGGTCATCTTCGACTCCACACTTTCCTTCTCTCCTCACATCTCTGACGCCTCTAAAAAGTCACACTAAAAGCTGCAACTCTTCAGAGGAATTCTTCCTTTCCTCTCCTTCTCCCAAAAGCTCACTGTCTCCAGAGCTCTGGTTCTCTCTAGGCTGGACTACTGCAACAGCCTCTTTCTAAATCTACCTGCCTCTACTCTCCACCCACTGCAACTCATCCAAAACAGGACTGCGCGACTTGTCCTTGGCCTCAAGCCCAGGGATCGTATCCAGGAATGAAATCTCTGCACTGGCTCCCAGTAGCATTGAGGATTAAGTTCAAAACCCTCTGCATTGTCCACAAGGCCTTCTGGGGCCTGGGACCTCAATACCTCCAACTCTCTCTTTTTAAATATCTTCCCTCTCGAGCTCTTCGCTCATCCGCCTCCAACTCCCCCAGGTGCAGTCGCTTCTCCAAGCAGCGAGTTGGTGGTAGATCTCTTTCTTTGGCTGGGGCCTCCCTCTGGAGCAGCCTCCCTGCCTCTCTGAAACTTAGAACCATCTCTGGTTCGGAAGCACCTCAAGACCTTCCTCTTTGCTTCTGGTTTCTCTCCTCCTCTACCCTGCTTATCTCCTGACTGTATCTGAAACTGCACGGGTTACCTGGCTACCCTCTGATCTCGTGCCCAGGTTCCCCCCCCCCCCCATCAGTCGCACACCTGCACTGCCTCCTGGCAACCCTTGCACTCTGGGACTATTTCTGTATCCCTACAGCCCCTAATAGCACTTGACCCCTGATTTCTGCTCTTACCCTTGCACTTGCCACCAGCTGGCCACACTTTTATTTATTGTCTTTATTTATTTTACTGTTATCCTATGTACTGCAGTGCCCCCTTCCCTTTCCCTCTGCACTTTTCCTCTCCCCCCTCTCCTAAACTTGCGCAATCTCAATGTCACCTGGCATAGTAGGATCGTTGTCTGACTTCCCTTTGTTTCCCCTCCCTTGTGAAGGCGCCATCCCAACATGATACAGAACAAAACTAAATAAAGGACGCACCCCAGTAGGGAATGAGATCAGGAGATAGATTGCAAGTTGAACAAAGTTTATATCATTAAAGTTGTGCACGCTGTGCATTGTCCAAAAGGCCAGGAAACTGTGACTTGGACTCGGCCATATGAATGGGAGTTTGAAGGATGAGAAAATTAAAACCGAGCCACTATTCATTCATAAATAAATCCCTCTGTGTACTATTGTGGTATACTTGAGCCGCAATACATGCAATTTTGACCGTCTAGTGCCGGTTGGTATGTGCTAGAGTCCAGGAGCACAACAACGTTCCTGTCTTTGCCGTACCTATCTTAACAATACACGTCCCCAGCTCTCATTTCAATTTCCTTCTGATACCCTGCCTATCTGGCTGACATCGTACAATCCTCTTTCTCTCTGTGAGTGCAAACTACAGGAGGGATGGCTGGGCGCATGCTATCCCTGTGAAGGAGATTCACAGTTTACCATGGAGCGACTCCAACACAATAGGTCAGCACTCTGTATCTTGGTTTATGTACTTTCTGGCTGCTATCCAAACAGCATCACAGCCTCAGGAAGGATAAAAAGTGTACTTTCTGGTACCAGCGTTTCCTTCAGCTTACCGCTGTGCTTTTATGGCAATGTGGCTTCTGACTATACGGTATGCAGCATCAGAGCCTCATTAATGTTGAAGTGCAGATTCTAATCCCAGCCTTACAGGAGAGCAACTCAATGCATCTTGATAGATGTCGATTTTGACTGTAAGGTATTTAGCGTCAAGGCATTTTGAACCTTGGACAGTATACATTCTGGTTCTAGATATTCCAGTATCTGAGAACAGTGCATTTGTTGCGAGAGAGGGAATTTATAATCTCGTACATCTTGAATAACACTGATTAGTGATAAAAGCTTCCAAACAGTAACCGCCTTGACTTTTCTCTTCTGAACCAACAAACCTAGAGCAATCAATCCTGGTACCCAGTTTGTGCATATTTTTGAGCCGACAGGAAATGTGAAAAAACAGCAAAGATTTCAGCAGTAATTATACACTGCGTACGGTCGGCTTTAGGAAAGTGTGTCTCAACACACACTGTCGTTTTGAACATGTAGTGTCCCGTGGAATTTCTAAAATGAAAAATAGTATACAACTTTTAAGCAGCTATATTTAGCACCAAAAATACCCAAGAGGCAAAAATGCCCTTGCACAGGCCGGGGTCTAAGCGGATGCTATCTAAGCTTGACTGCCAATATCTGGATAAGTGCACATTCCTGCCCTGCAGCTTCTAGAAACCAATCCAGCATCACAACATCAAGAAGCCTGAGAAGGGTTGATTCTGGTTCCAATTCCTCCACCAGCTCAGCAGTCTGCATTGCGGCGATGAGTTTTTCTTTTAGGTTATGCATGCTGACTGCCACCTAATGTTGACAAAGCCTCCTGAATAGCCACTGGATTGACTTCCCACTCCTCAAGTAGCAAGTCTTGGCAACAGCTTTGGCTCTGTCCTGCTGCCGAACTCGGTAAAAAGACGAACGATGTAATCGCATCAGAGAAAACTTGTCAAGCTACACAAAATAGTCTTGCTTATGAAGGTCACTTGAAACTTTATAAGTAAAAAATAAAGCTGATCTATTATGGAGGCTTCTTTAGCACCAGAAATTGCCTTTTGGCCGCTATGCAGAGTGCAAATTCCAGCTCCATATAGCTTGTAAGTAGCACAATTATTCTTAGCGGATGTAGTTTCAGGCTTGCCTGGTATCTGGCTTCATAGCCTCAGAAAGTTTTAAACAGTGCAGTTTCTAATTCCTGTTTATCTAGTAGGTCAGCATATCGCATTTTCGGAGATGTAGTTTCTGACTTCAAAGAGTTCAGCATCAAATCATCAGGAAGGTTGGAAAATTCTGGTTCCAGGTCTTCCCGTAGCTCAGCACAGTGTATCGCGGGAGATGTAGTGTTTTTATCTTATGCATGCCAAATGACACTAACTACTGACAAAGGAATCTGAGGAGCAACTGTCCCGACTTCCAAATCCTAAATTTAAAATCACGAATGGATCAAGATGCTTCTTTTCCTTGGCGTGATGATGACATATACTACTTTGCCAATGGCGACCTTGTCCACGTATATCTGGCATCATGTGACTGCATAATTGGCCTCTGGAGCCCCTTATCATCTAATTTTTTTTGTTCACTAAATTAGCTATGGCTGAGCAATAAAGTGCTTTATGGCCAGACCTGAAAAATGAATGACCCGCTATAGTGAAACAAGAAAGCAATTATTACATAGCACAATGAATCCTTGTTTTATTCCACAGAAGTAGAAGAAACAAAAATGGATTACGTCTTAAAATACACTAACAAACATTTCAGAAATTATCTGAAATTACATCGATTTTCTTTCCTATTAACGATATGATTTCTCTTTATTTTAGTGAAATGTTTGTGACCAATTAGGTGTGGAAGACGACAACACCTAATTGACCCACGAGCAGTTTGTACATTTAGCAAAAAAATGTAATTTATAATACTTGTTAATAATTGACAAATGCAGACCACAAGAATCTTTTATAGCGACGGGAAACTGTTTTTGTTGGTTTAGCTCCTCATTCCTTTTGCCATGATCAAAATATTCTCTGCCTTTCCTCCCATTCTGTATTTTCAGTTAATAGCTAAACTACCATAATTTCTGAAATGCAAGAATAACACGCCACAGACTTCAAGGAAGGAACGTAAACAAGAATGGGTGCTTGTAGAAAGTGCCCATGCCAGACTGTGCTTTAGGGGTTTTCCAAACCTGGGCTTCGAGCATGTATTTAGTCAATTTTTGGCTGGAAAAAAAGCTATTCGGCAGCATCCAAACACTTCATCTTCTCGTTTGAACCCAATGCAACACTATAGAGTGGCAAAGATAGGGAACAGATTTGAAAGGTGAAGGGAATTACAGCTGTTTGACAGCATTCCTGATTATATATCACCCATAGTGCATGTGATTGAGTGTAAGAGAGAATGCGCGGTAAGGACGAGTGAATGGTGCGCAAGGTTTTTCCTATTAGATGGGCCTACGAGGAAGCATGAAGAATTCCAAAAAGATTGCGGAGACCAGAAGGGTTAGGGTAAAGACAATTATGTCATGCAGATTAGCATGCCCTCAATTAGCGAGGCCTTACAGAATAACTTTATATTGGTAAATAACTCCAGTTCCCCCTGTAGCCTGTCTGCCTGAGGGGAAATAGAATGAAAGGTGTGAGGACTCTCTATGGGACATAGAAAGCCATGCTCTGTTGGTGAAATTAGTAGGAAGAGGGGTGAGCAGAGGTGGACTTGGATGTTTGGAAACGGGAAGACTTCCCAACAGTCAGGGGGTTTTGTGAAAGCGCTCTTGTATAAGGGCTGTCTGCGGCTGGAGACTCTGCGCTTCCGTGCTATCCTGGTGAAATACGGAGGATTTTCGTGACTATTGCAGTGACTTTCGTTTGAAAATGTAACTAAGTGTAGTTGTTCCCGCCCACATTGCCCATAATCCATTTACACCGGAAATCTCGCGCTTTATGTGCGCGTGCTTTTGTGAAAGCGCTGTTGTATAAGGGCTGTCTGCGGCTGGAGACTCTGCGCTTCCCGTGCTATCCTGGTGAAATACGGAGGATTTTCGGTATGGACTGAACCCACGAGAAGCCAATTCAGCTCACCAACTGCAGTGACTTTTATTTGCTAACGCTCACCTTTTATTTTTGCAGTGACTATTGCAGTGACTTTCGTTTGAAATTTTAACTAAGTGTGGTTGTCCCCGCCCACACTACGGCCAACATTGCCCATAATCCATTTAAAGCGGAAATCTTGCGCTTTATGCACGCACACTTTTGTGAAAGCGCTGTTGTGTAAGGGCTGTCTGCGGCTGTCTCGGGCTGCTTGAGGAATGAAGAGGCCACAGGTTTTGATCTACTGTGTGCGTTCTAACATTTTGGAACGTGTTGATAGAGCAGCCTCGGAGTTGGGGGAAAAAGGAGGGGAAAAAAAAGAGAAAAAAAATAAATAATTATGCAGCGTGTACTTCCAACGCTGAAAACAGGTATGCCCCCTATAAAAACAGTAAAGAGTAACTTGTTAAACTCATGTGTCTCAGCTCGTCATAGCCAAAGACATATCTAAGGCAACGAGCTCTACCCCAATAAGTCGGCATACACCTAAAACAAAGAAACCTATATCGAAGGTGGAAGTCATAGCCGATATTCGCAAGTACTGTAAAGATGTTTCTCCAGTATTGGAGGTACAGTCAGACCTGGCAACTGCGACAGGTGAGCCTTTTTTAGCACCTGTGTTACACACAATACCAATATCGGCTGCTCTGCAAAGTTTTACTGCAATAAGTGATCCTGCGGCTATTATAGTGGATATTCCACCCGTGGTTGTGCAACCTTGGCCGTCCGATAGTGTGATGTTGAATAATGTATGTGAGGTATGTGAATGTCCCGAGACCCTAGCTCCAGTGTTGCTAGCGACACAAACAACAGAAGAACAGGTGGCCATTGAGATAGATGCGCCTAGCGTTAGCCAAGAAGATGATAGTATACATCACAATTTATCTAGGTCTCCAGTTATGTTTCAAGACACTACACATTCCTCTATTAATTCAATAGCCTCCTTTGCAGCCCCCCACTCCCTGTAATTTAAAGAATGCAGAGGAGGTATTTAAGAACTACCAACCTGACCCAATGACAAAAGTGCTGGAAGTGACATTTACCACAATGAATCTAGCTCTTCAAACGATGACAAAATTGTTTGAATCTCTAGAAGGTAAAATGTCTATGCAGGTGTATGGAGGGAGAGGAGGGCATCAATCTTTTAGTAGTAGGATTCTTTAAGTGAGTCAAATTCAATACTCAAAATGTTTTTGCCTGGAGCTGCCAGTCCGTAATGGTCCCATAGCACAAGGACCAGTCAAAACTTGAAGTATCCAAAAACAAAGTAACTCTACTTTGTTAGGAATGGCGCTTCTCAGTTAGCCCAATGTGGTTGCTGTTGGATTTCTAAAATATTAAGTACGCCTAACAGTATTGATCAAAATTAAGTAATTGATTCAAAAAGTGTATCTCTTAAAGCAGGATATGTTTTATTCACATTCCTGAAGTTTTCCTTAAAATGACGTAATTGTGCACATCGACAAATGGGTTTCCATCTTGTATTGCCTATAATACACTAGTGCCAATGCATTTCGGATTAAACCTTCTTCAGGGCGGTATTAAGGCAAAATCAGTATTACATAACTCATATTACATTCATATCTTGTAAATCTTCAAACTACGACACCTCGTACCGTCTCCATGGTTACATACAAAAGGAAAAGTGAACCAGCGGCGAGGGCGCTTTCCAGCGGCTCTCTCGGTTCACAAGACTTGCGAGCAGAAGCTGATCGCTAAGAATGGCTCGCACAATGGACCCATTGTGCTGTCTTCTTTTACACTAGAAGTAGGGTGACACCTTATTTTTCTATCTTGTAGATACATCTTTGTACAGGCACGTACATAGACAAGAATTTAACATGACTCAGGTAGGACAAGTTTATTAATTGAAATCTCTGGACAGAATACATCATACTGCAAGCTAACTAATCAGTGCTTCCATTTTGTTTTTCTTTTTCTTTTCCTATGTGCATGGATGTTTTCTACACTTGATATGGTATGTGTTTCCGTATTGATTCAATTGAAATGTTATGGTTTGTTGTCTGAAGATTTACCAGATATGAATGTAATATGAGTTATGTAATACTGATTTTGCCTTAATACCACCCTGAAGAAGGTTTAATCCGAAATGCATTGGCACTAGTGTATTATAGGCAATACAAGATGGAAACCCATTTGTCGATGTGCACAATTACGTCATTTTAAGGAAAACTTCAGGAATGTGAATAAAACATATCCTGCTTTAAGAGATACACTTTTTGAATCAATTACTTAATTTTGATCAATACTGTTAGGCGTACTTAATATTTTAGAAATCCAACAGCAACCACATGGGGCTAACTGAGAAGCGCCATTCCTAACAAAGTAGAGTTACTTTGTTTTTGGATACTTCAAAATGTCTATGCAGCACACAAAGATGGAACAAATACTTCGATGGCAGGCGGAGACGTCTGCACTGTTACAGAATAGAAATTGTGTATGCCCTAAAAAACATGATAGTGGACAGAAGAATTTTGTCACAAAATCTTGTCAAACTGTGCCAAATTTGGCAAAAGAGATGGACACGTTTAGTGTCATACCGTACATACATGTGCCAATCCATGAAGTGCTTGAGAAACCTAAACACCATATTTCATTGAAGGCCCAGGAAACACTGACACATCAATCGGAATTGAAACTTAGTTGTGCCATTAGAGAGTCAGAATCAGATTCATTGATTCCACCCAATAACAATGATAACAAAAAAATCAGCATATACCATTTTTTCAAAAACTAAAGCTGCAACTATGAGTTTATCGAATCAAAGTAAATTACCAAAAAATCAAAAAGCAACTCCAAAGAATAATGGCTCCAACTCCAAATAATGTTTTAAAGCATTATCTATGCAAAAACCAGTAAAAAATACTATTTTGCTCTCTAAAGCCATCTAAAAAAAAAAAAAAAAACTGGATAAGACAAAAAAATCAGTCCCTCTTTGTGAACACGACGTGGGCAGAGTTATTACTTCCTATGCCCCATTAGTCAATTTGGTTGAAGTGGCAGAGAACCAAAATAAACAAAACAAACAAATTGCTCGGAAAATAATACAACGCAGTCTGTTGATACTACAGCTCTAAAACAAAGAGAGATTCGAGAAGCGGTGGACGCTTATATGGCGGAACAACAATCCAACAAAACCCCTTCTAGTAGTCACTCTCTGGGTACTCCAAAGACTGCGATAATTCAAATGTGTGGTGATCGCACCAAACAAATGCCTACACAGCAGGACAAAAATGAGCTGCTACCGTGCAATTTAGATACTTGTAGATCTACCACAGTGCAAAAAACAAAATTACCAAAAAAGCAAACTGAGCTTGAACTTAATCTCTGGCCGCAGAATGGTAACATGAGTGCTCAAGCACCGATGCGTTCAATGCAAGCAATACAACTCCTACAGACAGCGCTTGCAGGTCTTCTACCAATAGAAGCCAAAGAGTCTCAACCTAAATCTAATGTTGAGAAACCAGTATCCTCTCAAGCCAAATTATTTCCAACTGGCATAAAGCGACCAGCGGCATATGCACTGATTCTATTGTGCCGTCAAGCACCATTTCCACAGTATGATATCAACAGACATACTGTCTTAGCAATATTCTCTGATGTCCCTCAACTAGAGGATATATTGTCCACCGACATCGCACTAGTTAAATTTGCCAAAAACAAACTATCCACGACAGTGAAACTCTGGATGGAATCGAGAGTAGTGCAAAACACAATATGGTTGGCGAAAAGAGGCACTTTACAATTTGTGTTTTGATATTATAACAGAGGATCTACAGGAACCCATCCCAAGTATAAAACACGCCATGCGTAGTAACAGACCGTACAAGGCCTTTAGCCAAGAGCAAACGGTGTCCGAAGAGAAGCCAAGTAATAATCAGTGCATGTCCTCTCATACACAGAACTAACTAGGCCCTGAGAATTCATCCGATACATTTGCCTTAATTAGTTGGAACACAAGAGGTTTTAAGCATTTGATTCAAAGCTTTAGTGATCTTGTTAAGTATGATATCATTATGCTCCAAGAAACTTGGTTACAAGTTTTACCAATGATAGATGGTTACGATGTATGTTTAAACTCGGCCCACAAATCTGAAAATGGTCGTCCCACATCAGGTCTTCTAATTGCAATTAAAACTGTCCCAGGCACTATTATAGACCCTTGGACCAATCCAAATAGATTTATACAAACGGTCAAGGTTACAACATCAGAGTATTCATTTGCGGTTGTCAACTTGTATTGGAATCCGGCTGGCATAACAGAAACAAGTTTCATTGAGGATCTAACCGATTCAATGCTAATGATCTCCCAAGATAAATCAATATGGCATATCATAATGGGAGGGGATTTGAATTTGAACTGCTTGGGTGTTAAATCTTCGAAGACTCAACCGAGACTTAGAGCTTGGAATCAATTCATAAAATGTCATAACCTCGTGATGCTCAATGGTTCGTGTGCCTCTGACATACCAGCCCAACCGACATGGAGGCGAGGGAAAACAGCAGCTCTGATTGATTATATTTATGTGAGCGCCTTGCTATTCCCCTGTATTGTTGATTTTTGTATTGTGCAATCCAGCTTTAGCGATCATGATAAGTTGACAACAAAATGGACTTCTGGCATACCATCAAGGCCAATAGATATGGCGCACTCCCTAACCAATCGTATTACAAATGCGAGGTGCACCAGACTATGATGTTCAGATAAGCAGCTTTATGAATTCCATGATTATATACAGAATTGTGTGGGGTTGACCAAACAGGATGAGCTGTCGGACGATTACTATAATACATTGATGCTTTACTTACTTGAGGATAAGGGAAGAAAATTGATACCAATAAAACCGTTTTTGCATACTTACAATGATGAATTGAAAAAGCGAAAAACTATGTTTAGGAATGAAAAAAGAAATGCTGTAAAATTACCTATGGTATTAAGAGGGCCCACACTGATTAGGATTAAGACCCGATATAAAAATTGGTTAAGAGCAAGACAGGCAAATTTATATCAGATGGACGGTGAAAATATACTCAGATTAATACAATCTAAAAATCTCTCAAGAACGTGGGCAATCATGAATGGTGTTATGAGTGGACCACAAGGGTTTGTCCAGGCTAATAGCGTCATGGAGTCGGATTGTATATCTTATTTCTCTAATCTGTACGCTCAATCAACAAATAATGCAAGTTTGGATACATTAAATTTTCCTACTAAATTCAACTTGGAATTCAATCTCTTGGATATCCAAATATGCATTAAATCTATAAGTCGATCGAGAGCGTGTGGTCCTGATGGACTATCCAATAATACGTTAAGACAGAGTCCTAAGATATGGGCCCAAATCCTTTTTAATATATTTACTCTGATGAATGAATCTCAATCAATTCCCAATCATGGAGATACTCGACAAAAGTCCCGATTTACAAAAAGGGTAACCGTCAAGCTTCTAATAGCTATCGCCCCGTAGCATTACTAGATGCACCGGGGAAGATCTTTACGCGCCTAATCTTAAAAAAACTTAAACATTGGGCCCGGAACAAACATTTGTTGGATCCTTTTCAAGCAGGTTTTGTAACTGGGGTTGGTACCATACATAATATAATCATCCTGAATATGATCAAGGATAAGTATGCAAAACTTGGCGAACCGATTTATCTCGCATTTGTTGACTTCAGAATAGCGTTTGATTCTGTGGATCGATTACTTCTTTATCAGAAACTAAGGCATTATAATGCAGATGATCTCATTCTCTTATCCAAAACACCCAGTGGATTACAAAATATGATGAACGCACTAAACTTGTATGCATCAAAAAACAACTTAGTGATTAATACGGCTAAGACGCAAGTACTAGTCTGTAAACCTAAGACGCGGTTGAAGGTGAACTCTTATCAATGGTATTTGGGAAGCGAACAACTTGAAATAGTCAACATGTATAAATACCTGGGTGTTATGATCTCCAACTCTCTAAAGAAAAATGATAATGAGATTGGAATCACTCAGAAATTACTCCCTCTGATCGCTCAGGCGAGGTCTTTGATGTATAAATACGCGAAGTTCTCTTACTCCTATATACTGTTATATTACAAACAGAAAGTGATTCCCATTCTCACATATGGGGCCGAAACTACATTACCAAAACAGCTTATTTTTTTGGATGGGCTAGAATTTAAGTTCAGGAAAAAAATCCTGAGTCTTCCTATGTCTATGTTGAAAGCAATACTACGGTTTGAATTGGGTTTGACATCTATGTTTTCACAAGATCAATGGAAAAGATGTGCGCTTTTCAGAAAATGCCTGCTAAATATTGGCTGGACTAATGTAGTTGGAATATTAGCTTCTTATCTGGCAACTACAAATGATTCCTTCTCTAAGACATGGATGCAGAATATTTTAAATATTCTTGCAGATTCCGATATTTCTCTAGATATATTGCTTGATAATCCTTTTAGAGCAAAATTTAAGCTATTGCAAATGGATTGGATTGTAACGATTGAGGAATGGTCCAGAATGAAAGATTTTGATATAACCTTATTTGGTCATAAAAAATTGGGAACCATGGCTAGCTATTTACAAAAATATCCATCGCCGCATATGTGCAATCAATATTTACGCTTTAGATGTAACCTTTGGCATACAAGATCAGTCTTGGCAAGAAGAAAACTAATACCAGAGAATGAAAACTATTGTAGATGGTGTAGAGTACAAGCCCAAAAGGAAACCTTGAAGCATTGTATAATAGAATGTCCAAATCTTAGTGACTTGCGAAATAAATATTTCTCCAGAATCACTTCTGGATTACTCCCTATGAATCAGTCTGAAGCTTGGAAATGGTTATTCTCGACCACTAAACTATCGGTACAAATTGCTACTATTCAATTTCTGAATGAATTGTTTAAATCTGAAGATGATTGAATAATAGTATGAAAAATAGACACTGATATTGAACGAAAAAGTTACTGCATATATGGTGTATATATGGTGTGGCAAGTATATATTAGATATTTGTTTCTGTTAAGGAAATGCTAAAATGAATTAAGTGAATATAATGAACTAATTTACTATATTGTATAGACATATCGATTTTAAGATGTTTAAGAATATGTATAATGTGATGATGATTATGTGATTTTATTGTAATATTTGAAAGGTTCAATGAATTAAACTAACCAAATAAAATAAAATAAAAAAGATAGGGTGTCAGATGGTGCAAGAAGATGCACCTTCATCCACCGATGCTGGCCTCTTAGGAGAACTTACCCATTAGGAATTCTAGGTATTGGTCGAGATAGGCCTTCAGGTGCTAGTTTTCTGGTTTCGTGAGTGCTAGATTCGTCCACAAGGGATTTGTGCGCCGGGTATTGTCACACTCACCTGGTCTCCGCGGCGGTGTGCTCGTGTTCGAAGGATGATGTCTGCACTGGTGTTGCACTGCTTAACTGAGGCTGCTAGCTCGTGTCTTCCCTTCGTTCTTGTCTCAGGACATGTTCGTCTGCAAGTCGAAACAAGATTTTAGCCAATTGAATGGAGCTGGTTTTGATTTTCCCCTCCTTCCGATTTTCCCTTCTCTTCCTCTGGCTCACCTTGGTTTTTTAGTGGGCAAGCTCTCCGTCCTGCACACTCTGGCAGGGGCACGGTTTCAAATTCTTTCCAGGATCTAGTTACTTCACTGATCCGATGGAGATTGCTGAAGTGGGAAGGCCGGAGTAAGCAGGTAAGTCTCTATTCCAATAACTCCTTCAAAAAGCTGCCTTAACTCTTTACGCTCGAGATATCTAATGTTCGTTCTTGTCTTTCAGGTGCGGCTTAAAGCGGCTTTCGGATGATGGATGACTCTCCTGACGATGATGAGCAGGATTCCAGCTGGTAAGTATAGCGCTGTGCAGGGCGCGCTAATTGTTCGCTGTATTTAGCTTTTCTTGCTTTGTGCGACTAACCTGCTTTGTCTGTTCTGTTCGGCAGGTGCGGCGCAGTTCCAGGAAGAAGACGGAAGAGCCGCTCAACGGGTTGAGTTGCGGCGTGATGCTGGAATGATGAAGAACTGCTCGATGGAGTTCTTAGAGGTGGCTGATTTCAGGTGAGTAACTACCCGAGAGGGTACCTTCAGTTCTGCTCTTCTACAGATGCGGCGGTCTGTGGGTAAGCTGACGGCGAGATCAGGATGTTCTGAAGGTAAGGACTTCAATGCGTTTCTAACTCCTGTTCTTCTCTTTTCTCAGGTGCCAATGGAAAGAAGACTCTGGACGGGCGTGGCAGAAGGGAAGCAAGAGCTGAGCTGACACGGTGAGTGTTACACTGCAGGAGTGCAGAATAACGCGAAGCGTGTTCAGTTTGCAGGGTGCGGTTTAAATAGCCTTGCAAGTAGTCCCAGGAAAATAGTCCCCCTTAACCGTATCCTGTCTCCAGGTAAAGTAGTCCCAAGCCACACCCTGTACTGAATGGCTCAACCTCTCAGAGCCAAGTATATGGCCCATGTATTTAGCACCTACCATGAGCCTGGTGCCAGCGGCGCCAAGACTGAGTCCAGGTGAGCCTAGCTGGGGCCTGGGAAGTCCCCAAGGAAGCCAAAGTCAGGGATGGGCTCACCAGTTTCGGGGTTTTGGGAGGATGCACCATGATAGGTATCAGGTCGATTTGGCAATCGTATGGTCTGTGCGGTGGTACGGGTATTAGCCTGTTCTTTCTGAAAGACATCTTGAAAGTCCTGGTATTCGCTTGGTAGGGTGCCGATTGACACTGTCGCAAGCGTGGAGGTTCTGGTGTCTATTGGTTGCTTCCCTTGGCGATAATATATGTGGGTGCATTTCTCGGAAAAGGCTAATTCTTCTGCTCGCCAATCGATTCGAGGATTGTGAGCTACCAACCATGGCATTCCTAAAATCAACCGGAACTCTGGTGCCTTAATGAGGTCAAAAAGGATAGATTCTTGGTGTCCATCCTGGCACAGAAGGGTTAAAGCTGCAGTGCATTGGGATACTGGACCAGAAGCTATTTCCGTGCCATCAACAGTGGTAACAGTGTCGGTGGTTGATTTAGGGCATAACGGAAGCCCCATCTTTGCCGCAAGATCCTGGTCGATGTAATTACCAACGGCTCCACTGTCTATGTACACTCTTACTGCGTGCATCCGAGATGGTTGTTGGTGGTTGATCAAGACCAAAATGGGAGGTCTGTAGTTCACTTTCTTCGCTCGACAAGTGGGCCCCTACACTTTCCGGGCTTGGGAGTTTTCCGATTCCTTGATGGTGTCTTCCTTGTCTGTGGCCCGTACTGTCCTCCTTGGTGGCTTCACAGGGCACTCTTTAAGGAAATGACCTGACCTTCCACAGTATAGACATAACTGCTGCTGTCTCCTTTCATCCCTTTCCGCTTTAGTCAGGGGGGATCAGACCCCCGATTTGCATTGGTTCTCCTGAGCCTTCCGTTGTTCGGGAAACATTGTTTTTTGAACGCACATACATAGGGCGAGGGTCCGGTCTGGTTTGATCTGCTCCCCTATCTTGCAACCTATGATCCAGTTGAACAACAAGGTCAATGAATTCAGAGCAGTCTTTTGGGGGGTTCACTACTTGTGCAAGAACATCCTTGAGCTCCCCCCGTAACCCCTGATGAAATAATGTGGTTCTCTTCTCCTCAGGCCATTCTGCTTCAACTACGGGTCTATTGAACGTGGCTATGTATGTCAATAGGTATTGATTCCCTTGATGTAAGGACAGAAGTTCGTTGTGTAATGCCTGCCCATGAGTACGACGAGCAAACAGCTTTTCCATCTCCTGGTGAAAGCCTCTGAAATCATGCAGCAAAGGATCGTCTTGGGCCATGATGGGTATTTACCACGTTACTCACCGTAGTGACCACCTTACTCCTAGTCCATAGTCCCCTTTCCTCCATACTTATGGGACATCTCTCCGTCCTGTGGGACGGGACCGGAGCACTTTGTAAAAAGCATCCACATTTTTTCCAAAAATGTGTCCTTCCTGCACTCCTTACAGGAACTACAGGCATCGCCCATCAGTCCTTTTCTATCGCCAGGTCAAAGACCGATTAGCAATAACAGAGGAACCTTATTAGAGGGGACGGCGGGCGGGCGTATGGAGGAAAGGGGACTATGGACTAGGAGTAAGGTGGTCACTACAGTGAGTAACCTGGTAATATTCCTCCGTCCCGTCCCCTTTCCTCCATACTTATGGGAGATTCCCAAGCACTCCTTACAGGAACTACGGGTGGATGGAAATACCCCTCACTGAAAAAGGTTCTTCAGCACAGCCTGACCAAACTGAGCGTCAGCCCTTGAGCTCATGTCGAGACAATAATGCTTACAGAAAGCAGATGGGGAGACCCAAGTACCTGCCTTAGCGATGGACTTCCAGGGGACATATTTCTGAAAAGCAACCGCGGCTGCCTTGCCCTGCACCAGGTGTGCATGAATACCCTTAGGAGGTTTCAGCCCTTGGACGGTGAAAGACTCCGTGATGCAGGCGGCGATCCACCGAGAAATAGTTGCCTTAGACGCCTGCTTGCCCTGAGGGTTACTGAAGGTCACAAAAAGTTGAGAAGAACTCCTAAGCTCGGAAGTCCTGTCCAGGTAGAACTTAAGAGCTCTTCGGACATCAAGACAGTGTAGAACCCTCTCAGCCTCAGAGGCAGGGTTCGGAAAAAAGCCCGGTAGGGAAATCAACTGATTCAGATGGAATTCGGTCACAACCTTCGGCAGAAAGGCCAGGTTCGTCCGAAGGACTACCTTGTCCTTGTGAAAGATCAAGAAAGGATGCTCCACCGACAATGCCTGGAGCTAACTCACTCTTCTTGCTGACGTAACTGCGACCAAAAAGGACACTTTCCAGTACAAATACTTGAGGTCCACAGTAGCCATTGGTTCAAAGGGTTTATGGCACAGTGCCATCAGGACCACATTTAGGTCCCACGGAGGGTGCGGATTACGAACCGGAGGGTAGAGGCGTTACAAGCCAGCAAAATGCCTCTTCACCACTGGGTTAGTCAGGGAATAAGAACACTGGTCTGTAGAAAGATAAGCGGAAACCGCTGAGAGATAAGTCTCGCATGACAGAACATGAACCCCTGACTCTGCTAGGGAGGACACGAAGGACAGCACCGTGTCAATCGTGGCCACCTTTGGATCCAACTTCTTCTCCAAACACCAATGACAGAACCTGAGCCATTTACTCTTGTACTGAGATCTGGTCGAGGGTTTCCTGGCTGTCTGGATAATATGCATGTTATCCGTAGACAAATTCAGATGCTCTAAAGACTTGAATTCAGGCACCATGCCGCCAAGCTGACCGATTGAGGGGAGGGGTGCCACAGCTGCTGTTCCCCTTGGTGAAGAAGATCGGGAGTTACTGGTAACCTGATCGGCGGATACACCGACAGGTGTTGAAGCTCTGAGAACCAAAACCTGGCCGGCCACCACGGGGCTATGAGTAGAAGGGAACAGTTCACCGAATTCTTCAACCTCCAAATTGCCCGGTGAACTAGAGGCAGAGGTGGGAAGGCGTAAGCTCTCTTGTTGTGCCATGGAATCTCGAGAGCATCCTCCAGAGAGGAGGCTCCCAGCCCCCCTCTGGAGGCATACTGAGGAAGCTTCTTGTTTACCGCCGTAGCGAAGAGGTCCACCTCTGGTGTGCCTCAACGCGAGAAAATCCATGAGAGGACCTCTGCCTTCAACTCCCACTCGTAGCTGACCACTGTTCTCCGGCTGAGGGCATCCGCTGTGACATTCAGCTGGCCCGGGATGTGTACTGCAAGCAGCCAGACACCATGAAGCATTGCCCACTCCCATATCTGGGTAGACAGGTCCACGAGGGGGGAGATTTCGTTCCCCCTTGTTTGTTGATGTAATACATTGACACCACATTGTCTGTGCGTATGCGGACCACCTTGTTGGCAATGAGCGGTCTGAACGCCTTGAGCGCCAGAAAGATCGCCAGAAGCTCCAAATTATTTATGTGCAGGAGCTTGTCCTGAAGCGACCAGAGGTCCGAGACCTGAAGAAGATCTAACGTCGCACCCCACCCCAGCAGGGAGATGACCACCACTCTCATGGAATCCGGAATCATTATCCGCTTGGAATCCGGGTCCACAGCCTGACGCCAGGAACTCCGAAGAGCCACCTGGGTCCGTCTCATCTTGAGACGAGCAAGAGCCAGCACGCACAAGGCCATGAGGCCCAGACGCCTCTGGAACCACCAGGCTGACATGCTCTCCGACTGCACAAACATCTGACACGTGGCTAAGAGATCTGCCATTCTGTCCCCGGTCAGGTACACTCTGCAGTCGATCGTGTTCCAGCGGAAAACCCAGGAAAATCAGGTCCTGCAAGACCGTCATGAAAGATTTCTGCCAGTTCACCAACAGCCCAAGATGGAACAGGAGCTGAAGGAGAGACTGGAGATTGCCCGCTGCTGCTAGCGGACAAGGGCTGCGTAAGAGGCAGCCGTCCAAATATGGATACACATGGATACCCTGGAAACGAAGATAGGCTGCAATCACCGACATCATCTTCGTAAAGACATGCGGCGACGAGCTGAGGCCAAAAGGAAGCACTCGAAACTGGAAGTGCTCCTCTCCCAAAGAGAAGCGGAGATATCTCCTGTGTGGGTTCCAAATCAGGATATGCATATACGCGTCCTGAAGATCCACACCGCTGAGCCAGTCGCCCGTATCAGCGTATCTGGCTGGGCGTAATCATCTTGAATTTCTCTTGGGGTAGGAAAAGATTGAACTGGAAAAGGTCTAGGATGGTGTGCAGGCCAGCCTGGTTGGGTTTGGGCACCGTAAACAGCCAGGAGTAGAAGCCCTCCCCTCGCTCCCCGAGGGGAACGGGTTCCACAGCTCTGAGGTCCAGAGGTTTCTGAACCTCGGCTTTGAGGGAGGGCAAGCCCGACAGCTGAAAAGGAGGGTTGCGGGGTGGGGTAGTGGGTAGAGGTAAGCGGAAGCTCGCTCGAGCGACTGACAAGACCCATCTGTCTTCTGTGATGGTCTGCCACGCCTCCCAATGAGACGCAATGCGTCCTCCCACCGAGGTCTCGTGCGAGCGTGGAAAACCCTCATTTAGTGGGTTTATCAGTGGCGGTGCCACCTGAACCTGAGGAGGAGGCTGAAGAGCGGGAGAAAAACCGTGTCCGTTGTTGCCTACGGAGGTTATTCCCCGCAGGGGTATCCACTCTGTGAGATTTGCGGTCGAGGAAGCCCCTAAAGCCAGAGGAGGGTCGACTTTGTGACAACGGTCTCTGGGTTTTGAAAGGAGCCTTAACCAGGACAGACAATGACTTAGCTGTCTGAGTGCTATCCTTCGTCTTGGTGAGCTCTACATCTGTTGTAGAATGAAAGAGCTTCTTACCATCGAACGGAAGGTCCAACACCTTGTCCTGCACTTCTTTTGAAAATTTAGTGGCATGCAGCCACGCCTGCCGTGAGGTATCAACCCCCAGCATAAGGCCCGAGCCGAGGAGTCTACGTGATGAGCCGCAGCCTCCAGGAGATCCTGGGCCAAGACCCTGGCGTCGGACAGGCCACCCTTGAAGTCTTCCAACTTCTCGACCGGGATGTGCTCCTCAAACTCCGACAGACCTTTCCACATCTGCATATTAGCCCCCGCTAATATCAACTCAGCATTGGCCTGCCTGAGCTGCAAGGCCGAGTTGGCAAAGATTTTCCTCCCTAGGGAGTCAAGGAGCTTGTCCTCCTTACCCAGGACCTGAGTAGCCGTCGTGGAAGAGGATGCTGCAGGTCTGGATTGCAAAGTGGCCGCAGCCACCACTGTGGAGGAGGGAAGCAGACAAGACGACAGGGCCACCTCTTCCGAAGAATGTAGCCTGTACCTCGCGTCAATCTTCTTATTGACAAAAAGTCCCGAGTGTGGCTTTTCCCAGACTCTTCGGACCTCGGCCAGAACATCCTTCTGCAGGAAGAGGCCGATACGCTCCACGGGAGACAGGCTAAACGCCCCAGAAAGCACGCCCTCCTGCAGAGCGGGTGCCTCGGACACCGGAACATCTAAGAAACTCATCATGTCCAGTACCCGGTCATGAAAAGCTCTGATAGAGCGGGAAGGTCCTCGTTGTCCTGATCGCCTTGAGGGTCATCTGACAGGTTAAGATCCTGCTGAGCCGTGTCAGGCACTGCCTTGTCCGCTGGGGACAACGGAGGCAAAGGCAGAAGGGGGGAGGCACCACGGGCAAGTGAGGCCCTGGCGGAACCACCGGAGGAACGGGTGGAGCCAAAGGCATAGGTGGACATATCTCCCTGAAAAGCCCTTTGAAATATTCCCTCATGGGGTCGGTGCGCATAAGTGCTTAAAATTTACCGAAAAAGGCGTCCTCCGGAGACTGTTTCGAAACCTGAGGAGGCCAAATCCAAGGACGTAGCCGGGAAGGGTGCCATACCGACCCCTCCACCGACGTATCCACATAAATCAAAGGTGCCGCCCCCGCGGGCAACGAAAAATTGTGCGGAAGAGGCATCCGGGCATTCCAATCATAAACCGGCCGGTAAGGATGCGCACAAGGGACCTTAGGTTCACCCAAGGGACCAAGCCCTACACCAGAGGCCGATGGCGTAGTTGTAGGGGTAGCACCTAAAATGGCCGCCGCAGTCATGGCGGGAACAGGCGCCATTTTGTCCTCATCTGAGTGGAACTGCGGCACGTGAGGTAGTGAGGCAGGGGTCCCTGTCGATGGATCAGGGGTCTTAATCTTAGCCTTAACATAAGGAACCTCAGCAGAGCCGGTACTAAGAGGCCTGGAATGTTTTTGTGACATACCAACCGCCAACTGAGCCTTCGAAGGAAGGACCTCGGCACTGCCAGTAAAAGAAGAACTTTTCTTCTTTGCCCCCTCAACAGGTCTGGTGTCACCACAAGAGCGGCAACAGTGAGCAACAGCTTTCCCCGACAAAGCCTTGACAGCCTCTCAGAACTGTTGGTAGCTTTAGCCTCTGAACGAGGGACCTTGGACCCAGGCCCGGTAAAAGCCTTATCTGAGTGGGCCTCGAATATCCGTTCGGTAACAACAAGCCCAGCCAAGGCTTCGGGGCGAACCCTGGTCTTATCGTTGAGGGAAGCAGACAGAGAGGCCTCAGAGCGAGCACCGGTAGCCCACGACTCAGTAGAACTGGGTCTACAAACAGCCCCCACATTAGAGGCCTCGGAGCGTACTCCGGTATTCACAGGCCCCTTACGGAGACCCTTAGAGAAAACTCTGGTACAATTATTAGGCCCGAAGGGCACCTCAGGGCGAATCCCGGTGACAGAGCGATCAACGCCCCTCCCGGCCCTAGAGGAACCCGGAAAGGTATCCCCCGGCCGGGGTGCTCTGAAAAGTAAAGAACTTACCGGGCGTTTCTTCTTCTCGTCGATGAACGCCTGAAAATGTGAAGGAGGAGTTCGTCGGAACACCTCCTCCCACCGCTCCAACCGATGTTGAAGTGCCCGGACCGAAAGGGAGTCACAGTAAAAACAGGAGTCCCAACGGTGATCCGGACCCAAACACTCTAAACAAAGAGGATCCTACGTAAATCGTTTGGGCGGGTCCAGTAAACTGCCCCAGGAAGGGTTATCTGAATGGGGTTGGCTGATGGTGCTGGCATTGAGGGCACGTTTCCCGGCAATGGTGCATGCCCCGCTTGTGACTGGAGAAGTTGCAGGCATAGATCATCAGTGCGTTCTTTGGCTACTATCAACTCCCTCCTCAGGGTGTTGGTCTCCTGCCTGGCTGCATGTACTTCGGAACGTAGCTGCCCCAACATGTGGGCTAACTGATCAGTTTCTGACATTTCCATGACGCCCAGGTGGATTTTGGTGTGTGGCTTTGCGTTTGTAACGCTCACCTGTTATCCACGGGGACGTCACTCTGTTCTGACCTCTACGACCTCGAACCCTTCCCTGGAGTCTACTCGACTGGAGACTGGGCCTGAAACACAGGATTGGTAGGGTTTAACTCTCTATTGTCTCTGCGTGCTCAAACCCCTTCTTCCCCGTGGTCCAACCCTTACCCTTGGTCCACACCTCACCTTGTTTTCTTGTGTAGTGTGCTCTCCATCCTGCTTTCAGCGCAGGGGTGCGTTGATTGACGCGGGCTCGTTGCTGCCTAGTTTCTTCACTGGTGAAAGTCTGACGGGTAAGTATAAAGAGTCTCTATGATCAGTTCTCTAATTCTCGTTCCTTTCCTTCCCCAGGTGATGGCCGGCGTCCAGGGATGATGGTGTGCTGCTTGAGGTGAGTAAAACTGAAGGTTAGTGAGGGCGCGATGCACGATGTGACCTCTTTGTACTTGTATTGAACAGAGTTTGTTTTTCTGTGTCTTTAGGTGCCGCAATGTTTTCAGCATGGACACCAGTTGAGAAGAAGAAACGTGGTGAGTAGCGCAATATGTGGCACCTCTGAATGCTTTCCCACGCCAACCTGGTGTTTCTTTTCCCACTTGCAGATGGATGAGAAGCTCCGGAGTTGAAGTTTCCCCAGAACGGCTTGGATTCAGGTAAGCGTTTGAATCTAGTACAGTCTTTAAAGTAAGCGAAGGTTTGCAGAATGCTTACTAATGTCTTCTTTCTGTTCTTTTCCCTTTTTCTTAGGAAGCGGCGTGCCGGGAAGAAAATGACGCCGCCAAAGGAGCCCGCAGAACTGAAGGAGCGATGGAAGATGGACGGATGCTCTGCAAGGTAAGGCAATTCCTAATGGTGTTCTTGCAGGTGCTGAGCGCACATGAAAAATGCAGGCCTTCTGGGGACCGATCCGAACACGGTGAGTGTCACGATGCAGGTGCAGAGAAACGCAAAGCGTGCTTCTCGGCCTGGGCGTGGCTTAAATAGTCTTTGGGTATCCCAGGTGTCTCTGGGCTGAACCACACCCAAAAAGCTAGACTGCATATGCAGTTCTAGGAACCGGAACAAGTGGGGGCATCCATCTTGTCCCACCTATGCACTACAAGTCCAATGCTCACTGCCATCCTATGGTAGTGTGTGTGTCTGGTGCCATAGGCGCCAAGTCTGACTCCAAGTTGGTCTTTGGGGGGCTGGAGAGGCCCTTAAGGGCCATGTAGATGATCGTGGCCTGATTCCAGCCTGACATTTTGGAGGGCTGGAGACATGAGGGGCAGGAATAATGACACCTGGTCACTCCAAGCCAAGTGCGTGAGGGTCTAAACATGCAAATTGTTGGCTGCACAATGATCAAACAGAAACCCCCTACAAATACAGCATAAGCGGAGGGAAAACCAATAGCAATGGGGAGAGAGAAGTGAAAAGATTATTGAAAGTGAATAAAAAGAAGCGTGGGAAAAACCTGCCATGTCACTCGGGGAAAAGGATTGTGGTGCGAAGCCTTGGGCAAAGATTGGGGTGGTGGGTGGAGCTCGTGCATTCGCCTGACTTCATCCAAAATGAAAGAAGTACTAACGTTTTTGGTCCTATAATATGCATTCGCCCCACCTCTGTATGATGGAATGTCCAGGAATTATGACCGAAAGGGGATGGGGCATTGGAATAGGCGAACTAATCACAGACCCCTCAGTCTTAGTTACCTGCCTACTTCAGGCAAGTAAGCGATGAAGCCATAGAAACCCCCACTTGGACTAACCTAGGTGAGACATTAACCAAGTCATTATTTCCGCTAAGTCATGGACACCTAGTATGACTAAACTGTAGCTCCTCGCTTAGTCTGTGGTTGCAAACGGGAAGCGGCTATGCTAGGTGTGAGTCAATACCCCAAGACATGGAAATATTTACAACAAAACAAGAATGCTGTTTAAGCAAAACATACAGAACAGAACAAACAATATCTTTCCATTAAACTGATAGCAGTTGCATCCCATTCCAGCTAAGGTACACATAGAATGTCCACTTTTCAGCAAATCACGATGCGAGACACATACAAAAAGAGGGTATGATAACACATTATTGAGGCTGCTGTGTTTTCTACCACTAATCAATATCCATCCACTCACACACATACATCCTCCCTCTTTCATGTGCACTTAAACTTTGATGTATCCATCTTGAAAATCCTTCCTTCATATCTCAAGCAACATACCCTTACTCATTCATCTATTTTCAAAATCATTATTTCGCATATCCTCCCTCACTCTCCTTCATTCACCAATCCTCACGTGAGTATTCATTCAGCCACGCATCCAGCATCCCCTTTACTATTTTTATGCTTTCCTCTCAATACGAACGTGAGGTTGTCCATGGCTTGGCCTCAGAAAATGTGTTCACCATACAAGCATGTCAATGCTTGTTTGTAAAATGTGGTTCACACACCTAGATCACAGCTTATTAAACACATAAATGCATAGACCAATGCACAAAAATCAAGTGGATATGTGCAGAGTTCTGTTAAGTGACTATATTTCAAATACAGATTGACAGGAGAAACGCATAAACTAACAAGGGGTGTGTTCTGAACCCAGACGTAGGTTGATTGAGCTTATTTTTTTTCCTGCTGGAGCCATGTTGTGTCATCTACACTATTTTCCAGCAGTTTTGCAACACCGGGCTATAGACTAAGAGGCCATTTAATATCAACCTAGATATTGTACTGTGAGCTAAATCTTACAGATACGACAAGGATGATACTTTTAGCTTAAATGCACAATAAGGCAGCTGAATCACCTACTACAATGTGTGCTTCTTGCTGTTCACAACAACCTGTTGTACTATCAAGTTGTTTCTTTTTCTCCTCTGGAGATCATAGATGGTGAATGCCCGCAGGTAGACTTAGAATAAGATGTTTCCACCCCTATTGGCTCCCAGAAGGTATTATGGCCACATCATGTGACTTGGTTTTCATTTTAAAGTCATTTTTGCCACATCCTGCAATCCAAGAGGATCACGTGCATCACCTGAGGGTACTGCCTCAAAAACAAAGCTGCTTGGGCTTTAACACCCAGGATGCAGTCTGCATTCTGCCTCGTAGTATGTAGGCCATTGGGAGCAGCATGATTGACTCCAAGTGGTTCATGTGATACACTAGCTCCCGTGTTAATGAATTTCGCCTGGGTGTCCAGCTTGGGCCTCTACAGCTAAGGGCCAAAGGTAGTAAAAGGGCAATTCCATGTTTGGGCCTTTAAGGGCAAGAAAGGACCTAAGGCCAAAGCCCCTGATCATGTCAAGACTTTTCTCTGCTTGCCCTTTTACCTGACTCAAGCTTCCACACATAGGGCTCCTTCAACACAGTTACCCTCATTATAAGTTTGACAGTCCAGCACTTTTGCTGGACCAGCAAACTACAAGTCTGCCGGTAGGTGGGGGCAGTGAACTACCAGCGAGCCCGACCTGGCGGTAGTTCAAGCCCCTACCAGATGATTTTTCACTGACGCACCAGCACCATTACTAACACTGGCTGCCCGTAATATCCCAATATTATGGGGATATCGGGCAGCGGAAATGGTAAACCTTCTATGTGGCCAGTCCCTTCAGGACCAGCCTGCCTACCCATTGTGATAGAAACTCGCTAGACCATGTCTATCGCTCTATTTCACTCTTCATATATCATCTGTATATAGACCATTTTCCTGCTGATCACTTTAACATCTCGGTCCCTTGACCTTCAAAGCCCAGGAGTAAATTAAAGCTCTCTTAACATATACCTTAATTATCTGAGGATCTCTCTTCTGTAACTATTCCCTATTCATACCTCTTGCATTGACCATTCTTCCAGCTTTCACTATGCACTTATGACACCCTTTGATCAACACTATCCTGCAAGCACATTCAGACCTTCCCGCCCTCAGCCATGGATCACCTCTAAGACCCAGACCCTCAAAACAAACATATGTCGTGACCTACGATGCTGACTCAAATCAAAGACCCCAACCTTTTTCCTAGACTACAAGAATTCCCTTGCTCCCCTCACCGATACAATGGACACTGCCAAATCCTGCTACTTTGCAAACCTAATCTCCTCCCTTCATAATCACCCCTGAAAACTTTATTTTACTCTCCAAGCTTTGCTCACACCTCCCAAGCTAATATCCACTGCCTCCTCTCTTTCTGCTAATGACTTTGCCTACTTCATTTCCTCTAAAATCTCTAACATTCATGACAGTCGCACTGCCCTTCTTTCTCTCACTCCCTCACACAACATCTTTCCACTACCTCTTCTCCTACCCCTTCAGCTTTTAACTGCTTCTCCCTTACGTCTCCTACCAAATTAACAGTCATCAGCACCAATCTATCATGCACTCCTATTGACGTATTTGCTCCTCAAACAGTCAAAGACTTGGGGCCTCATTACTGGTGAGCATTTTTACGAGACCAGCTAACTCTGAGTCGAGGGAGTTCAGGCCCCTACCGGCAAAGAAATGACTGAAGCACTTGCACCATTAACAAAGGTGCTGGTGATTAAGTAGTTACCATTCCATGGAGTCCTATTAGACTCCATGGAATGAGAACTTACCGCCATTGCTGGCACCTGTAATATCCCATTAACACTGGTATATCTGGCGTCGGTAATGGTAACGTATGGCAAGTTTACTGGACTCTTCCCTGGTGCCTTCAAATCTGCAACTACCCTAGCCCTTTTGAAGAAAGCCTATGCTGACCCAAAAGTTTCTGTTAACTATTGTCCCATTTGCCTCCTGCACCAATATTCAAAGTTTCTTGAGTGGGTGGTCTTGAGCTGGACCACTACGTACCTTGAGGATAATGACCTTGGAGATCCACTTCAATCTGGCTTCTGTGGTAAACACTCCACCAAGACTGCACTCATGCATGTCCGCAACTTTCACTCTGATGCTCAACACTTCAAATAATCTTCTATCCTCATCCTTCTGACCCTCTTAGACACTTTCGACACTGTGAACCATTTCTCTCTAATCCTTGCTCTCCAAGTCCATGGGTTTCACAAATCTGCCCTTGCCTGGATTGCCCCTAAATGGAAAGTCGCACCTACAGCTTAAAAACCGATTTATTTATTTATTAACATTTTTAAAGCGCCAGCAGCCTGGAGGCATTGTGGCGCTGTTGCAGGTACAACTCTGTTACGTGTGATGGTAACTGAAACAATCATGTCTGGTTACATTGGAGCAAGGCTGTACATGCACTGGGACGCGTGTACAGTAATGGTTATTCAGCATACTTATTTATAGATCGTGCTAGTGATAGAGAGAATGCTGTAGAGGAGGGGTAGGTCAGTTGAACAAGGTGGTTTTGAGTCCCTTGCAGAATGTGGTGAGGGATGTTTCAGCCTGCAGGGCGTTGAGCAGGGCATTCCACAGTTTGGGGGCTAAATAAGTGAAGCTAATACCTCCTGCTTTAGCTCTTTTTATCGGCGGTATGCTGAGTTGGTTGGCGTGATGTGTCCTTCTGGGGTGTGTGGATGTATCTCTGTAGATGGTTTCGGAGAGGTATGGTGGGGCAGAGAGATTGAGGCATTTATGGGTTAGGGTAAGAGTTTTGAATGTTATTCTTTCCTTAGCAAGGAGCCAATGGGCCTCTCTCCTTGCTTGGGTGATGTGGTCTCTTTTAGGGATGTTAAGGGCCACTCTGAGCGCATTGTTTTGTACTGTCTGAATCCGGTTAAAGTTTTTTTCAGAGGTGCCTGCTAGTAGGGCATTACAATAATCTAACTTAGCGCCAATGGTGGCTCTGGCAAAGGATAGGCAATTTTGGTTAGCGAGGAGGGGTTTGACAGCAGTTATGAGTTTGGTGGTGTGAGCAGCAGCAGAGGCAATGGCACTGACCTGTTTGTCCATGGATAAGGTGGCGGCTAGATATACGCCAAGAGTCTTGACAGATGGGGAGACAGGGATGGTTGTGTTTTCAATAGTGAAGCTATTATATTTCGTGTTCAGTTTGTTCAGCGTGGCTTTGGGACCTAAGATGATGATCTTGGTCTTGTCACCATTGAGACATAGGCCATTGGTGGCCATCCAGGCCTGGATAATGGAGTAAATTTGGAGAAGAGCAGCCGAATCCTGCTCGTAGGAGCCTGTGAGTGGGAGGAGGACTTGAGTATCGTCGGCATAGCTTGTGTAAGCTATGCCGGGAGAAGAACCGGCACTTATTACTTTTGCCACCATACTTAAGTAGTGGGTCTTCTCCAAGCTACAAGAGAAGTGGTACTCAGATTGGGGGCAGAAAGCAAGATGTTGAAATGATATTCGAATGTACAGAGCTCGAGGACAAAGCTACCAAATGTTGTGCCTGCACCCTCCTTTCCTTTCCTCTAGATACCATGCCCTACCATGTACTCTTCTTCCCACACCAAAACAAGAGGACAGACGAACCTGCATCTCACTGCGCAGCCTGTGTTCACTTGACACAGAACATCACAGAACCTCCCACCACAGCTCTTACCTTCTTTAAATAAGAGGACTAGCGACAGGTGAGCCACTGCATATATATTTGTTTAGGATTTGTAATATACTTTTCTCAAAAGATTTGCTGTGAATTTGCAATGCACCTTGTTAAGTGCCAGCAAGAAAATAGAGCATTACGAAAATTAATTAGTTGACAAAAGCTTCCAACAATATCAGTTAAAATAAATACTTAATTAGCTAATGAACTAACCAGATGTGCCTAAACACAATGTCTTACTTAACACTGAATATTTTCAGACCTTCCACGAATTTGAGGATAAAATGCAAAGTACCCTAGCGTTCTAAGAGTATCAGAGTTCGGGAGGATATCTCGCGCTCACACCAACAACTTCTTATGAGACCTATTATCACTGTTGTTAAAATTCCTCAAGATAGGTTCAAAAAATCCTCAAGTTGCATAACGCTAGTCAGTTCAATATATTTTAATTTTTCTTCCAAAGTAAAGAACAGCCGACACGTGTTTCGACCTTTGGTCGTTATCAAGGCTGTACAGATTATTACATTCATTCAATATATCGAAAAAAAGAGAGAAAATTCAAAAACCATACCATATAGTGCCAACATGTCAGGTCAGGATATGGGAAAATTCACGCCATAGTCAAGATATAAGGTGAATATTCAAAGAAAAATAAACATAAAACAATAATTTAGTTTTTCCTCAAAAAATAAGTGTGTTTAACATAACATCCAGTTATCAACTGTTTCCACAATAAAACTGAACTCCAATATATTAGTTACATAGATTACTAGTTATCACCCTGTGACACCATTCCAGCATGACCAAAGGAGATGTGAATATTCTAAATGCAGCATTAGAAAATAGAGATGAGACTTACCCTCTCTATGTCAATTAGTTATGTCTTCCATCCCTATATTGTAGACCCTTTAAATTAAATTTAATGGTATGAATTACATAAACGTTCTATCCCATATTATAGCATAGATTGAAATTTAGAATTTTCACCAACCTGAAAATCTATGTTCTAAAATACCATATGTTCCAATAATCTTTTAGGTTCGAAATGTTTTAGGTCCAAAATTGGCTTTCACCTACAAGAAATATGTATATTACTACACTTCATAGGGTTAACTATAGACCCCCATATTAATCATTTCCATAGTTAAAAATAATCATGGGTTAATAAATCTCTCATGTGTTACCATTTAAATTATATTGTTGAACAAGAAAATATATAATATAATAATATTGCATTAAGTTCAGTTCCCATATGCACATCATGAGTTACTGAAGGACCTCCCTCAACTATTCCAAAGGGATGATTCTGTTAAATAGAGTATATCCTGTTTAAAATACAATAACATTTCCCTATTACTATTCCAATTCTCCATGGGCTTACCTTTACATGGGCTGAATCCCAGAACCTCGTTATGCTAAGGGGATCCCACGAGTTTCCCCTTCCATTTTAAATGCATTGACACTCACGGGTTCGCGGGCCGCACCGCGATGATGTCACGCGCACGCACGCGCGATGATGTCACGCGCGCGCGATGACGTCACGCGCACGCGATGACGTCACGCGCACGCGCGCGCGACGGCGCCATACACACGCGCACTCAGCGTTACATGGGCATTATTACAGAGTTCCTTGATTAAGCAAGCAACATATATTGCCAATATGTCTCATTAATTGGCTGGTATCAATCAGTTACAGTTACCCAATACTTTGAATTGATAGGGCTATTCCAACTCGAGTTTAACTTTCTGTATTGGTTAATACAAAATGGTGCAATAAAACCACGACTAATTCTACAGTTATACCCTCATGATATGCATACGTCCACCAAACAAATAGATCTCATTGCAACCCTTAAATTATTTAAATAATAAAATTCATGAAAAATATTCTATTTTATTTCCATGGCTGTACTTTCACTAATGAGTACATGAGATCCTATGATTTCTGATCCCATGTTACAATACTCTGGTAAGGCTGGAACGGTATCACAAGTTATGATAATTACATTAGATAGCATTACCAATTATGCAGATTTCATTCATTGTAAATCAGAAAGGAAGAGGAATATCAATCATGATATTACTTCATAAGAAAACATGCATTTCATGGTCCTGGTTAAGACCGACTGTAGTGCTTCTAAAATAACAAATTAGTTTGCTCTCTTGTTGCCTAAGTTTAAGCCTAAGATTACCACCCCGTTTACCCATCTTCACTTGCATGAGACCAATGAATCTTATATCTTCCTGGCTATCCAACTGATGTTGCAGCTGCCAATGAATAGACATTGGTGTCTTAGCATCACTACTCCTTAGACTGGCCAAATGTTCCCTTATTCGTATTCTCAATTGCCGAATAGTGCTGCCAATGTAAAGCTTACCACATGCACAAATAATGGCATATACAACAAAGCACGTTTTACAGTTAATGAACTGGTTAATCTTAATTGTCATTGCATTGTCATCTGTAAAGGAGTCACAATTAACATACGCATATTTGCACTGATTACAATTTCCACATTTAAAAAATCCCTTCTTTCCTTTTAACCAAGTTCCTTCAGTACTGTCTGCCTGAACATCCAAAAAGGAGGGACTCAACTTCTGTTTGATACTATGTGCTCTCGTGAAAATAAATTTGGGTTTCTCAGTCAAAAACGGTAACAGATCCTTATCGAGTCTCAAAATATCCCAGTGTCTAGACACCATTTTATAAAGTAAGGATGAGTCTTGCGAGAATTGAGTTATTATGGAAATACAATCACTCTCAGGTTTCTCTTTCACACGGTCACATAGAAGCTCCAATTGACTACACTCTTTGTACTTATCTGCCGCTTTCTTTATACATTTCAGGTTATATCCTCTCTTTTGGAATCTTTGCGTAAGCAGGTCAGACTCCTTCTGATAATCCAAATCTAAACTGCAGTTTCGCCTGGCCCGATAAAATTCCCCCGCCGGGATATTATCAATTGTAGATCTCTGATGACTACTTTTTGCATACAGAATTGAGTTAACTTCTGTTGATTTACGATATGTTTGTGTTTCAATCTGCCCATTGTTCACAAAAATATGCAGATCTAGGAAGTCAATGCTTTGTGTGCTTGCTAAACCTGTAAACCTAATACCGAATTTGTTGTTGTTAGTATGTAACACAAAGGTGTCATATAGAGTAGGAGACCCTTTCCATACAATTAAAACATCATCTATATATCGTTTGGAAGATCTCCTGATTGTAAATATGTGTTTCTTCAAATTGGGCCATAAATGAATTTTCAGATAGATATTTTCAAATTTATAAGAAAATTGAAATAAAAAAATTTTTTTGCCACTCAGGTACAAATATTTCAACCTAAGACCACTCTGAGCCCACCTAGTTCATATACTATTTCAGATATTCAGAATATCACCACCTTGACCACCTTGAACAATGGGCAGATTGAAACACAAACATATCGTAAATCAACAGAAGTTAACTCAATTCTGTATGCAAAAAGTAGTCATCAGAGATCTACAATTGATAATATCCCGGCGGGGGAATTTTATCGGGCCAGGCGCAACTGCAGTTTAGATTTGGATTATCAGAAGGAGTCTGACCTGCTTACGCAAAGATTCCAAAAGAGAGGATATAACCTGAAATGTATAAAGAAAGCGGCAGATAAGTACAAAGAGTGTAGTCAATTGGAGCTTCTATGTGACCGTGTGAAAGAGAAACCTGAGAGTGATTGTATTTCCATAATAACTCAATTCTCGCAAGACTCATCCTTACTTTATAAAATGGTGTCTAGACACTGGGATATTTTGAGACTCGATAAGGATCTGTTACCGTTTTTGACTGAGAAACCCAAATTTATTTTCACGAGAGCACATAGTATCAAACAGAAGTTGAGTCCCTCCTTTTTGGATGTTCAGGCAGACAGTACTGAAGGAACTTGGTTAAAAGGAAAGAAGGGATTTTTTAAATGTGGAAATTGTAATCAGTGCAAATATGCGTATGTTAATTGTGACTCCTTTACAGATGACAATGCAATGACAATTAAGATTAACCAGTTCATTAACTGTAAAACGTGCTTTGTTGTATATGCCATTATTTGTACATGTGGTAAGCTTTACATTGGCAGCACTATTCGGCAATTGAGAATACGAATAAGGGAACATTTGGCCAGTCTAAGGAGTAGTGATGCTAAGACACCAATGTCTATTCATTGGCAGCTGCAACATCATTGGATAGCCAGGAAGATATAAGATTCATTGGTCTCATGCAAGTGAAGATGGGTAAACAGGGTGGTAATCTTAGGCTTAAACTTAGGCAACAAGAGAGCAAACTAATTTGTTATTTTAGAAGCACTACAGTCGGTCTTAACCAGGACCATGAAATGCATGTTTTCTTATGAAGTAATATCATGATTGATATTCCTCTTCCTTTCTGATTTACAATGAATGAAATCAGCATAATTGGTAATGCTATCTAATGTAATTATCATAACTTGTGATACCGTTCCAGCCTTACCAGAGTATTGTAACATGGGATCAGAAATCATAGGATCTCATGTACTCATTAGTGAAAGTACAGCCATGGAAATAAAATAGAATATTTTTCATGAATTTTATTATTTAAATAATTTAAGGGTTGCAATGAGATCTATTTGTTTGGTGGACGTATGCATATCATGAGGGTATAACTGTAGAATTAGTCGTGGTTTTATTGCACCATTTTGTATTAACCAATACAGAAAGTTAAACTCGAGTTGGAATAGCCCTATCAATTCAAAGTATTGGGTAACTGTAACTGATTGATACCAGCCAATTAATGAGACATATTGGCAATATATGTTGCTTGCTTAATCAAGGAACTCTGTAATAATGCCCATGTAACGCTGAGTGCGCGTGTGTATGGCGCGTGACGTCATCGCGGTGCGGCCCGCGAACCCGTGAGTGTCAATGCATTTAAAATGGAAGGGGAAACTCGTGGGATCCCCTTAGCATAACGAGGTTCTGGGATTCAGCCCATGTAAAGGTAAGCCCATGGAGAATTGGAATAGTAATAGGGAAATGTTATTGTATTTTAAACAGGATATACTCTATCAGAATCATCCCTTTGGAATAGTTGAGGGAGGTCCTTCAGTAACTCATGATGTGCATATGGGAACTGAACTTAATGCAATATTATTATATTATATATTTTCTTGTTCAACAATATAATTTAAATGGTAACACATGAGAGATTTATTAACCCATGAGTATTTTTAACTATGGAAATGATTAATATGGGGGTCTATAGTTAACCCTATGAAGTGTAGTAATATACATATTTCTTGTAGGTGAAAGCCAATTTTGGACCTAAAACATTTCGAACCTAAAAGATTATTGGAACATATGGTATTTTAGAACATAGATTTTCAGGTTGCTGAACATTCTAAATTTCAATCTATGCTATAATATGGGATAGAACGTTTATGTAATTCATACCATTAAATTTAATTTAAAGGGTCTACAATATAGGGATGGAAGACATAACTAATTGACATAGAGAGGGTAAGTCTCATCTCTATTTTCTAATGCTGCATTTAGAATATTCACATCTCCTTTGGTCATGCTGGAATGGTGTCACAGGGTGATAACTAGTAATCTATGTAACTAATATATTGGAGTTGAGTTTTATTGTGAAAACAGTTGATAACTGGATGTTATGTTAAACACACTTATTTTTTGAGGAAAAACTAAATTATTGTTTTATGTTTATTTTTCTTTGAATATTCACCTTATATCTTGACTATGGCGTGAATTTTCCCATATCCTGACCTGACATGTTGGCACTATATGGTATGGTTTTTGAATTTTCTCTCTTTTTTTCGATATATTGAATGAATGTAATAATCTGTACAGCCTTGATAACGACCAAAGGTCGAAACACGTGTCGGCTGTTCTTTACTTTGGAAGAAAAATTAAAATGTATTGAACTGACAAGCGTTATGCAACTTGAGGATTTTTTGAACCTATCTTGAGGAATTTTAACAACAGTGATAATAGGTCTCATAAGAAGTTGTTGGTGTGAGCGCGAGATATCCTCCCGAACTCTGATACTCTTGTCTACTTTGTACAAATTTTGTGGGAAGTTTGAGGGAGTGATATCACTTGCTGCCGACCCCCCCCTTTTTTTCTTTTTTGAAGTTCGAGAGTGGAAAATAGCGCACGCAATTTGATAGCGATCCCACAACATTTGGTATTTTGCTTCGATTCGCTCTGTGCGCCTGCTGAAATCCACTACTAATGATGGTAGATTACATGTGCAATAGGGATGAAGACAGAGCAGCTCTGTTTGCACCGAGGGGAAGTATGTCGAACCCTTTCAGGAGTAGTTACACTACAGCAGAAACTCTCAAACAGAAATTTATTAAATTGGAACGTTTGTCGAAAAAATAAATTAATAAGTATTGGGAACATGCGTCTTTGGTGAATTACTTAGAAAATTGTATTATCCCTCGAGGTTTGAGAGTTCTGATTTTTCCCAATTTTGACAATGATGAGGATGCTGATCTGGCAGAAGACTGGGAGAAGAACTTAAATCAGAGTTCTAAAACTATGTTGGAACTATTAATAACTCATGCTACAAGAGAGCATAAAAGAGTCATAGTATTAATTAACAAACTTAAGGAAGAAATAAAGGCTATGCCAAATGCAGAAACTACCAAAGATAAACATTATGAGAAAATGAATGAAATTTTGCGAGAATATCAGGACGATATCAAATTGAGGAAATTTAGAAAGTATTTCAGAGATGACAAGAATTACAGACAGGAACGTGTATATACTTTTCAAGCTAAATATGATAATATAATACCACGAACTAGACTTAGTTCTTTCAATAATACACCTGCCAGCTCAGATCCTGATTCAGAGGAAGAAGTCAGAGAGGGTGAAGCTAGTAATCAAGAAGATGTAGAATCCACACACAGTGGAGGCAAAAGTTTTTTAGAACAAATTCGCAGACACAAAAAGGGAAACATACGATTTACAAATTTAAAACAAGTCAGATTTGCAACACCACCAACAGGCACTACACCAATACCAGGTGCCACACAAGGGGCAGGAGAGGGGGTAAGCGGAAGCGGGAGTGGAAGCTCCGACGAAGACCAGGGTCGGCCAGGTATTCTGACCAGATCGAGCAGCAAGAAACGTCAGGTGAACCAGTAAATTGTGACTTGGTTATTAATTTGTCAGATAAATGTCTTTCGGAGGCTGAACATGCTGTGGTGAATAAAGGGTTTTCTTTTGCACCAGGTGTCAGAACAGATTTTGTGAATTTTCAGATAGATATTTTCAAATTTATAAGAAAATTGAAATTAAAAAAAATTTTTGCCACTCAGGTACAAATATTTCAACCTAAGACCACTCTGAGCCCACCTAGTTCATATACTATTTCAGATATTCACAATATCACCACCTTGACCACCTTAGCCCAAGAAAGTACAGTGGATTTTGAATCTATTTGCCTATCACTTGGTGTTAATACCAGACACCTTGATCTCAAAGAATTGAAGCCAAAGTCAAAATTCACACCTAATCTAGGAACAGAGAATGTAATTGAAACCTTCCATAAGGCAATCATTAAGGATATACATAAGCATATGGACAGCAGATTCTATAGAAGAAAGCGAACTAGAACCAATTTGAGTAAAGAGGAATTGGTAGCTTTAGAAGCTCTAATGAACGATAAGTGCATAACCATTAAAGAAGCGGATAAGGGGGGAAATATTGTGGTGATGAATACGCAGGATTATATCACTATGGCCATGTCTCATTTGAACACTCCACAATGCTATACCCCTCTAAAATCTAATCCAACGAAGAGAATTGTTTCTGAACATCTGGAATTAATTCAGCTATGGCATGATAGAGGTTTTCTAACAGAGGATGAAAAGAGTTTCTTGACTAATACAGAACCCACCATGTATTTTTTACCTAAAATACACAAGAGTTATGAAATTTTACCAGCAGTCAGACCTATAATGAGTGGGATAGGGTGGGTCACGGAGGGTATGTCCCAGTATTTGGATGAAGCTTTAAAACCTTATGTTCTCAAAATGAAATCTTATATTAGAGACAGTGCACATGTTTTGAAATTTTTCAAATCTTTGAAATGGGAATCAGATTATCTTATGGCTACCCTCGATGTTTCAGCACTTTATACTAGTATAGATCATGACCTAGCAGTTCAAACAATTGACTACACCTTTGGGAATTCTTCTGCTTCTTATATGCAGCATATACAAATGCTTAAGAGTTTTCTTAAATTTACTTTGCAAAATAATGTATTTATCTTCAATGGACAGTACTATGCACAGGCCAAGGGAGTGGCCATGGGTGCTAAATTTGCGCCTTCTCTGGCGAATTTGTTTATGGCCCAATTTGAAGAAACACATATTTACAATCAGGAGATCTTCCAAACGAATCTAATAGCATGGAGAAGATATATAGATGATGTTTTAATTGTATGGAAAGGGTCTCCTACTCTATATGACACCTTTGTGTTACATACTAACAACAACAAATTCGGCATTAGGTTTACAGGTTTAGCAAGCACACAAAGCATTGACTTCCTAGATCTGCATATTTTTGTGAACAATGGGCAGATTGAAACACAAACATATCATAAATCAACAGAAGTTAACTCAATTCTGTATGCAAAAAGTAGTCATCAGAGATCTAC
The DNA here is from genome assembly GCF_040938575.1 of Ambystoma mexicanum. Taxonomy (NCBI): domain Eukaryota; kingdom Metazoa; phylum Chordata; class Amphibia; order Caudata; family Ambystomatidae; genus Ambystoma; species Ambystoma mexicanum. The sequence goes on along the minus strand of NC_090935.1, from coordinate 1,121,861,320 downwards.
AATTGATAATATCCCGGCGGGGGAATTTTATCGGGCAAGGCGAAACTGCAGTTTAGATTTGGATTATCAGAAGGAGTCTGACCTGCTTACGCAAAGATTCCAAAAGAGAGGATATAACCTGAAATGTATAAAGAAAGCGGCAGATAAGTACAAAGAGTGTAGTCAATTGGAGCTTCTATGTGGCCGTGTGAAAGAGAAACCTGAGAGTGATTGTATTTCCATAATAACTTAATTCTCGCAAGACTCATCCTTACTTTATAAAATGGTGTCTAGACACTGGGATATTTTGAGACTCGATAAGGATGTGTTACCGTTTTTGACTGAGAAACCCAAATTTATTTTCACGAGAGCACATAGTATCAAACAGAAGTTGAGTCCCTCCTTTTTGGATGTTCAGGCAGACAGTACTGAAGGAACTTGGTTAAAAGGAAAGAAGGGATTTTTTAAATGTGGAAATTGTAATCAGTGCAAATATGCGTATGTTAATTGTGACTCCTTTACAGATGACAATGCAATGACAATTAAGATTAACCAGTTCATTAACTGTAAAACGTGCTTTGTTGTATATGCCATTATTTGTACATGTGGTAAGCTTTACATTGGCAGCACTATTCGGCAATTGAGAATACGAATAAGGGAACATTTGGCCAGTCTAAGGAGTAGTGATGCTAAGACACCAATGTCTATTCATTGGCAGCTGCAACATCAGTTGGATAGCCAGGAAGATATAAGATTCATTGGTCTCATGCAAGTGAAGATGGGTAAACGTGGTGGTAATCTTAGGCTTAAACTTAGGCAACAAGAGAGCAAACTAATTTGTTATTTTAGAAGCACTACAGTCGGTCTTAACCAGGACCATGAAATGCATGTTTTCTTATGAAGTAATATCATGATTGATATTCCTCTTCCTTTCTGATTTACAATGAATGAAATCAGCATAATTGGTAATGCTATCTAATGTAATTATCATAACTTGTGATACCGTTCCAGCCTTACCAGAGTATTGTAACATGGGATCAGAAATCATAGGATCTCATGTACTCATTAGTGAAAGTACAGCCATGGAAATAAAACAGAATATTTTTCATGAATTTTGTTATTTAAATAATTTAAGGGTTGCAATGAGATCTATTTGTTTGGTGGACGTATGCATATCATGAGGGTATAACTGTAGAATTAGTCGTGGTTTTATTGCACCATTTTGTATTAACCAATACAGAAAGTTAAACTCGAGTTGGAATAGCCCTATCAATTCAAAGTATTGGGTAACTGTAACTGATTAATACCAGCCAATTAATGAGACATATTGGCAATATATGTTGCTTGCTTAATCAAGGAACTCTGTAATAATGCCCATGTAACGCTGAGTGCGCGTGTGTATGGCGCCGTCGCGCGCGCGTGCGCGTGACATCATCGCGCGTGCGTGATGTCATCGCGCGTGTGTGCGCGTGACGTCATTGCGGTGCGGCCCGCGAACCCGTGAGTGTCAATGCATTTAAAATGGAAGGGGAAACTCGTGGGATCCCCTTAGCATAACGAGGTTCTGGGATTCAGCCCATGTAAAGGTAAGCCCATGGAGAATTGGAATAGTAATAGGGAAATGTTATTGTATTTTAAACAGGATATACTCTATTTAACAGAATCATCCCTTTGGAATAGTTGAGGGAGGTCCTTCAGTAACTCATGATGTGCATATGGGAACTGAACTTAATGCAATATTATTATATTATATATTTTCTTGTTCAACAATATAATTTAAATGGTAACACAGGAGAGATTTATTAACCCATGAGTATTTTTAACTATGGAAATGATTAATATGGGGGTCTATAGTTAACCCTATGAAGTGTAGTAATATACATATTTCTTGTAGGTGAAAGCCAATTTTGGACCTAAAACATTTCGAACCTAAAAGATTATTGGAACATATGGTATTTTAGAACATAGATTTTCAGGTTGCTGAACATTCTAAATTTCAATCTATGCTATAATATGGGATAGAACGTTTATGTAATTCATACCATTAAATTTAATTTAAAGGGTCTACAATATAGGGATGGAAGACATAACTAATTGACATAGAGAGGGTAAGTCTCATCTCTATTTTCTAATGCTGCATTTAGAATATTCACATCTCCTTTGGTCATGCTGGAATGGTGTCACGGGGTGATAACTAGTAATCTATGTAACTAATATATTGGAGTTGAGTTTTATTGTGAAAACAGTTGATAACTGGATGTTATGTTAAACACACTTATTTTTTGAGGAAAAACTAAATTATTGTTTTATGTTTATTTTTCTTTGAATATTCACCTTATATCTTGACTATGGCGTGAATTTTCCCATATCCTGACCTGACATGTTGGCACTATATGGTATGGTTTTTGAATTTTCTCTCTTTTTTTCGATATATTGAATGAATGTAATAATCTGTACAGCCTTGATAACGACCAAAGGTCGAAACATGTGTCGGCTGTTCTTTACTTTGGAAGAAAAATTAAAATATATTGAACTGACAAGCGTTATGCAACTTGAGGATTTTTTTAACCTATCTTGAGGAATTTTAACAACAGTGATAATAGGTCTCATAAGAAGTTGTTGGTGTGAGCGCGAGATATCCTCCCGAACTCTGATACTCTTGTCTACTTTGTACACATTTTGTGGGAAGTTTGAGGGAGTGATATCACTTGCTGCCGACCCCCCCCCCCTTTTTTTCTTTTTTGAAGTTCGAGAGTGGAAAATAGCGCACGCAATTTGATAGCGATCCCACAACATTTGGTATTTTACCCTAGCGTTCCGTATTGCAATATAATTTAGGACATTCCAACTTGTGCTTCCTGCATAACCTAAGATCTAACAATGCCATTCCGTTTCTCCCATTCTTCTTTCCCATAAGAGGTTTTGAAAGCCCCTTGCATGGGAGTGATTGGGCGTGCCTCACAATAGTTATTGATTCTGTAGCTGTTGTGAAACCCCAGAATGGGGAGTGGCTGGTGATTTGCAAAGGTACTCCCTAGAAGTCAAAAGTCAACATTTCTCAGATTAATATGACTAAGAAGTAGTATGATCCCAGGGCACAGATCCCAATCTTCAAGGATCTTCTTGTAGTTTATTATTTTCTATAGTAGAATCCTGGTTGTTTTCCATGTATTGGCTTGCTCCAAGAATGGAAAGGGAATTCTGGTTAATTGTTATAGTTGCTAGGTTTGTTCTTTAATCATTATGAAAGCTTAGAGGTGGATTGGCAAGCTGGAAAATTATTATGGGATGGTATGGTGCCTCTGAAGGGCAGGTAGACCTATTCAAGTTTCTATAGTCTCCATGGGGAAGGGTGGTGTCCTTCTCTATCCCTCAAGGAGCCTTCTATAGAGCAGTTGCATTGGCTATTCGTCCCCATGCGTAGGCAGAGTGCACACACTGACTCACTGGATAGCAGTGCTCTTCAAACTGGTGTACTTGTTTATTTGGTCACCTTGTGATCTATTGTTGCGGTAAAACATAACATTAGCTTATTAGCAGTTTGAAAAACACATCACTTGGCATAACTGAAAGCATTTGGCACCCCTGATTCCGTTGCATTTTATGAAACAGGGAAATCAATGTGCTGTGAAAGCATTTGCTGAAACACCTTAGCATACCTGCCCTTTTTATGCTGGATATTATTATTGTGCCTGTTTTCCGAGAAAAGGATGGAAAGCTGAGTTGCACAATGTTTTCCATTCACTTTTTCACTCCTATGAAGTAATCAGTTATGCAAATGCAGCCTGCCTGGGACGTGTAAGAGAGACGGACAAAGCATCAAGCAAAGAACAATGACTTCCTTAATTAGAATGTGGATTAGAAATTAGCCAGCACTGGCCAGTGTGAACAACAATGTACAGGTAGTTAGTTATGTGAACTGGCTCGAAGCAGAACGCTCTGAAACCAACCTTTCTCGCAGAAATGTGATTTGGCAGATACAAAAATAAAGCAGGCACCATTGTATACATGAGGGTCTATAGAAATTCTGATTGGACTGAATGTATTTCTCAGTGAGCAGGGTTCTCTTATGTATTCCTTCGCTATTTGTTTGTGGACAATCTGCTTGTATCTTTGCTATGTTACATCATTCATGTGCCATGTTTGTACATGATCCTCCTCGTAAGCATGGTCTTGCCAAAACAATGATCCTAGATGCTTCGTATAAGTTTGCAGTAATTCCTTTTCACATTTATTGTGAGTATGGTGCTAATAGTAAAAGCAGGTGGTATTGAGAATACCACCTGTTATTTGCTGCTCGCCATATGATGACCCTCCAGGTAGTCCACAAAAATAGCTCGAGATAAAATGTCTCAAAAAAAAAGCTTCCAGTTATTTCCTCTACCCAGGAGGTGGCTGTACATATTTTAAAATCTCCTCTGAAGTTCAAAAAGTGTTTGTTTTTTACTAAAGTGTGGATGCACAGGGGCACCCTTTCACTGCAGGAAACATAATTCTGCAATGGGAATCCCCAAAAGCAGTGAAAAACATGGGCATCCCTTTATACTGCAATGCAAGGAAGAGTCATCACTGGCTCTTCTGTGCTTTAAAAAGATGGCACGGATCTGCTGACTGGAGAATGTACAGAGTCAATTTCCATTGTCAAAATGAGGGTGGGAATACAAAGAAACAAGTGTACAGAATTGATAAAATACTGAGGGCAAAATTTCAAAAGTAGATCCGCCTGTGTTACCACCATTATGGCACTACAATCAAATATTCAAAGGACTGCTACTCTAGAAGTGCAGAAGCCTTGGCAAAAAGGAATGTGCTGTTAAGAGTTTCTGGGCATCCACCGTCCAAACCACACAAATAATTATACAATGAGGTATTCTTTGACTCGGTGTATACATTATAAGCTCCTGGGGGCATTATTACCCAAAACTTCTCGAAAGTGGTCAGTCCATTCCCCACCTGTGGTGGGCTGCATCACGACATGCACATGAGGCATGCACACAATGTGATATGGAACCACGGGCTCCGACTTATGAAAAGATACATGCAATAGTTTTCAATAAGTTCACCACACATTCCATGGAAAATGTGCAGAAATGGCAGCCTCTAAATCATTATTGTGAATGTTTCCTAGAGCCAAATATCCAGAAACACACAGCTTATTGTTTTTTACAATGTAATAATCGGATATTTGCATTCCACTAGTAGATACTAGAGAGGCGGCTAGTCTATGAGGGGCGAGGGGGCACCGACCCTCTAGCATCTTTTGTGCATTGTGAAGGCTTGAATTATCCAAGAGAAACGTGGTTTCCCGTTAACAGTTTCTATTTCCCTTTGTCTCCCCACCCTTTCATGGCCCATTGAGGATGCTGCCTGGGGAACTACATGTCTGAATAGGTTAGGGGGCCACATCTGCCCCTCCCTGCACATTCAGACAGCCTGGGGTATTGCGAATGGAGCGCTCCAGCTCTTCTGCACATGGACAGGAACCAGGAATTGCTCTTTGCTTCCTCATTCCTGTACTCGTGTGCGGGATGGCCTTTGTTATGGGAGGCAGTGTTGCAGCAAGCAGCAGAATCCAGACCGGTGCTGAAGGTAAGTGCAGACTGCTGAATGTTGTATGTGTGAATGTGTATGTTATGTGTGTATGTATGTGTGAAGGAATGAGCAAGTGTATGCTCTATGTGTGCACTTGAGCAAGTGAATGTTGTGTAAATGAGTGAGTGCATGCTGTTTGAATTTGTGTTTGAATGTAATGTAATGTAAAATGGCATTTGTATTGTGCTTTTCCAGTTGGTATGGCCTCAAAGCGCTGTAGGTGAATGCCCTTGGAGGACTGAAGTCGGTGGTATGAGAGATCCGTCAGAGGAGCTTAGAATGCATCTGTGAATATTGCCTATACGTGCTGACCCGGAGAGCAGATCTGGGTGGGTGTTGGTAGATGAACAAGTTACTTACCCCTGGTAACGTTCTTTCGATTGGATGTTCCTCCCACGTATTCCTCATCGTTTGATATATCCATATTCAGCATTAGCTGTTTCAGAATTTTATTTTTATTTTTTTAGCAGTGGGCGCTGCGTGTGTCGATACCGGTCGATTCGATGTCTATTGAGGGCATCCATCTCGATGTCGACGTCACCACTGGTACCTATAGCACACGCACCGACCGTTAGCTTCAGTTCTGTTTTGATGCTTTCCCTCAATACTTTATGGTGTTACCTTGCATAAGACAGTATTCTGATCCCAAAAGAACGTAAAGTGTAACAGCATGTAAATTGTACTGCAGGGTAGGTTGGGAGGGGAGAAGAGGAATACGTGGGAGGAACATCCAATTGAAAGAACTTTACCAGGGGGAAGTAACTTGTTCTTCGAATGGATTGCATCCTCCCACATATTCCTCATCTTTTGATAGACTTCCAATGCAGTATTTATTTTGGAGGAGGGAGTAAGAATTTAGTAGTTCCTTATAGGTCTGTATGAACAGAATGTAACAATGCCTTTGCAAGTCCTCCTTCCTGGCCTGAGGAAGAGCCCAGACAATAATGCTTTGTAAAAGTATGAACGGAGGACCATGTGGCCGCTGCACAAATATCTTGAATTGGGACTTGTCTCTGCAAAGCAGATGATGTAGCCATGTCCCTGGTCGAATGAGCCTTCAGACCTTCAGGAGGATATTTTCCAGCTAGTTTATAACACTCACAAATGCTTAAAATAGTCCACCTAGATAGGGTTTGTTTTGTCACTGCCACCCCCAACTTGTGGCCTGTATAATCAACAAACAGTTGATTATCCTGTCACAATTACGACATTACAGAAATAGAAAAGCTAAGTGCTCGCCTTGGGTCAAGCTGTGCAAACTCTCCTCCTCCTTTCCAAGATGAGGAGGTGGATAAAAAGAAGGTTGTACACATTTCTGAGTTAAATGAAAATAAGACAACATTTTGGGCAAAAATGTGTTTTTATTTTTAAGGAGCCTTGCAAGACAAGGCTTGACGTTCACTCACCATACGGGCAGATGTAAGAGCAATTAAAAGAATGGTTTTGAAGGCTAACAACCTTAAAGGACAAGAATGAAGTGTCTCGAAGGGAGTACACATGAGAAATTCTAGAACTAGATTAAGGTCCCAAACTGGAACCTTAAATGGGATCTGAGGGAACCCATTCATCAGTCCCTTCAGAAATTGTATCACTATTGGCATTTTGAAGAAAGATACCTCTTCAGACAAGCACTTACAAATTGACAGCGCTACAGATATCCTTTAATTGTGCCAACCTGGAGCCCCAGATTAGCAAGATGTAACAAGAATGATAACACGATAGGTGTACTGCAAAGAAAAGGGACCATATTCTTGTCCCTGCAACAGCTGCAGAACTTGTTCCAACGGCAGCGGTACAAGGATTTTATTGCTGGCCTCATTAACAGGACATTCTTTCCCTGTTCAGAGAGCAGAAAGGCCCTCAGCGCTAGTCTGATCGCCCTCAGCCCCAAAAGATTGATGTGTAGTTTTGAATCTGATGGAGATCATCGACTGCTGACTGTCAGATCGTTTGGCGTGGGCTCCCCATCCCGTGCTCAAGGCATCCGTCACTACTGTAATCTCTGGCCATGGTTGTCAAAAAAGTTCTCCCTTCTGAATATTGTCCTCCCAGGCCCACCACAGGAGATCCTTTGCGACCCTGTTTGGAACCTGAAGGAGGTCTGTCAACCTGCCCTAGAATTGAGACCACTGTATCCTTAGAGCTCATTGGAGGGATCTCATTCTCAGGCGAGCCTGTGGCACCAGGAAAATGCAGGATGCCATGAGGCCGAGCAACCTCAAAAATTTGAAGGCTGAAAGACGTTGTGCACTCTGAAATTTGGCTACCTGCAGAATGTGTTGAGCCCCCACCTCGGGTGGCAGGACTTTTCCCAAGGATACATCCAGTACTGCTCCAATGAACTGGAGTCTTTGAGATGGTATCATCTGGGACTTCTTGTAATTGAGGGAGAAGCGCTGTCTGTGGAGAGAGTGGCAGGTTATGCTGAGATGTTCATGAGCCTGTTCGGGAGAACGGGCCCTGATCAGTCAATCGTCCAGGTAGGAATAGAGGTAAATCCCTCCTCTCCTGCGACTCGCTGCCACCACCGGCATTAACTTAGTGAAGACCCTCGTGCGGAGGTCAGCCCAAAAGGTAGAACTCAAAATTGATAGTGAGATCCACCAACTGCGAAAATTAGGTACTTTCTGTGCTTGTGATGAATAGGCACATGGAAGTAAGCATCCTGAAGGTCCAATGATACCATCCAGTCCTGAAGCTGGATGGCCAGAAGGATCTGAGAAATGATAACCATCTTGAACTTTTCCTTCCTGAGAAACTTGTTTAAGTCCAAGATGGGTCTCAATCCTCTGTCCTTCTTGGGGATTAGGAAGTAAGGAGAGTACCAACCCTTGTTCCTCTCTGCTACAGGCACTGATTCTATAGAACCTTTCCTAGCAGGGTCCAAATTTCCAGCACAAGGAGCGGATCTGGAATTTTGAAAGAGTTGCTCCCCAGCGAATGATCTTAAGGCCTTTTTAGAAAGGGAAGGCAGCACCCTTGGGATACTGTTTCCCATGCCCATGCATCTGATGTAATACCCCGCCATTCTTGCAGATGCTGTGAGAGTCTGCCTCCCACCTCGGTTTTGTGGACTAAGTCCTCAGAGAGGTTTTGAGGTGGCTGATACAGCGGCTGAGGGTAAAGCAGCTGGTGCCTGGGCTGTCTTAGCACCTCTCCCCCGTCTACCACGGGGGAATCTTCTTTGAGCCCTCTGACTTGCCAGTCCTCTCGCTCTTCCAACTGAGGAATAAAAACAAAAGGATCTGCCCCTCCAAGCTGTTCCACTGGGGCGAGGTTGTGGTTGTCTGATTGAAGCACCAAGGAATTTGGCTGCCACGTTGGAGGTCTGCAACTTCTCCAAGCTCTCGTCAGCTTTGTTGCCAAAGTTTGTGCCATCAAAGGGCATGTAAACAAGCCTATATTGAACATCAGAAGCAAACCCAGACTTTCTTAACCATGCAAATCTGCATATCATAGTGCTAGCCGCGATTGCTCTGCTGATACTGTCCACAGAGTCAAGATCAGTTTGATGGGTCTCGCACATAGCCTCCTTCGCATCTTTAATAATGTTCAAAAATCCATCTCTTTCTTCCCCTTCGGGAATATGATCAGCCGCCATTGCTATACAGTCCCATAGGTTAAATGTGAACTTAGCAAGTGCGCATGTGGTGCTTGCCGACTTAAGGGCCATACTCACAGCCATGAAGCCTTTTTTTGCCAAGGCATTGTAGCGTTTGTCATCACTATCTGGGGAAATCATTTGGTAGGCTGTCTGTTTCGAAGTAGATGTGGTGGCCTGTACCACCAGGCTTTCTGGAGTGGGATGTTTGGATAGATAACAAGGATCACTACTAGAGGTCCTGTATTTACTTGACAATTTTGTATTCACTATCTGAATTGACCCGCCTTTGATAGGCTATATGGAAGGAAAGAACAGGATCCTCTTGGGGTCCCTTGTCTAAAATGTGCGTCAAATCATCCTGTTCAAAAGGTGGTGCAGGCCTGCCCCACCCTAAAAATTCAATGACTCTAGCCATTAATTGCCTATATGACCCATCTGCATGATCTGAGGGGTCTGGTCTGCCAAGTTCAATATCGGGAGAAGTGTATATCCCACTTGATGTCTGTAGTGTCTCATACAGATCCTTCATCCTTGACTCTTCTGATATTAGAGCCTCTGGAATGCCCAGTGTCCCATACTACGAGCCAAAAGGCTGTGCTTCATCCTCTGATGGCTCATGCTCCTCATATATTGCAGAAAGAGACTTCAAAAAGTCCTTTCTTGGAACAGGAGTGAAGGATTGTTTAGATTTCTCAGCATCCTTCGACAATTTCAGCATTTTTGGCGATGATGGCATTGAAGTTCTCGCCGCCATCAACGTTGAGGGCTTCGACAACAATGGTGTTGAAGATTTTGCCAGTGGGGGCATCAACCCCATCAACGTCAAAGATGTTGAAGATTTTGACTTCGAAGGAGTATGTTCTCGGCTCGAGAGGACCTTCGAAGGTTCTCGAGGAGTTTTCTCATGGACACCCGGGCTTGAGGGCAAACAGGGTTTGTCCTTTGCCTTTTCCTTGTCGGGTTGTCTCACGACAGGGGCATGGCTCCTACTCTTCTGCTTCGAGGGGGCAGGGCCGCATTCTCAAAGACTTGGAGCATTTTTTGGCATATTCTCTCCCATTCAGCCGGTGAAGCTGATTTCGTCGGGCAGGCAACCCGTTCAGGTGAAGAACTCGATGAAGAGGATGGTGACCTGTGATGCCTTTTCTTCATTTGTCTTGAAGACGAAGATGAGTGGTGAGATCCACTCCTGGATCGAGAACGTCTTTTAGCTTTCAATGAGGAGAGTCACCACTCGACTTGTTGGACGATCCCTTTTTCAACAAAGTCGTCGAAGGGGATTTATATGACCTACTTGCAGCTAACTTCCCTTTACGTTCGTTCAGGGCTTTCAATGTCATCGAAAGGCAGGATCCACACTGCAATGTCTTATGATCGGATCCCAAACACCACAGACGCACTCGATGGGAGTCCATAAGGGACATCTTAGCCCGAAGTCATGGAATTTTTTAAGCCCTGATTTTGGAGCCGATGATGCCGACAAAGATGCGATTATTCACTTGATAGGTTTCTCAAAGGAACCGAAGCGTGCTGGATTTCCGAAGCGGTAGCTCTCGTAGAAAAAAATGAACTTGAGCTAACCGCCGCTGCGCGCGCTATATGTATCAGTGATGATGTCGACATCAAGACAGAGGCTCTCAAGGGACATCTAGTCAACCGGCATCAACACGCAGCGCTCCCTGCTGAAAAAAATATTTTTAAGCAGCTAAAGCTGAATATGGATATATCAAACGATGAGGAATACATGGGAGAATACAAACCACTTGAAATCATTATTTACTGGGCATCTATGATAAAAGAAGCATGATAAGTGTTACTAAGTGGCTAGACTGGCATTTTGGTGCAGCCAGTCTAGCCATGTCTTAATGTGACATGACATTTTTACTGGGCATCTATGATAAAGCAAGCATGATAAGTGTTACTACATGGCTAGAATGACCTTTTGGTGCTGCCAGCCTAGCCATTTCTCACTTTGGCATAAACATTTTTACTGGACATCTATGATAACGCAAGCATGATAAGCATTATTACATGGCTAGACTGGCATTTTGGTGCAGTCAGTCTAACTATTATATCTTACTGTGGCATGCCATTTTTTGCTAGGTATCTGTGATAAAGAAAATATTATTGTTATTATGCGTCTAGAATGGCCTACATTGGTGCAGTTTGGACTTGTTTTCTTATTGCAACATGGCATTTTTGTTGACAAAGCCAACAGGAGTATTGTCTTCCAATGTAAAACTGGTATATAATGGCAAAGACAGCATGGACATGTTTTCTTATAGTATAAGTACTGGCATTATTATGCATTTCAAACATGAGTATTTCCTGATACAGCAATACTGGCATATATTGGTGCAGCCAGCAGGGAAATGAATGGGAACACCTGTGTGAAAATGTTTTTTATACTGACATATATTATGGGGAAAGGCATAATGAAAATGTGTTGGGAAATGCTCTTGGGCCTGTTGCTAACTTGCATCTATTGGATTTTTTTTTAAAGGGTTTCCCTACAAAACCAATTGCAAACTGGCTTTTTACCCAATTTTTCGCAGAAAGTATGCTGCATGATGCACCATTATAATCCATTAATCAAAAAGAATTGTCGGAGGGAGAAGCTCAAATCCTCCTTGGTTGGTGCAGGCTTCATCACTATGTTCAGTAGCTCTCACATATTTTTAGGGCAAATATTTACACCCCATTTTGTGACTTCTGACCATTTCTCGTGGGGAGGGGGTGTGTTGCAAGTAGTGTTTTTGATAGCATATTTGAAAAGCAGTGTTTGAATGTACATTCCGAGTATTTCTACGAGAGTTTGACAATATGCATTAAGATCTAACAATCTCTTCCAATGGTACTCCTACCCTTCGTGAGCAGGTAGAATAGCCAAATAAAGAACACATATTTATCTATCTAGCATGTTTGAATGTTTTAAGAAGATTTAGTGCCGTGTATCTGTAAAGTCATATTACAATATGTCTCTGAATATCACTTAAACCAGGCAAAAATAAAGTGTGTGCAGCCTAAACAGAGCTTTTTTTCCATTATTCTTCAAGTTGGGTTAATTAGTTTAGTCGCTGCATTCATGCTTGGATTGAGTTTCACGCTTCATTAAATATCAATACATTTTTTTCCCACAAAGCTTTTTCGAAAGCATCAATTGTCTATTCGAGTGATAATCTTGTGAAGCGTTGTATACATTTCAAGCGTGTCTATCAAGTGCGCGAAAAGTTTGCATTGGAAGCAGAGGATCTTTGTGGCACCTTGTAACCTCTCCTACAACGTGTGCAACATTCATTATGTTACGTTAATCGGGAAGAATGAAATGTATTATTTGGAGCCCTGGCGTTTTTAACTTAACTCTCACAACCAGAAGACTGTAATATTTATTCTGATATTATTCAGACTATGCAAAGAAAACAGAGCAGTGAGAATGGGTTCAGCAGGCCTCTGTTTTTCAGTTATTACATTTGAGATTTTTAGGGCAGCTGAAGGCCTACTTACTGTTTCTGAGCGGCCAGACAAGCAGACATCGGATGAGTGCCTTGGCAAGAGGCATACGTTTCCAAGTCAAAGCGGCATTTACATCACATGCCTCTGTCGTGGCTACACTTGACGCACTTTCTTTACTTTGGGCTCCCAGTCCATGGCGAAGGGGTGGGGGCTATCTTCACCTCCCCACCGCCACTTCGCTAGACTACTCGTATGAAGGTGGTCATCCCCCTTCAGTTTCCCTACAACCCCTCACCCACCCTTAGTCAAATGGCGACTGCACTGCAGCGGTCTTTCGGCTGCCTAGTTCCAACTCCCTGCTCCAGCTACGCCCCTTCACCTGCTCGCCACTTCCCACGTGCTCCTTCTTGCCCCCTCTCACACCATCTCTGCCCGGACCTGGACCATTAGCCGCGCAGTAAAGACCTGTGCCTCAGGTTCGGCATGCTAAGAATCCGGGATCTATGCAATTTCTTAGAAGCAATTTGCTGAAAGCCAATTTGCTCGAATTGGTTTTACAACATTTTACAGAAAATGTGGGGGAGATCTTCAATAGCCCCCTCCCACATCCCTCACCTTTGTAAATACCTAAACGCAACCCTATCTGCATTTTGCAGTAAAATGTTTACAAGTAAATGGGCTTCAAGCAAACTGGCCTGAGAAGAAATGGGGTAGTTCAAGAAACTGCATAGGGCAGTTTCTATGTGATGTTTTGTTATTGTGATTTATACCACACACCTCTGCCATTTTCACGGTTTCCAGGCACAGTGGTGGATCTGAAAAGGAAGGGGGTGGAGAGGGGTTAGTTAATGAGATTGAGAGGGAAAAGCGCAAGAGAGCCTTAATGTGCTGTTGGTAGCTTCAGTTTGGAAAAAACAGTCACTGTGTGCTGGTTTGTTTTTAGTTGGTAGGCGATGTGTGACGTTTGGTGCAAGGTACATATCGGTGGTGTATGCGCATTTGGTTTAGTATTTGTATTTGTATTTGTATTTATTTTATTTGTATAGCGCAAACAAGGCCCGAGGGCAACCAGGCGCATATCTTAGCAGAACGTTACAGCAATGATATACATTCACAATAGTCCTAACAGATGTAACAAAGTTTACAGTTGACGTTACAAGAATCAAGACAGCGACAAAGCAGCAGAGTGCAGGAGCAAAGCAGAACACAGTCCCAGCAGGGCCGCACAGCCAAGAGGGTGGTTGTTAGTGTGAGGTAGCTAGCCAGAGCTTTGCTTTGTGTTTGAATAGGCTGAATGAAGGTAGAATTCTGATGGAGAGTGCTAGGGTGTTCCAAAGCTTAGCTGCCAGGACTGGGAAGCTGGCGCCGCCAGCAGTTTGGAGCTTGTATGTAGGGATCACGAGACCTTGGGATTGTGCCGATCTAAGTACTCGCGATGGTATGTGCTGAGTAAATCGCGAGGCTAGATATATAGGGGCCTGATTGTTTACACATTTGTATGTGAGGGCCAGTGCTTTCAGGGAGATCCTTTGGGCGACTGAGAGCCAATTGAGGTTCTTCCTAGTTTCTGAGATGAGGGCAGATCGGGGGATATTGAGTCCAGCTCTAATGGCGTTTTGGGTAGTCTGAATTTTGTTGAGATTACCCTGGTTAGTGCCTTGGTACATTGCATTGCAATAGTCCAGTTTGGACATAACCAAGGTCCTGACCAAGGTGATGCAATTCTGGGTGGTGAGGAATGGGCGACAAGCTGTGATCAATTTGCAGGTGTAAGCAGATGCAGCGGCCACTGCATTGGTTTGTCTAGTGAGAGTAAGAGAGGAGTCAAGGTAGATACCTAAAGTTTTGGCATCTTTGGAGACTTTGATGAGATTTCCGTCAATATTAAAGGAGCCGAACAATGGACTCAGTTTGTTTAGTCTCTGTTGCGTACCTAAAATGAGAAGCTCTGTCTTGTCATCGTTGAGGCACAACTCGTGCTGGGCCATCCAGGCTTGGATGACCAGGTAAATGTCATTAAGGGCTTTGGAGTCAGCAATGTAATCACCAGTGATGGGAATGAGTATCTGGGTGTCATCAGCATAATTAGTGTAGGTGACGCCCAGATAGTCAAACACATCAAAAAGTGGTTTGGTGAAGACATTGTAGAGAGTTGGGGAGACACATGATCCTTGAGGGACTCCGCATGGGACTGGTGTAGGATCAGCCGATTAGGTAGGTGAGAATACTCTCATGTGCTTGTTGTCATGGAATGACCTAATCCACTTGGATGCATTGTCAGAGAAGTGGGCAGCGGATTTCAGATGCCGACATAGTTTTGGTGATTGACCAAATCGAAGGCAGCGGACAGGTCCAATAGTAGTAAGAGGGCCAGTTTGCCATTGTCTTTTAGGTCCTCAATTTGAGTTTTGAGGACTAAGAGAGCTGTTTCTGTCCCATGCTTGGGTCTGAAGCCAGATTGTCTTGTGCCGAGGATGCTATGTGTTTCCAAGTAGTTCTGAATCTGTAAATATGCTGCTCTGTCAAGTATTTTTAGTAGGAAGGGTACGTTGGTGATAGGTCTGTAGTTGGTTGGTGTTTCAGGGTCTAGAGTCGTTTTTTTAGGAGAGGGATAACCCATTTGTCCTTTAGGTTATTGGGTACCGTTCCAGTTAGGAATGAGGAGTTAATGAAGGTGGTTATAAAAGGAGCGAGGACATTGGCCGCTTCCTTAATGATAGGTGACGGGCAGGAGTCACCTTGGCAGTGGGAAGGTTTTAAATTACGCATGATGTTTTCAACCTCGGGGATGGTGAGTGGGGTGAAGCTAAAAGGGGTGTGAGAAAAGGAAGCCGTAGGAGTTGTAAAGGGTTTAATGGAAGGGGGGGTGAGTAGAGTAGTTTGTTTGGCGTTAATTTTCAATTGCAGGGTGGTTATTTTGTTGAGGAGTGCGTTTTGGATATTGTTGCACCATGTATTGTCTTTACTACAGGTATCGGGAGCAGGGGAGGGAGATTCCAATTCTTTAAGGATTTTAAATAGCTCCTTAGTGTTGGATTCCGCTTGGGAGATACGTTCGTTGTAGGTCTCCTTTTTGGCTTGTAAGATCGCTTCCTTGTAATTGTGGGTCGTGATGATGAGGCGATCTTTATTAGAGTCGCAAGGATGGCTTTTCCAGAGTGATTCAGCCTTGCGCTTTTCTTTGCGTAGAGCTCTTAGCTGCGGGGTAAACCAAGAGTTCAAATGGGCTTGTTGTTTGGCTTTCCTTAGTTTGAGCGGAACTATATTATCAATGGCTTTAAGCAGTGTTTGATTGAAGATATCAACTAAGACTGTGGGGTCGTTATGTTGAGATGCGTAGTTATTCAGAATAGGAAGGATAAGGAGGAGTAATGTATCCCTAGTGATGTCTTTTTTGTTCCTTGTGGGAATGGCTGGAGCTATGGCAGGTGAGGTGTGGGGATTGGTGGCTGGTAAGTGGAAGATGATGATGATGTGGTGGTCGGACCAGGCACAGGCAAGGTTGGAGCTTATAGTGGTGCTGCAATTAAGATCGGTGATCCAGTCAAGCGTTCTGCCCTTAATATGGGTAGGTTCGCCAATGCGTTGCTGGAAGCCCAAATTAGCTAGTGTGGTAGCGACCTCAGTTGCCTGGTGATCCCTTGTGTCGTATAGGCCAAGGTTGAGATCTCCTAGTAGTAGTACCTGAGAGTTAGGCTTAGTATTGTCGGTCAGAATGGCCGTGATCTCATCTATGAAGGAACC
The DNA here is from genome assembly GCF_040938575.1 of Ambystoma mexicanum. Lineage (NCBI taxonomy): Eukaryota > Metazoa > Chordata > Amphibia > Caudata > Ambystomatidae > Ambystoma > Ambystoma mexicanum. The sequence continues at coordinate 1,121,844,948 of NC_090935.1, read as the reverse complement.
AAGTGGTCCTGGAGGTCTATAGATGAGGTGAAGATTTGCAGTATTAGTTAGGGAGAGGGTGAGTTTCACGGATAGGGATTCTGCAGAGCTAAGCTCTGTGTTAGGGATAGTTCTAAGTGTAAGTTGTTTCTATGTATAAATGCGACTCCACCTCCTTTGGAGGAGGATTGTCGGTCAACTCTAATGATAGAGTATCCGTTGGGAATGGCAAGGGCAAGGAGTGGACCAGAGGCTGCATGTAGCCAAGTTTCAGTAATGGCCACGAAATCGAGGTTATGGACGGTGATGAGGTCGGAGATGTCCAATGCGTGGGCCCTAAGGGATCTGGCGTTAATGAGGGCACCCAAAAGTTCATTGGTGGAAATGGGACTATGGGAGGGTGGTGTCTTCTGCGTAGTAGGGAGAGTGATGGTAGTGTGTATGTGCTGAGTGCAAGGGGCACGGGGCAGTCTAGATCTAAGTCTGAAATTCCTAACTTGGAGAGTGCACGGTTGATTAGGTGTTGGTTTAGTGGCGAAGTGTTGAAGCCATAGGGCGGGGTCATTGAGGTATGGATTGCTATGGAGCATTGTGGGATAATGTATAGTAGAGTAGTGAGGGTTGATCTTAACAATGCTGGTGGTGGAGGAGCAAAGGGATGTAATAGTAAGGTACCCTACGATGATAGCGTATATAAAGTGGCTGACAGTTGGCAGCGGTTGCATGTCGTGGTCCAAGTGTCCTAACCGTCTGTAAGGTGAGTAATGACTCAGAGGCAATAGTTCAGATAGGCCAGCTAGGTAATTACATGTGCAAAAAAATGCAATCAATGACTCAAAGGCAATAGTTCAGATAGGCCAAATAGGTAAGTACATGTGCAAAAATGCAATCAATGACTCAAAGGCAATAGTTCAGATAGGCAATTAGATAAGTACATGTGCAAAAATGCAATCAATGACTCAAAGGCAATAGTTCAGATAGGCCAACTAGGTAAGTACATGTGCAAAAATGCAATCAATGACTCAAAGGCAGAAGTTCAGATAGGCCAGCTAGGTAAGTACATGTGCAAAAAATGCAATCAATGACTCAAAGGCAGAAGTTCAGATAGGCCAGCTAGGTAAGTACATGTGCAGAAAATGCAATCAATGACTCATGCAATCAATGAAATCAAAATGCAATCAATGAAAAATGCAATCAATGACTCAGAGGTGGTTACTAAGTATGGACGACTAGGTGAGTGCAACTAGATGCAGGCAGACGAATTAACTTCAGTATCCAGCGCCGTAGCGGACCGGTGCGGACAGGGACAGACAGGAAGGTGCCTTGGACACGGTGTGCCTTAGAGGAGGTGGGCCGGCTTCCGCCTCCGGCTTGCCTCCGGGCCTATAGGCAGGCGTGTGCTCTGGATGCTAGGCGACCAGAGTAAATAAAAGGCGCGCTTAGGATGCAGCGGTCATTTTAGAGTCGGAAAATGTTGCGGCTTCGGCGGCGGTCCCTCGTGGGTCTGCGGGGCATCAGGGCTGAAGATAATGCCACGGTGCAGTGCAGCATAAATGTGGTGCCCCAATGGTAATGAGCAGGCGGCTTACTTTTATAGGCAACCGGCGATCGTAATGCAGCAGGGCAGCTTCATCGTGTTGAGCTGCTCGTTCAGATCCGGCCTCCAGCGATGAAGGGGTGAGCAGGCATGGCTGCTGGTGCAAGGGGGCTCCTGCCCAGATGGGGAATGAATGAAAGAGTAGGCTGAGGGGCAGACAGGAAGGTGCCATGGACACGGTGTGCCTTAGAGGAGGTGGGCCGGCTTTCGCCTCCGGCTTGCCTCCGGGCCTATAGGCAGGCGTGTGCTCTGGTTGCTAGGCGACCAGAGTAAACAAAAGGTGCGCTTAGGATGCAGCAGCCATTTTAGAGTCGGAAAATGGTGTGGCTTCGGCGGCGGTCCCTCGTGGGTCTGCGTTAGTGTCAGGTTGGGGGCGGTGGAGTGTCAGTAGAGTGTCTGTAGTTTCCGGTGGTTTAAGTATCTTTGCTGCAGAGGTATTTGTCTGGTCTGTTCAGTGTTGGACGGTGGGTATGCAGAGCATTAGAGAGTTTTTAGTACGGTTAGTCAGCAGTCATATGAGTCCTTTTTTGCAGGTTGGATTGATCTGTTGGGTTAAGTTTATTCAATAGCGGGGGCGGGGGCGCTGGTGAGCCCAGCCAAGATTACCATGGGTCTGTGAGCTCCCTGCAGCCCTGACAGAAATCCTATCAATATCCTGATGGCGTGCAACCTCTCCACCTTATAACACAGCACATCTGCTGTAGGAACGTGCTGGGAACCGGCTGAGCAAATCTTGAACGGTTTGACAACCTGATCACTGGGAACTCTGTGTGTTCGGAGCGTGGAACAGGACCTGGCCTGCGGTTGACAATGATGCCCTCAATGACATTTGTGCTATTGTCACACAGGACCAGGTGGGGATCCAGTTACCTGATGGGAAAATTGACAGTTTAACCCATTTGCAGGTCCAGTTGGACAAACATGGGGAGAGACTGGACAAGGTAGAAACCAGAGTGTCATCGGTGGAGGATGAGTCAGCGGCGCTGACGTGCGATCTGGCCCAGATTAAATGGGTACTCAAGGAATTAACAGAGAAGCAGGATGACCTGGAATCCAGATCTCGGAGGAACAAACTACGTATTGTGAGTGTCCCGGATTTGGGCAATCAGAAATCAATGGAACTCCTCATGGAATCCATAACATAGGAGGCGCTGGGCACCAAGGGTTTCTCTAACCTATTCATTGTAGAGCATGCACATCGAATCCCCAATGGGGGTCAGCTGATCCCAGGTGCTCCTGCTCGCCCCATCATTGCAAAGCCACTGAATTATTGTGATAGAGACTTGACACTCAGTAAGGTGAGGGAAAGGGGAGCCCAGACATATAAAGGGGACAGTATAACATTTTTCCTTTATTTCTCAAATAAAGTGCAGGCATCACGGAGGACTTACATCAAGGTTAAAAAGAGACTCTGGAATAGAGGGCTAACATTTGCTATGATGTTCCTCTGTGAATTTTAGGGTGAAACACAACAGGTGTGCTCTCTTTTTACAAACCTGTGAGGAGGTCAACAGCTTCTTGGACTCTTTGCTGCAAGCTCCCCAACAGGCAGGGCATGGTGGTGAGAGGGGGCCCTCCCCGCAAGGGGCAATGACAGTTTGGCAGATGATGTTGCCTGGGTACATCATGTTTAAAGGTGTAGGTGAAGAGGAAAGCCGCATGCCTATATAGGGCGCCAGGGTGGCTGGGCTCAGCAGGGTTCGTCATGTGGTTGCAACCAATGGTTGATGTTGGAGGGATGGAGGCTAACTGGCTGAATGGGGGTTGCCGGTTGTGGTGGGGAGGAAGACGGGGCATACAATAGGCGGTTTGGATGTTATGCTTTTGTTCAGCAGTTTGCATGCCTGGCTTTTTGGACACAGTAATGGGTTCGACATGCAGGCTCCAGTTATTTGGAAATGTTGGGAGGTAATGTCTAAATGCAGACCCAAATGATTAAAGGAGTGCAATTTCTGTTGTGAAATATGAGAGGGTTGAACTGTTCATCGAAGGCCCAGTTTGAAACCCTGTGACAGACTAAGAAAGCTAAGACTGTCGAACCCCCCCGTGGGGGATGGACCTCCACCTGGGGCAACTGTTTCCAATGACACCCTGAATGACATTTGTGCTATGTTCACACACGTCCAGACGGGGATTCAGTCACTCGATGGGAAAATTGACACTTTAAACTGTAAGGTGGATCATATGCAGGTCCGGTTGGACAAGCATGTGGAGAGGCCGGACGAGGTAGAAACCAGAGTGTCAACGGTGGAAGATGAGTCATCGGCAGCGACGTGAGCTCTGACTCAGATTAAACGGGTGCTCAAGGAATAGGTGGAGAAGCAAGATGACCTGGAATCAAGATCTCAGAGGAATACAATAGCGGGTTTGGGTAGTATGGTTTTGTTCAGCAGTTTCCATGCATTTGGACACAGTCATGGGTTCGACATGCAGGCCACAGTTATTTGGAAATGTTAGGAAATAATGTCTAAATGCAGACTTAAATGATGAAACGAGTATGATTTCTGTTGTGGAATGCGAGAGGGTTTAATGTCCGTTGAAGGCTTGTACAGTGTTATTGTATCTATAAAAGAATAAGGTGGACATTGCTTTCCTGCAGGAGTCACATCTCTCCCCCCCCCCCCGAGGAGGAGTCCCGGATAGGTAAAGCATGGGGTTGCCACAAGTACTTTTTATCCTAATCCAGTTACTTGTGCGGTGTGTGCATGCTCATTAATGAACCTGTGGGCCCTCGGTTTGTTGAAATGAAAGAAGACGGTGAGGGGAGATCCCTGGTGGTCACTGGGGTTATGCAGGGATGGCTGGTCACTTTAGTTAATTACTACGACCCGTATAACAATACCATTGAAACCCTGGGATGGATTTGGACACAGTTCTATAGACTCTCACCTGGACTTATAATATCGGCAGGAGACTTTAACAAGGTGATGATCCCGGGGATGGACAGAACACAGGTGGTGCAGCGATGACCTCTTCAAACCACTCGGGAATTGGTACAGATGTGTGAGACCTGGGAGCTGAGGGACATTTGGAGGGAGTATAAATCATAGAATTGAGAGTGTTGCTGTGCCATAGGTTTGTATTTTGGGAAAACGGGTGGGTAAATATTATTCCATGTCCTACCTTTAGTTAACCCAACATTGTTGCAATCAATGCTTCCATTAATGTCACCTCTAGTCCTATTGACTAAACAAGTGGGATACCTGGCGTTAAGAAAAAAGAGAAAGTCACACAGTCTATGTAGAAAAGTACAAATTAGTTCTGTATTAGCAACATAAAAGCATCAAAACAGAAAATTGTTTGTAATCATTAAAGGCATAAAAAATGAAAAGCAAATGAGGAAAATACACACACCTTTTTATACATTCATATTCCTTAATCATACGACATGTAGGTTTCAAATTAGGGCGGTGGTGTGGGGTTGAAGGGGAAGCATGCATAGAAGGAAATTGAAAAAAGGAAAAAACATTAAGTCGTGATAGCAGCAGGAGTGAGACAGAATCATTCCTGTCCTAACATAGTGCTACGAGCAAATCATTAGGCTAAACAATAATTTGTTGAGATTAGGTTTGGGAGTGTCACTTTGTTGCTCCCGTTAGAGGTTTAGGTTGAAAGTGCCAGAAAGAAATCCTGATGGCATTTTCTTCTTCCTCGGACGTGGCTTCTTCCTCCGAGGCTCGAGTTTGCCTAATTTGGAGGGAGTGACACAGTTGGGGGCTTGGAGTACACCTTTAGGTCTACTGTGCACCAGTCAGCCTCTAGGCAGGATTATTTCCTGGTTTATGTTGGTGCCACAGGATGGCTTAATGACTGCGAGATAGTGTCTCCGACATTGTCGGATCATGCGCTTGTGGTGATGAAGGTGGAAGTTCGGGGGCAGACCGGCCCTGGTCTTCAATAATGAGGGTCTCTTGGATAAATGCATTTTGTAAGGATATCCTGGACGTGATTACTAATTTCTTTATGGAAAATGATCAATCTTCCATCTAAGGAGCTATTGTGGGAAGCGTTCAAGTGTGTGGTGAGGGGGGAATGCATCTCGAAGGAAGCAGGCATTTTGTGAGTGATCAGGGAGGAACTGGCCGAGAGTGAAGGTAAAATCCATCAGATACAAGCGGATATCGATAGGTGTAGGGACGTGGCTTTGAGAACGATGCTGCGGGATGAGTTGGACAGGTTTCGGGAGGCAGCAAAGGGAAGTGTGCTTCCTTCATAGGAGGGTGGCGGTGAGGCAATGTGAGGAAGGTCAACACCCCGGGAGGTTGTTGGCGAGGGCGGCGAAGGCTGAGTCCTCCAGGATGCATGTAATGGTGGTTAAAGATAAGAAGGGGGCCACTGGGTATACGGATGGGGATAAAGGTTGGGCATGTTGGGAGTTTTACTGTAAATCTATATGTATTACATAGCAGTGCGCAGCAGCAGGACCTGAATCCGTTTTTGGACCAGGTACTGTGTATTGGTTTGGCGCAGAGGAAAGGGAACGCTGAATAGTCCCGTCACTGAAGTACACGGGGCAATTAAGGCACTCACTGCGGGCAGAGTGCCGGGGCCCGATGGCCTCACAGTTATGTTTTACAAAACGTATGGGGTTGTCCTGTCCCCCACTTGTTAAGTATGTATCAGCATGCTGTCGTCGGTGGCATGCTCCTCAGTACGGTGCGAGAGGTGGTGGTAACTTTCCTCTTAAAGCCAGGGAAGGCACCAGATGAATGTGACTCTCGATAATTAAACTGAACAAGATTCTCACCAAAATTCTTGCTGCCAGGTTGGCACCCTTAATATCCCGGTGTGTTAAATTTGATCAGTCTGGGTTTATATCAAGTAGGTCCACCTTGTATGGGCTGCGATGCATTTTCGGGTTAATGTTGGTGGCAGTTCACGATATCCGCCTCGTGGGCGCTTTACTGGACGCCAAGAATGCGCTTGATGGCCCTTTATGTTTAAGGTACTGAGGCAGATGGTGGTGGGGGAAGGATTCCTTTTGTTGGTAAAGCTGTTGTATACTTCCCCAGTAGCATGGATTAGGGTTAACGGTCACCTCACAGAGTCGGTATCCCTGGGTAGAGGAACGAGACAGGGCTGTCCCCTTGTGCCCCTCCTCTTTACCGCTGCTATAGAGCCACTTGCTGAATTACTGAGGGATAGACATGTGCATAGGGGGTTGCAGTTTTTTAACCATAGGCTTGTGGTTTAACTTTACGCCGATGGTATGGTACCAATTGTGACTAAATCGGAGACCAACCTGTCCCTGTAATGGTGGATGTGTTACATTTTGGTAGCCTTTCGTGTTTGAAAATGAACCTGTCCAAATCTGTACTATTCACGCTTATGAACACGCTTATGGAATGAACACAACAATTCCGCAATGGGTTTGGATTCTAGTGGTATGCTGACAGTGCTCGGTACCTGGGAGTAGAGCTTGCTCACGCCCGGCTATGCTTTATCAAAATAATTATGCCAGGGTTCTGGACCAAAAGCAGAGTGCAGTTGAGAGGTGGCTGAGACTACTAGTGTCTCTATATGGGAGAGTCTTGATAGTCCCGATGATTTTACTGCCAAGATTCTTGTATATCTTTTTTAATGTGCTGCTGGCCGTGCCTATGTCCCACTTCAGGGAGGTGAGGGCAGTCTTATTTCAGTTTGTCTGGAATGGTACAAATCCATGAGTTTGGTGGGGGACCCTGACGGCCCCGCTGGTGCAGCGTGGTCTGGCTATGCCAAATATGGAGTCGTATTATGATGCAGCGCAAGCATGGTTTGTGGCGCACTAGTTCCTTGAACTATTTTAACTTTGCCCAACACTTGGCTCCGCCTCTCATACCCTTCTCGGGTTTTCTTAGGCTTTGCCAACACTTGTGTCTCAAACAATTCACTCTGTGGTATCCCTCCCGTGCACCACCTTATTTCCATTCCATTCATAAATGCTCAGAACTTGCTTCTGTCTTATGCGACATTCAAAATTGCTCACAATGTCTTTCAATTCGTTCAGTATTCAAAATACCTGGCTTTTGTCTTATGCGGCATGCAAAGTTGCTTATTATCACTTTCAGTTTGTTTGCTTTTCCAAAAGCACTTCTTTCTGCATTCCAAAAGTGCTTATAAAAAATTTCCATTCATATAGTAGCTAACAGTGCATATTCCGAGCTCCTGGAACGCCCCGGTATGAGTGTTTCCCTTCTATCACTCACCGGCTCCAGACGGCAGATCCCTTCAGCTTCCTGCTTGCTCCTCACACTGCTGTCTGGCTTCCTTTGTTTCTGATCTTCCTTCACGGACACCGTAGAGAGCACCGCTCACTCCCTTGGCATTCTGTGAGTGCTGGAGCTCCTGCTGTGTGCACTGAACGGGGAGGGTTGGCAGGCCTACCAGACCTTCTGATGGCAGGCATATGCTACAGAGTCCTTCTCTCCTGGCCAACATTGCTCTCAGCTCCCGCTACTCTCTCTCTCCAGCCAGCTTCTCTCCCGCTCGTCTCGCCAACCCGCTTCTGGGTTCCTTTCCCTGCTCTCTCTCTTGCTGTGCAGCCAAGCTTCTTAAACCTACAGGGATTGTCAAAGGCCCACCGGTGTGGCTGATTTAGTTCAATTGCCTGACCTTCCTGAAACCTATTAGCTGGACATGCTTGGCTATTCCAACGGTATACTTCCATAGCCCCCTTCTTCGTCTCAGTACCAAAGTGGTGTTTGGGGAGGTCTGAAAAGGAAGTGTGCGTTACTCTATGCTGTCTCCTACTCGTCTTGATACTTGACTGATGTGTGTCTGCATTAGCAATATAAGGTGAATAGGGGTGTCTTTAATCTAAATAAGGATTTGTCCTCCTCCTAGTTGGTCTCTTCCTCATCCCAGTGTTGAGGAGATCATTTTGGGGGACAGTTTGGAAGGAAGAAAAGGGAAAGGGCTGACAAAAACCTTCAAAGGATTGAAGGATAGGTTTGTTTTGGAAAGGAAATGGAGGATAGATACCATGTGTCACCTAAGTAGATCCTCTCCCCACTCCCCAAGTTCCCTCCACCCAGGTGATTCTCCATTGCATATCCACCCTCAGGGTTGGGATCCAAAAGCCATGGCCTTTCCCTGGCCACCTGAGAGGAGGATTCCGGGGGGAAAAGCAGTGAGGACGCCCTCTGGTTCCTCACAATATATACCAAAACATAAAATGGCTTATTGCCATTATAATGTGTATGATCCCCTTATTAAGTTGAGAAAAATGGACGAATGGGATGTAACATCTTTAAATATCTCACTTAAGGATATACCCATTACACTTAATGTGATTGAACATCCCCCTTATTCCCAAAGGTATGCAGAAAGGAACTCTGTAAATGGAGGATTGAGTGAACTGCCTTTCCCCACTGCGATTAAACATGATGAAGTACCTTTAAGAATCTGTAAACAAAACAGTTCTAAAGTCAAGAATAGTAAATTACTACTTAGAACTGATTTTGTTGCCTGTGGGTCCAAGTCCCATAATCCCAGGAGTACTGGGACGATGAAGAGGGCTGAAGAGCAGTGCAGGCCTATAGGTCAGGCAATTAGGCTTAACAGTCCACACCTGAGGGAGGCTGAGGGGCTTAAAAACCTGCCTCAGGTGCAGGCCAGTAGAAGCAGTCGTGGTTGGAGAAGTAGTAGCAGTTGTAGCAGCAGAAGTACTTGCTGGGGCAGAATGAGGTGGTAGAAGCAAGGGAGGAGGAGCGGTTGCATAGACTGAACCCAAGAAAGGCTCTCAGTTGTTATGTTAGAGTGTTTTTCCTTAGTTTGTTTAGGCAGGCAAATCTTCATTAGAGTAGGACAAGATAGGTGCTGGATTTATAATTTTGGTTTAAGAAAATGGCATTGTTTGAAAAACACTCTAAAAGGTGTCAGCCTCACATTTCTTACCTCTCACACTAGTCACAGTCCTCTGCTGCAATCAGGCCAGGATGTACATCTGGCCTCAGATGTGGGGTACTCTGTCCCACAAAGATAGATACCTCTCAACACTCGCTCCTTCCCCCATTCGAGGTATTGGGCTATACAAAAAAAAGGAATTTGCAAAGATGCATGTACCTTTGAGAGACGGATAGAGTTAGGGGAGGGTTAGTCACATGTCCTTTAGCCTGACATTTAACTGTTTTTGACCCTGTCTTGCATGCATTGTGAAGGGACATATAGAATATGCTGTTGGGAAGTCTTTTTCTTTCCTCATAGGCTTCTCCGTGTCAGCTTTAGAATCCTTTAAATTCTGGCACTTCTCCCTTCACAAGATACCATCAAATTTCTATTAACTGAGACAGATTCTCCTGCAGAGAATTGGGGAGATTTCCCAGAATAACCTGTAAAATTCCCATAGGTGTGTCAACCACATGTTGCTTTGAATGCCATCGTCACTCCATCCCTACTTTCCACCCCATCTTCCAATTGCTCCAGCAAAAGAGGGCTTTTTTAATATGTCCCACCCAAACAGAGTTCTCAGGTCTATCACTGCTTATCATCTGTGCAAGACTAGATTATATGGTAAATGGAAAGATTTTTAAACATAGTTTTTTTTTAAATGCCGGTATGGGCAGAGCTGAGTTGCCAGCATGCTACTCCAACAAACATGGAAGCGGACTCCGACAAATATGGAAGTGGCTTTACGCCAGCTCTATTGATCTTGGCCTGTTAACTTTTCCAATTTATAGGCTTACCCACAGGACAAGATCCCGCTGACCGGTCACCAGTCCTATAGATAATGGGTGTATCGGTCACTTTTACTCACGAAACACAGGCAAATATTACCAAAAAATAAAAATAGGGAATAAAAATACTGCCAACAAAAAATAGGAAACAGACACGTAAAGCCTTGTGCCCTTGATTTCACCCGCACAGCTCCATGAATGTTTGGACCAGTAGTGTGCATAGTACCACAGGAAAAACTACTTTTATTATTGCCTGATTGGAAGAAGTAAACTTGTATTTTTTAATGTTCATGAATAACAAGGTGCAAATAAATAACTATTACAAAAACATTTCTATTTTCCATTTAAAACATATGTTTACTCTCTTACAAAATACTCCTATTTGGAATTGGACATTCATTGTTACTCCCTAAAAAATAATTATACTCCCAACTTTGAAAAATAAGGAGTAAAATACTCCCACTTCCAAATCTTATCTGGAGCACTGTTTGTCACTGTCCAACATCTGTCATTTTCTCTAATCCATTAACACATTCACTTTAGCCTGATGTTTTGTACAGAGTGTTGACATGCAATGTTTTCTTGCCTTCCCTATTTCAGTCTGCTCTCCATCTCTACAATCTGATCTGACATGTTGTATTGGTCTTGAAATGCAAGACAAGAAAGTGTTTCATTGGAGCAATATAGAAAGACATATTTCAGCCTGGGCCAAATACCTTTATTTCAAATGAACTGCAGCCTATTTGCCATTGACATTTGGTGCCCCCCTATAAACGATATACCAATCAATTTTGACTATGTCCATTAAAAGGGCAATCCAGACAAACTTCTGAGCCACATACGCTCTGCAAATTAACTGTAATGACTTCTTGCTATGGAATATATTAACTTTTTTTAAGTGTTTGATTTGTTTGCAGAGAAATATCCCTGATCTAATACCCACACCATGACAATCCCACATCAAAGTCTGGGAAAAAACAAAGACTGTATTTATCACATAAAAGAAAACACAACCTGTCGGCTGCTGTCTCGCTTATGTTCGCATATATATATATATATATATGCAAACATATATATATATATCACAGCCAGTGTAGTGGCTGTGTAGTTATGGTTAAGTTGCTGTTTCCATAGGAAGAGCGCTTTTTAGGCGGCCTATAACTCCGCTCCCCCTGGACGAATCCTCACCAGACTTTGTAAAAAAAGTATATGGTCTACTCTGAAAAGTTTGGTGATGTTTGTTCAAGAGGGGGTAAAGTTATAGGGGGGGGGGGGGTCCCAAAATGTCTTTTTTCCCCATAGACTGAATGCCAAACCGCCAAACCGCTGGACGGATTTTAACCAAATTTGCGGCAGGGGCTTGGTCCCGAAAGCGTACTTTTGTAAATTTGGTGACAATCCATCCAGTAGTTTAATTTAAAATGACCAAAAAATATGCCTAAAAAAATGTGTGATATCTATGTCTGCTCCGCGGTCACACTTCCCTGTTCGCTCCGCAAACAACATACCGATTGGCCAGAGGGTGGCGTCATGACCGCGGACACGCAATATCTTCGCCGATTGGCTGCAGCAAGCCCTGATGTGCGTAAGATTGTGTAGATGCATCCGACATCTTGGATCCGAAGACAGGGTCAGAGAGTAAGAGATGGGTGAAATGCTGTACTTGTTTGGGCAGCAGGTGTTAATGATGTTTTCTCTGTGCACGCCTAGTTCGGGATGTTTTTACATTCAGAAAGTGAAGGGTCTAATAAGGGTAGTATTTCAGTCCTTACTGTGTACAGGCACTTTGAACCTGTTCTAAGAACATGCATGCTGTTAGTGAACATTGAAATTGAGGACATGTCGTTATTACATTATTTTCTAGTATGGGTGTCCTAATGATTTGTACGCCGCCATGGGTGTGACATGCTGCGGTGGTTGTGGCCAGGGACTAGAGTGTTGGATGCATGGCCGTAGGCCGAAGGCCGAAGGCCATACTTCCAAGACTGTAGGCCCTGGCAACAACCGCCGCAGCATGTCACAGCAATGGATACACCTGTAGTATTCATTATCGATTACATGGTTGTGGGGAGTGTGTACAGTCTTTGGTGCATGGGCGAAGGCCATGCACCCAAGAAATAAATTATAAGCACTGCAGGTATTACCCACTGCACACCCAAACATTGCAATATCTATGGACATACAACTAGGAGTCTAGCCTCTGGCAAAAACAAGTGAAGCATTCCACAGCTATCGACACAACCATACCACCACCCACCACTCAAGTGGTTATGGGCAGGATGCAGAGTTTTGGGTGCATGGCTGCAGCCCTTATGCCATTCGCCACACTCCTGAAACTGTAGACCCTGGCTAGAACCACCACATCATATTACAGCATTACATACACCCGTACTATTGCTTAGCAGTCAGATGGTTATGGGGAGGGTGTACAGTCTTGGGTACATGGCCAAAGCCCATGCACCCAAGTACAACCTTATAAGCAGTGCAGTTGTAACCCAATGTACACCCACACATTAAAATATCTATGCACATACATCCAATTCTCTAGGTTCTGCCCACACCCACTGCAGCATATTAGAGAGGCATATTAGTGATTGTGTACTTATGGCGAAGTTGCTGTTTACATAGGAAGCGCTCTTTTTGAGTGCTTTATAACTGTACTCCCCTTGGACGAATCCTCACCAAAGTTTGGAAAAAACATATATCAGACACTCTGAATTTGTTTTGGAAGTTTGGTGATGACTGGTCTAGGGGGGGAAGTTATAAGGGAGGGGGGTTCTCAAAAAGTCTATTTTCCACTTAGACTGAATGGGGGAAAAAATTCCTGTCCGCGAACATGTGGCGCTTTCCCTGACAGGTTGTGCAACAGCATGCAGTACATCAGCTTGTTTCGGTGCCCCCGCTATTTTTTATTCATGTTTTGATGTACGCTTTGTTGGGGGGTGTGATGGGATGTGGGAGCACAAACTGAAAAAGTAGAGTTTTCTTGTCACCAAAGTCATACGTCTAAATGGAAGATAATGCTCACTGTATCAGTATCAATTACTGCATGTGGGTTAAAATGTTTTTGGAATAATATTGCCGTCAAACTGGCGTTCTAAGTTTTGAAAACTAAAGCCACCATCTATACTGTTTGTTGAAAGCAGCAATTCTGAAGGTGTCTGGGAGTATTGCTTCTCATAATTGGATTTCATTATGCTGTTACAAAGTAAGAATGTATTTGCCTTCTGAGTGAAGGTCACATGAGTTGCTTTTTTGCTTGGACGCTCCATACGCCCGCGCATCCCACTGAATGTAAAAAGGGCAATTGTATTTTGACCTTGAGTGACACGGACCTCTAAAAAGAAATTCAAGGAATGAAAGGGTCGAAAAAAATAGCAATTGATAAGGTTATGTTTTAAAAAGTTTGTAAGGGACATGCAAAATCAGTCCACCAAGTTTCTTCGCTGTGAATACATTGGTGTCTGATTTGCACACCAAGAATGGAGGCAGTAAATATTATGTAAGTTTATTACTTTTGCAATATAACTCACGTATTATCTTTCTGCACTGTTAAATTTTTCCTGTAATTTTGCAGAGAGCACAGGTTCCCCATCTGTAAAGTATGGCTACAGTCATCCATTTTTAGCATCAATATTTGTTGGTTGCAATGTTATGTTTGCTCACATACCTTTGTGTAGCACTTTGCACGTTCTTTTGTTGTTCTTTCAAGTCACGAAACGCCAATTTATTATATTTCTCCATTCATTCTCCATTCATAACTGAATTATCGTCTCCCTATGTAGTTGCGATTTTTTTTTTCTTACGGCGCATACGGAATCTCAGCGTTTGCAGCCTGTTACTATAATTACACATACTAACATTTCAGTAAACTGTCATGTGTGACCACTTATATTTGTGTATTACTTTGCTCATTTTTTGTGTTTTTAAAAAAAAAATTTTGCTAGAGGTTAGATACTGACGCTTTCCGTGTAGGTACATCTTGCCGCACTGTCCGTGCCATAGTTACCAGATGCCGAGTGAGGGCTTTTTCGGACGCCAAATACAACTACTCGTGAGCAGTTACCTGTGTATAACAATTATGTGGGATGATACTCTAAGCCCGCTTTGCCGGTACGCTGAACTCGCTATTCGGAGCAACATCACATCATTTATGGTGCTGTAGGCTCAAGCTCATGGCGCCTTCTTACAAATCACTGTGGAAACAAAGCGGCTGCTTTCACCAAGAAACCATAATTTTTATATGGGACAAAACCACTGTGTTCCTCATGTTTAACATTTGCCATGCCGCCCTTACAACCATTGTTATAATTGCTTTGAACATGGGATTACTCTGATGGTCTCTGACAGTTTGTTGTTAAAGAAACCTACTTTACGACCTCTAACATGTTCACGTTTTCTTTTACAATCCAGTCTATTACTTCAAAATTTAAGTTATTAGGTTGTATGTCACTGTATGTTTACTTACAGGTTCTCCGTCACGTTGCGTACTTGTGCTTTTTGCAGCCTACCATGGAAAGGGAAGAGGGGCTATGTATGAAACAACCGCCTTCCCTTTCTATGGTGGCCATCTTGAAAAAGGATTTTGTCCCACCTAAGCCGCACCCGAATTAAAACAAGTACTCCTCCTTTTTAGTACCACACGTTACTGCTGTGCAAATTAAGACCATTACTGCCAAAGATTATTGTGTCTATGCATTTGACCGAGAAATATGCAGTACTTGCAGTGTATGCAAAAAGAAATTTCAAAAATGTATTTCCATTGTGAAAGGTCGTTATTAACACAATATTTACTTTCTTTACGGGTGGCTTTATTTTTTGGTATGGCAGGTAATAAGGCAATTTGCAATCGGCAATGAGCAAAGAGGCAACACACGGTAATATATGTCGGTACATGTACGGTGACACATTTTGTGCATTTGTTATTTGCAAAGTAGCGGCACTGTTTCTCAAGCTTCTTCATTACAGCAGTGCTGCTGTTTCTTGGGGAGGAGGGATGGCTTTAGTTGATGTCATTTTCAGATTAGTAAATCTTTTGCTACACATATATAATGTGTACTGCATTGGTAATCGCTGCATACCAATACGTGTTGGTGTTGTGTAAGGGAAATGTTGATGGTGGACGTTCTTACATTAATATAAAATCTATTTCCACACTGTGCACGAGTCATACATCCTACTGTAAAGTGTGTACTGATTCTGGGACATGTCACAGTGCTGTATGCCAGCCTATTTTCATGTGGCATTCTTCGCAAGGTGTATACTGTTTAGCAAAAGACCCTTGCTAAAGGCACGTCATGGTTACGTTGCCCTACTGAAAATCTGTGACAATCAGTACAAAATATTTTTATTAACACGACGTTACACTTAAATTGACCTACTAAAAACCTGTACAATTCATTAAACAAAAACTTTGTTAAGGGGACGTTATGGTTAAGTTGCACTACTAAAAACCTGTGCAATTCTCTAAAAACCCTTTACAAACGTGCCATTATGGTTCAAAGTAAAACCGAAAAACCCCCTGAAATTCGCCAGTTATGGCAGGCTAAGCATCCATACCTGCCCGCACCACTGTGCACTGCTAGCACTAACAACCAGGACATGAAAGATGGCAACACAAATGTCATTGATGACATCACTGATGATATCCCATGTGTAGCCCCTTTGTTTTTGATCACTGCCAAATATATATATATATATATATATATATATATATATATATATATATATATATATATATATATATATATGTATATTCAGTAAAAAAACTTTGTTAAAAGGGACTTAATGGTTACAAATAAAATCGAAAACCCCCTGCTATTCGCCAGTTATGGTAAGCTAAGGAACCATAACTCGCGCCACCACCGTGCACTGCTCAGACTAACACCCAGGACATCAAAGATGACGTCACAAATATCATTGATGACATCACTGATGACATCACATGGCTAGCCCCTTCTTTTTTTGTTCACTTCCATATCTGGGCCAGGTGGTTTTATTTACTGACAGTCAGAAACTTACCTTTCACAAGGTATTACATTTATAGATATTGCTATTCTCACATGTTCTTACACTACTTTCCTTAGCATTTAATCGCATCTTATGATGTACATATATAGGGGAAGAAGCATGCCTGAAACACAGCAATCATTTTTGTGCATCAATACAATGATGTAGATTGTACACAGTTACTAAGGATACTGACTCTTGTTTGCTTACTTTACTCTCCACATATGAGCTCCACATTTGTATGCATTGTAGTCTATTTATGTTTTGTGTGGTGTATTAGTAGAAATATGTAGTGATGCATTAATAGCTAATTAATACATGTTTCACAATACTAAAAAGTCTGACACATAGGCATTCAATGTTTTTTTATATAATTTTTGAAAATGACAAAAATATCACCTCTGTGATGTATGCTGCAGCCAATACCTACGTTTCTGTATGATTAGGTTCCTGTACTAGAAAGAACACTGCAATGGAATGTTCTTTAAAACACTACATTGCGTAATGAAGTATGTCGTTTAGTACACATCTCCCGATAATCCCTGATACTTTTTTGCCAACATTACATTCACAACCCATTGTATGAAAAGTAAATGCACATGTGATGCCATCAGTGATGTCATCAATGATATTTGGGTGTTAGTCTTAGCAGTGCACGGTGGTGGCGCGAGTTATGGTTCCTTAGCTTACCATAACTGGCGAATGTCAGGGGGTTTTTCAATTTTACTTGTAACCATAAAGTCACTGTTGCTGTTACCTACTGTGCCATTGAGAACTGCCATATTGCAACGTGCATATAACCAAGACCCATGCTGAGCCTGCACTTATTTACGATTATGATGAGCATTGTACCTCACAGCTCCTATTAAACTATAAATATATATATATATATATATATATATGGGATACATTACTCACCGTAATCGTATTTCTGATGCTTGTATCTGCTTAGATTCACATGCTGTGCATAGGCCGACATCTAGTGGAAGCTGCGGAGTATTACAGTTTGTTTTTCGAAGTCGAAAAATGGGCGTCGACACAGGGCGTGCCAGTAATACTATCCCTAGTGTGACGTCCCCTGTACCCATGATCCCTCACGCGTCTAGGATCCCCAGATTGTGTTTTTCCTGACATGAGGTAGCATGAGGAGTAGCGTGAGTACAGATAGTCCAAGCAGATAGACAGAAAGGTAAGACTACAAGCAACCATGCGCCTTCTCTCGGAGGGGAGGAAGGGTGGGTCGCATGTGAATCTAAGCAGATACAAGCATCAGAAATACGATTACGGTGAGTAATGTATCCCTTCTGAGGCTTGTGGAATCTGCTTAGATCACATGCTGTGCATAGATTAGCGAGCAGTACCAGAAGAAGGAGGTGGGATGTGAGAAGGGTCATGAGCAAACAGGTGTCTTAGAACCGCTTGTCCCACTTGTGTATCTGCCTTGGAATGAGTGTCAATGCAGTAATGCTGAGTAAAAGTGTGAATAGAGCTCCAAGTAGCTGCTTTGCAAATGGTGTCAAGGGGAACATTTGCAATGAAAGCCAGAGTGGCCCCAATGCCTCTGGTAGAGTGGGCCCTTGGCGTAAAAGGCAGAGTTTTTTCAGAAAGAGAGTAACACAGCTGTATACAGTTGATAATCCACTTTGAGATAGCGCCCTTAGAGACGCGATCCCCCTCTCTGCCTGTAGCTACGGAGACAAACAGTTGATCTGTTTTCCTTAGCGGTCTGGTTTTATTTACATAGTATAAGACCGCCCTACGCACATCTAGGGTGTGTAGTTTCACCTCAGCTGAGCTTTGTGGGTTTTGGAAGAAAGCCGGAAGCTCGATGGACTGGTTTACATGGAACTTGGATATGAATTTTGGTGAGAATCTAGGGTGTGTGCGTAAAACCAGTTTGTCCTTGTGGATAGTAAAGAAAGGATCTTGCACTGACAGAGCCTGAATTTCACTGACCCTTCTTATGGAGGTAATGGCTACTAAGAAGGCCGTTTTATAAGTCAGGTGTTTGAGACTACTTTTATGCATGGGTTCGAAGGGGGGCCCCATGAGCTTAGATAGCACCACATTGAGATCCCATCCTGGCGGTGGGTTCGAGATAGGAGGGTGAAGTCTCTTTACTCCTTCCATGAAGGCTTTAACCACTGGTACTTTCCACCACGAAACCTTGTTATGGGATGTGGTGTAGGCTGAGAGGGCTGCCAGGTGTACTTTCAGAGAGTTAAAAACCAACCCTGCATCCAGCAGGTGGAGCATGTATGTTACAAAGTTGGAAGGAGTGCAATCAACCGGGTTGATTTGTTTACACTGGCACCAGATAACGAATCTTTTCCACTTGTCAAAGTAACAGTGCCTTGTATTTGGTTTCCTAGACTCTTTTAGAATGTCCATACACCTCTGTGGTAATTTGAGATGTCCAAACTCTATGACTTCAGGAGCCATGCTGCTAGGTTCATAGAGTTGGGTTCCTGATGCACTGTTTGACCTTGTTGCTGGGACAGAAGGTTGTACCAGGCTGGGAGTCTGATGGGCTCGCATACCGCCATCCTGCGTAGGTGTGGAAACCATGGTTGTCTCGCCCACATGGGAGCAACTAGGATGAGCGTCATCGATTCCTTGTTCATCTTGTACACCACCTTCCTGATGAGAGGAGTTGGTGGGAAAGCGTACGCAAACATCCCTGACCAGTTCATCCACAGGGCATTCCCCTGGGAGTCCGGTTGTGGGAACCTGGATGCAAATCCTGGGCATTGTTTGTTTTCGCTTGTGGCGAATAGGTCTATAGTGGGGAAACCCCACTGAGAGAAGAGATCTTCTACTACGTCTCTGTGAAGGACCCATTCGTGTTCTTCTGGGAGGGAGTCTCTGCTTAGAGCATCCGCTAGGGAATTGAGCTCCCCTGGAACATGTTGCGATGACAGGAAGATGTTCCGTCTGAGTGCCCATCTCCATATTTTCTGGGCAAGCTTGGACAGATTTGGCGAACGAGTCCCTCCTTGCTTGTTCAGATAGAACATGGCTGTCGTGCTGTCCGTCCTGATCTGCACCGACAAGTTTAGTAGATGGGGCTCGAACGCCTGCAGCGCTCGGAATACTGCCAGAAGCTCTAGCAGATTGATGTGGTTCTTGGCTACTGAGTGAGACCAGAGACCCTGAGCTGTGTGGTGGAGATGGTGAGCTCCCCACCCCGTCAGGCATGCATCTGTAGTTACCACTGCCTGTACTTCGGGATCGTAAAAGGGTTTCCCCTTTGCGAGATTCTCTCTTGTCCACCAGTGTAGGTTCTGTACAAGTGTTGGCGAAACGACCACTAGATCGTCCCACTGACCACTTGCCTGAGACCACTGTTTCGCCAACCATTCCTGCATGGGACGCATGCGCAGACGCGCGTGGGGGACCAGGTAAATGCATGACGCCATCATGCCGAGTAACCGCATAGCTTTG
The DNA here is from genome assembly GCF_040938575.1 of Ambystoma mexicanum. Lineage (NCBI taxonomy): Eukaryota > Metazoa > Chordata > Amphibia > Caudata > Ambystomatidae > Ambystoma > Ambystoma mexicanum. The sequence goes on along the minus strand of NC_090935.1, from coordinate 1,121,825,262 downwards.
CGTACTGTTATCTGTTGACCTGACTGATAATGCGGAATTTGCAGAAGTATGTTCCGAATTCTCTCTTCCGAAGGGAAGGTCAATCCTTTCTGAGTATCTAGGGTAGCTCCTAGAAACTGTTTTGAGGTGCTTGGCACCAGACTTGACTTTTTCTCGTTGATGGAGAAGCCTAATTCGTGGAGGAGGTCGATGGTCCTCTGAATGTTTGACCTGCAGATTCCTGGGGTTTCCCCCGTTATGAGCCAGTCGTCCAGATAAGGGTACACTGGGATTGCCTCCCTGCGTAGGTGTGCAGCTGCCACCGCCAGTACCTTGGTGAATACCCTTGGTGCAGAAGCTATCCCGAAGGGCAGTACCTTGAATTGGTAGTGGCGACTGTCTACCTTGAAGCGCAAGTATTTTCTGTGCGCCGGGAGCATGGAAATATGAAAATAGGCATCTTTCATATCTAAGGTTGCCATGTAATCCCCCTTTTTTAGGAGTGGGATTACCTCTTGTAGTGTGGTCATACGGAATTTTTGTGGCTTGACATACTTGTTGGCAGGCCGTAAGTCTAAAACTGGGCGCATTGTTAAATCTTTCTTTGGCACAAGGAAGTAAGTTGAATAGATACCCTTGTTTACCTGGTGTCCCGGGACGAGTTCTATCGCGTCCTTTTCTAGCAGAATGGCGATCTCCTCGAGGAGGATTTTCTGATGTTGTAAAGAGTGGACTTTTTGTCTTGGAGGATGGTTTAGGGGGCGTTGCAGTAGTTCTATGCAGTACCCATTGGATACTGTTGACAGCACCCATCTGTCGGAAGTTATCCCTTCCCATGCCTGGGTGAAACTTGATATTCGTCCCCCTACTGGGGTTGCATGGGAAGGGACCCTGAACTGAGCGTCACTGCTTTGGTGGAGGCGTGCCTCCTCCTTTACTGGGGCTGCCTCTGCCTCTACCACGTCCTCTTTTACTACCCCTACCATACGCCTGGGTAGACTGTTGTGAGCTGGTGTTCCACTGTGTACCCTGGGTGTGGGAGTAGCTATTTCCTCTATTGGAATTTTGGCCGCGGGGGCGACGAAAATTGCCATTCCCTCTTTGGTTAGGTGGTTTGGTAGTTAACTGGCCAAGGGATTTGAGGGTGTCGAATTCTTCCTTAGCGTTTTTTAGAGCGTCCTCGACTGCCTTCCCAAACAGGAGATCACTTTCCACTGGTTTGTCTAAGAGCGCAGCTTGTGTTTCTGCTTTGAATCCCGACTGCCTCAACCAAGCATGCCTTTTGATGACAGTCCCCTCTGCTATAAGTCTACCCGCATTGTCAGCGGCGTCCAGAGTTGCTTTTACAGTGCAGCCTGACACGTTCCTTCCTTCCGCACAAATGCGAGCTAGCTGGCTTTTAAGGGGTTCGGGAGCAGAGTCTATTAGTGCTGCCACTTCTTCCCACTGGTGACAGTTGTAGCTAGCCAACAGTGTGGTGGAATTCGCGATTCTGGCTTGGTAGGCTGCCGTGGAAGCTACTTTCCTGCCAAAACCATAAAGTTTTTTACTTTCTTTGTCGGGGGGAGCCTCAGAGGAAGATAATGGTGTACCAGCTCTTTTGCGGGTGTTGGTTACTACTAGAGAGTCTGGCTTAAGTTGACCTCTAATATATAGGGGGTCCGACTGGGCTGCTTTAAACAGCTTCTCCACTCTCGGATTTACAGGTCTTGTCAGGTTTGGGTTGACAAGGGATGGTGCTATTCTGCGTTGAACAGATTTTAGGATGGGAATGGTCTGGGCTACTGGCTTCCTTTCCCCTATTAGTTCTTCCGCAAAGTCCCTTTCTTCCTGGACACCTTGTGTGTCTATGTGGAAGTGGTTAGCTGCCCGAAAGAGCAGTTCATTCAAGAGGGGCTGATTATCTATTGGGGAGTCAGACACTGGGGCTTCCCTTTCGACTGGTGAGTCCATTCTGAAAATATCTGGGCTATTTTCTGGCTCATCCTCGTCTTCGTCTTCGCCGTAATAATCTGATCCTGCAGGATCTTCTGGCGTGTCAATTTCCTGACCTTCTATAAGGGAAGAGTTTCTTTGGTCTGTAGGGAAGAGGTAAGAATAGGGTTGGACCTCGATGGGGTCTAAAGGCCTAAATGGTGTCTCGACCCGGGGTCTTTTATTTGAGGGGATAGGGTCCCTTGACCCTGAGGGAGAATGTTCCTGAGGGTTTAAAGCTAGGAGTTGTTCAGGGTGTCTTTCGAAAAAATTCGCCAAGGAAGACATCCTTGACATTACTCTGTCAATGTCCTCGCATGACCAGAGTTTTGAGCTTGGGGTGACCTCGCTGGGACTTTCTATGGATTGGCCCTGAGAAGACTTGGTCAGTTCTTTTGTAGTGGAGGACTGCAAGGGTTGTTTCCTTTGCTGTTTACCCCCTTCCCCGTGGGTGGAAGTGTGTTTCCCCTTTCCCTTATCTTTCGACGCCTGGCGTCGAGGATCGGAGGTGGAATCCCTGTCTTTCGAACTAGCCTTCGAAACTGGCCCCTCTTTACTCCCAAGTAATGTACCCTTTTCCTGGGGTGCAGTCTGGGGGTGGAAGTCGTGTTCGTCTCCGGACGATTGATCTTCCGGGATATTAATGGTTGAGGCACTCTGTGCAAGTGTGGAGGCTTGCCTGACGTCGTGCGGCGACCTCGACCGGGACCGCCCAGAGGACGTCCTTTCGGACCGCTCCTTCTGTGCCTCTTTCCGAGGTTTCGACGACGTCGAATCTCGGGTGGATTTTTTGTGTTTAGCGTGTGTATGTGTAACGCTTTTGTCGCCGGGGGACTTCCCCATAGTCGCCGGGACGGACGACCTTCCGAGGCCGGGGACGTGCGTTCGGCTGTCCTTCGACGCCTTGGTGCCCTCGCCGTCCGAAAGTTCGGCGTCGCTGCCGTCGCTGAAGGTACCCTCCGCCTCCATAGCTGCTAGCTTGGCGTGGTGGGCCCAACGCTTGGTGGAGCGGTCCTTAAGAGTTTTTGCCTTAAACCTGCTACAGGCCCTGCAACCCGTCTCGGGGTGGTCTCTGGGTAGGCAAAGGTTGCACGTAGCGTGCTTATCTACCCAAGGGTATTTCTTATTACACTTGGGGCAAAACTGAAAGGGCGTACCCTCCATACGCGCCTGTGGGCAGCGGGCAAGTGTGTGTAGGTAATAAGGTGTCGAGTGTGGAAGTGTACCACCCCCACTCTCCCTACTTGTAGGGCCGAGGCCAGCGGCCCAGGCCCGAGCCGAGGCGGAAGCCTCAAGGCCCAATCCGTCGGGTATTCGACGTTGATCTCCTCCCCGGTTCGGCGTCGAGATGTTGATCGACGAAAGGTTGGCCAAACGGGGCAAATTAGAATTAGTTTAGAGTGAAAATATGGCAAAGCCAGGGAACTCCGATGAAGTGCTTCCGACCAGAATGGCGGAAAAAAACAATCTGGGGATCCTAGACGCGTGAGGGATCATGGGTACAGGGGACGTCACACTAGGGATAGTATTACTGGCACGCCCTGTGTCGACGCCCATTTTTCGACTTCGAAAAACAAACTGTAATACTCCGCAGCTTCCACTAGATGTCGGCCTATGCACAGCATGTGATCTAAGCAGATTCCACAAGCCTCAGAAATATATATATATATATATATAATCAAATATAAATTACTAGTCTAACCAAAAATGTTACCTTTTAATATCTGTGGATACTCAAAATTAAATACTTCAGTCTTTGTTTTAAATGGCACATAAAATCAGAAAAAAACTGTTCAATAGTATAGGAAAAATAACTCTACTGTGTACTTATAATATCATGCCAGCAACCTATGGTGACTAACAAGAAAGGAATCATTTTCAGTAAAAGCTGTATGCAAGTATGTGGTGATATGAGCAAATCAATTTCATATTAGCATCATAGGCCAGGTTTTTGAAAATGATTCAGGTTTATCTGCAACTAATTACCAGATAGAAGTTTATTTTAGGGTGCAAAGATGGCTTGAAGCATTAAAGTGTCACACAAGCATGAGAATCCTTCTATTTCTGTGCAATGTTGCTTGGAACAAATGATGTTGGTTATTTCAGTTGACATTATTTTCTTAGGACTCAAGGGAATAAAGGGAAGGAAATAACCTCCTGTCCCATTCCACTTAATGAGTAGAATTCAATGTTCAGGATTCTTTTTTATTATGGTTTTCACAGGTCAAGATGTTCATCAATCTCTGCAAATCTGGGAGATATTCTGTACACTGTTCTTGCAACCCCAGACATAATTTGCTCCTGTTAAAACCCAGGGAATTATTATATAATTGTTTTCTGTCTGAGACTAATATGCCCTACGCAATTAGAGATTTCAGGGCAATCCATTTTAAAGATACTTCCACAAAGTTTGCTTTACAGGCCCAGCTGCTCTTCACTGATATTGCGTATAAACAGAGTTGCCCTCAAACCACGTTTAGTTTGCAATTTACAATTTGATTCATTCTTGGTAAATTCATATAAATACTCTGGGATTGTCTAACTCACCTCTGGTTTGTATTTCAAAGACCCAGGACAGGTAGGTACATCAACCAGTGTTCGGCATCATTGCTAGATAGGCTCTTCCTTTTCGTCTTTCCATCTGCGCTTAAAATCCATCATAGGTAATCTGCTTCTGTTTTGGGCAGCACCTCTGTTTTCAGCCCCATCTGGAAAAGGCATTTTTAAGGAGATTTTCTATCAGCTATGTCCATGTGAAACCCCAATCTGATTTTCTCCTGTCAAACAGGCTTTTTTCCTTTTCTGATTTCCAAAAACCTTCCTCTCGTCCTATGTGTTTGAGTTAAAATGCCCAAGAAACCCATGTGTCACACTCACCTGGGTTTCTGCGGGAGCGATGAAGTCTTCTGGACCCTTTCCCTGGAGTAGTGAAGTGGGTACTACTGGTATCTGTTGAGAGAGAAGTGAGCTGCTCAGTTTGCCGGGATATGGCCCGAATCCCCCTTTCCCTCCTCCCGTGTGTGTACTGTGATAGATGTGTAGGGGTATGGCTCACCTTTAGAATACATTGGGCGAGCTCTCCATCCTGAACTAGGCAGGGGCGCTGTATCTCTGAGACCCTTCGAACTTCATTAGGTTCAGATTGCTTGCTGATGTTCTAGTTCTAATTGCAGATAAATTCTAGTTCCAGTTACTTCACTGGTTCGGGTTAATTGCATGTAAGTTCTAGTTCCAGGTAAGTTCTGGGCCCAGTTGAGTCACTGGCTCGAGTTATGTTTACAGGTGAGTTCTAGTTCCAGAGTGCAGGTAAGTTCTTGTTCCAGTTGCGTCACTGGTTCGGGTTATTTTTGCAGGTATGTTCTGATTCCAGTTACTTCACTGGTTCGGGTATTCAGCGCGTCTCAGAGGGACCTTGCTATGCGGTGAGTTCTGTGCACGGTAGGCAAGATGATTGCTAGTTCTAATCCTGTTCTTTCTTTCTTCACCGGTGATTCGCAGTGGTTCTCGGAGGGGTCCGACAAAGGAAGCGCCCGTAAGAAGTCTGAACGCTACCTTAAGGTATTCCAAGATTCGGGTAAGTGATTCTGCTGACTGCGCGCACGCTCCTCAAGAAGGTGGATTGCTGCGAAGGCGCTGACTGGTACTGCTTTTCTTATGTTGTCTTTCTCTTCCAGATGCTGAGATCCAGGGCGTGCGCACAGGCAAAGCCGAGGAAGGAACCAGTCGGGGATCGTGGTAAGCGTGTTGCTCGAAACCACAGTTGCAACACAAAACACGGGTCTGCCTTTGGGCGTGGCTTATATAGTCGACCACGCCCAGAGGCTGGAACGTGCCCTGGTATTCACAGGATTCACCGGAAGTCTCTATGGGGTCATCTTGAGTGTGCTGGAAGTGTGCTTGGGCCAATCAGAGTCCCTAAAGGGGGCCGGGCTAACTGAGCAATGCTTCTGAGTGCAAGAGTGTGGTAAATGGATGTTGGATGCCTGCAAGGTGTGTTTAGTCTGCCAGGCTCTAACCCATCTTGCTCCTGCCTGTTCCCCAGCACATATGACACCATGCACCACCATTTTATGTTGCATCTTTGGATTGAACAGAGCATATGATAGTTTTCCCTTCACTTACACCCACTAGGTTCCTTCTCTTTGGTTCTATTAGCCCATTGTGTTCTCTTTCTCATAAGGTAGTATGTTAACTATGAGGTTCCCCTCCCCACAGGAATGTAAAACCAAAACTGCAGTAGCATATTTATTTCCTTTATAATCCACAGTAATAAAATGCCATGTTAATAAGAATTATATAGTCAGATACAAAAGAAAATTCTGAAACAGGAGCCATTCTTTATACGTTTGTGACTGCATTCATTACAGAGTTATTAAAGGTGTTCATGTATTAATAATTCATACATTTTTACATATCGTTTTTATATGCATGTGAGCCATGCTCTCCCACACACTCTAAATCTGCATCTAGTTTTTTTAATCAGACCAAAGATATGAATGCTATAGCTGAAAATGAATGTCCCATTTGTCACTTTAAAATACATCATTTATGTGCAGCAAATTCTATTTAACTTAAATTACATGTGTTGCTAAGGTCTTGGTATCAACAAAACCATCTGCTGTCATGAACAAAGACCATTTGTTAGGCTGTTTTTAATGGAACACAACACACACATTTTACATGAGGCCTTATTGCTCTATCAAGTTGGAGGTCAGACTTTATGTAGACATCTGCTTATTTGAAGTGCCATTACTGACTGACCATTAACTTATTGCTCTTCCTATCAAATTAAAAATACAAGTCTATGGAACTGAGCTGATTCTAATAAAAATCTCACAGTTAGTGTATTTTCTTGTTAAAATGGAACAAGGCATTTGTTCTTCATGTAAATATTGATGTCCCCTTAGCCTTCTTAATGCATTGGCCACATCGAATGTAATGGGGCTTTGTGTATTCCTGGCCTCAAGAAATATGAGCTCTGCATAAACATACAGTTTAGGTGAACAAATGTTCACAGTTTAAGTTCACAGTACATACAAGCTACATGTGATATGCTGTCCCGTGTAACAGAAATGTGATATGTACCATGTCGTTATTTATAATAATACTGAAATAATGAATTGCTCTATTAATACATATACTTAACCTCTCATTTGGAGAGCTTAAGACCTCTGTTCGTAGAATGAGAGGAATTGGTTTCTCTTCAACAGGCCATATTTAGACAGCTCTTTAGTGAGGGATTTGTAAGCAGAAAATATTTCTGGCAGAGATTGCTTTTATGGAATATAATTTCATTAATAATTGCAATGTATAAATTCTGGAACATAACAGAAATTAAATATTTTAATATGAAGTGAGCTAAGTTTTAAAAATAAAAGGTCTGACGTGATGTAGTAATGATGAACTCTGAGGGGTAAAGGTTGTTGTTGGTAATATATTTGTAAGATTTGTATTGAGATTTGTATTATAATTTTGTATCATCAATGAGGCAGAGCTTGATTCCCTAATAATGCCATAAAGAGACCCATGTCTGGGCGTATTCCCAGCACTTATTAACCACTGGGAATTCTTCAGTGTTGAATTCCAAAATATGTCTGGGTTGCTTTTGTTTATGCGCAAATGAAACATGGTCTAACAATTTGGGCTGGACACTTTCGTATTGAGGATCAGTGAAATCTGATTTCTTCATTCTGTAGTAGCACAGACACATTAAGAATGATGATACTGTATGCTACTCATATTTTCCACTGGTTTTGAAGCTTTAGCTGAAACATGTCTACTCATCACGTTTTATTTTATTCTGTTCATTTGTTGGCCATATTTACAGCTGCAACATAGTGATTGCAGGCTAGGCAGAAATACACTGCCACTACTTCCTGCTCAAAACACGTGTCACTTTGGTATTGAATACCCTCATGCCTCATGAATGTCATGATTTACTCCTCCCAGCAGCTTAGCCTTTGCCACCCTGCCCAACAAAGGAACGGCTCTAAAAACAAACCAAAAAATCACATTGTCTTTACAGCGAAACACAAGTTTCATAACTTAGGATACTTGTTGCAAGCTCACTACTTTGAGGGTGTTGTCCCTTGGACATATTTATTCCCTATCCTGGCAACCTGGGGCACACAGCTAATTGAGAAAGCAGCACTAAGAGGGGCACCGAAAACAAGTACAATCTAAGGAAAGAACATTGCACGCTTCAATTAATGATAACATTGCCGAATATGGGGGATATCAGGTTACAGGTGGGAGATATAATATGACTTTTAACTTTAATTTGTGTGCAACAGGTCAAGAGGTTAATTGGCCATGTCTGTGATTTCACCTCTGTTTTCTTTGCATCAGAAGAACCTAAGATCTCTCTCGCGCCTTGAAACACTTGTGTATAGGCGCGTTACAAATGCCATATCATATCATATCATATAAAAATTAGCGTTTCTCAAATTTTCATTGGCATGATATATTGGGCCTATTTCACTCTTAAAGCGGCAGCAAGGTGGTTTGTTGGACATCTGCTTTTCACCATCCCATCCCCTTTTGTAGTGTTTTACATACAGGATTTAAAAAGCATCTATTCCGTGGAAAAGATTGTAGACAGTATTAACTGTTATTAGTCTACAGATTGTAGTGAAACGAGTCATTGTTATTGTCTAATTATGTAGGATTTCTGTGTGAAGCTTTTCATCCACATTGTTTGGGAACTGCCACCAACAAGAAGAAAATGAAAAAAGGCAGTAGTAAGCAATTGCAAACTATTGTGATAACAAAATCTGTACATTAATTAGTATGCTGGGAAAATAGCTCAGCAGGTTGAGCACTCACTGCTTTGATCTGTGTGTGACCTGCAGGTCGAAACAAGGAAAGGTTGGCCTTTCATCCTCCCAAGGTCGATAAAGCACTTTGAATACAAGCGCTATGTAAATTACAAGTTAAGATTATCATACATTAATAGGGTCAATTCACCAATAATTCTTAGCTCAGGCTGTGAGGAGGATAGCACATCTCACATCCTGCATCCACCCTAACAAAGCGCACAAAGTCCTGATTCTAAAGGGGGGACTAGGGGCATGGGAGGGTCCGAATGCAAGTGCAAGAGGTGTGCATTATAAAACCCTTTGCCTAGCTTTGTGTCAGAAGTGCACTTAACACCTATATATGCATTCGCTCACGTAAGCCCTCCACCTGGTGGGAGCTTTGAGATTCCCAGTTAAAGGCCTTAAAGGCACCCCTAGTGGCTATGCATTTTGGAAATGAAAAATGGCTTTAACTCCTCATTTATTGTCATTTTCCTAATACAAAATTCTAAATCAGAAAATTGAAGAACAAATCACATAATGTTATCATTCATTAGTTGACAAAGTAACATACACAATTATACATCTTATCAGCTGGAGGGGGATTGAAATGATAGAATAAACCCTAAATGATGGTTTATTGTACCTCGATCTATTCAACAAATGTACTCTTTGCCAACATTAGACCAGAACAGCTATGATTAATGTGGCTGCTGTACCATAGTAAAGACATATGTCCAGAATGGGACCTTTCTGTCCATTACCCGTTTTTGTTCTGAAAATACAGTGGAGAATGCATGCTATTTTTGCTTTGTGAATACTGGATGTCTTTTTTAATGCATTGACCCACCATCTAACAGGGATGAAAAAGGAGCAGTTATATAATATGTGGGTATCTATACATTTTGTAAAGAACTGCATCTTTTTTCATGTAAGTGAACGAGAGGCGTCAACGCGTGTCGTCACTTGCGTGAAAAAGGTTTAGAGAATCTGGGCCCATAGTGTTAAAGACATCAATATTTCTGTCCCAATATTATCCACACACGTTGCGTGCTTTTATATTTTGCACTTGAAGCTACAGGCACATCTCTAAAATATCATGGTCACATTCCTAAAGTTTAAATTGCAATGGCTTTCCTTTACATTCCTCAAATTCCTAGGTTTTCTCAAAAGCTTCAGCTTCCTTGCATCCGGATCCCAGACAAAACCCTCCACTTCATTCTGCGCTCAGATCCCTTTCAATACACAGATGTAGATCCAGGAGAATCCAAGCACGGACTTAAACGTTTGAAATCTGCATTGTTATAGCAGTTTTACACGTATTTCAAGAGCTTACTGCATGCATCCCTTTCTCAACTTGCCAAAGACATGCTGATTAATTGACATTTTTCAGGGCTTTTCTTATTGACATAAATAGCTCATTCCTTCATGAGGAAGAAGGGCTGTTCATGACTGAATGGTGAAACAAAGTCACAGAATAGAAGTATCAGACTTAAGTCCACATCAATGTATTATGCCCTAACTCATTGAACACTGCTCCCAATCCTGTCCCAAGATGCCTTGTGAGCAATGAGCTTTTAGCTACTTTGATTACACTGTTTTTGATCCAAAATTAGCCACTCAGTGGTGCGCAAAAAAGTTTGATAAATAGAAGGAAGCCTTATGATACATCGTTTTTAACTGAGAAGAACAAGTTACTTACCAACTGGTAACGTTCTTTCGATTGGATGTTCCTCCAACATATTCCTCATCTTAGATGTATTCCATCCAGCTTTAGCTGCTTCGGAAAATGTTTCTCGGCAGAGGGCGCCGTGCGTCGATGTCGTCGAGTCGATGGTCCCTCGAAGGACTCCGTCGAGGGTGACGGCATCGGATGTATAAGTAGCATGCGCGGCTCCCGTTGGCCTCAGTTCTAATTTTCCCACCTTCCTTATTGATTTCTCATTGTGTAGACTGTGCCAGCAGACAGGTATTTGCCTTGCGAGAGTTAGAGTGGCAATAACCCGGGAAAATCTACAGAGGGGTAGGTTGGGAGGGTGATGAGGAATACGTTGGAGGAACATCCAATCGAAAGAACATTACCAGTTGGTAAGTAACTTGTTCTTCGAGTGGATTGTGTCCTCCAACGTATTCCTCATCTTAGATGGACTCCCAAAGCAGTATGGACAATTTCTCTGGAGGAGGGGCTAGATTTTTTGATACCCTTAGATGGCTGAATATATTACTGCTTTACCAAAATTCAGCTCCTCAGATTGGGAAGCATCCAGGCTATAGAATTTTGAAAAAGTATGCAGTGAGGACCAAGTTTCTGCTTCACAAATAGACCTTATAGGAACACCTCTTTGTAGGGCCGTCGAAGAGGCGATGCCTCTGGTGGAATGAGCCCTTAAACCTTCTGGTGGGTCTTTTTGTGCTAATCTGTAGCATTCTGAAATACAAAGCACAATCCAGCGTGATATTGTTTGTTTTGTCACTGACTGACCCAACTTTTTCCTGTGTAGCCAATAAACAGTTGATTGTCCACTCTAAGCTTAGAAAACCTAGAGATGTAAAAGCTTAAAGCTCTTCTTGGATCCAACCTGTGTAACTTTTCTTCCTCCTTACTAGGATGAGGTGGAGGATAGAATGCAGGTAAAACAATTCTCTGACTTAAATGAAAATCAGATACCACTTTTGGTAAAAATGTGGGTTTAACCTTCAACACAACGCTGTCCTGATGGAACACAGTATAGGGTGTCCCAGAATACAGTGCCTGTTAAAGCAACTAGAAAAGCAGTTTTCCATGTCAATGATCTTAATGAACAAGTGTGCAAAGGCTCAAAAGGAGCACACATTAAGAATTTTAGTACCAGAGTGAGATCCCAAATTGGCACTTGAAATGGATAAGGAGGAAACACATTAGTGAGCCCTTTTAAGAATTGCACTATCAAAGGAATTTAGAAATAGGAGCATTATTCCGACGAGCGCTTGAAGATAGAAAGCGCCGCAAGATAACCTTTAATGGTTCGAACATTTAGACCTCTATGTGGTAGGGTCAAGAGGAAGGACAGTACTTCTGGAATAGAACATAGAAAAGGATCGACATTCTTTTCTCTACACCAGATACAAAACATTTTCCAACGACAACGGTACAGAGACTTTGTTGCTGGCCTTCTTGCCAAAAACAACACCTCCATGACGTCATCTGGAAGGTTCCAATCCTTGTATCTCAGCCTTTCAGATACCAAGTGTGAAGGTTGAGCGTTTTGACCTCTGGATGGAGAATCCGACCCTCCATTTGAGAGAGAAGGTTCTCTCTCTGAGGAAGACGTACTGGAGGACAGATAGACATGTCTCGAAGGTCCGGGTACCACGTTCTCCTGGCCCAATCCGGGGAAACTAGGATCATGTGGTTTCTGAAGCGTCTCAGTCTGCTGATGACCTGAGGAATGACGAGAATCAGAGGGAACACGTACAATAGTGGGAAATTCCACTCCACCACGAACACGTCCCCCAGGGCTCCTCCAGGGGGAAATTCCCTTGAGCAATACCTTTCGCACTTCCGGTTGATTCCGGTCGCAAATAGGTCCACTTGAGGGGTTCCCGAAAGGGCGAAGATCTCTTGAATGACTTCCTGAGCCAGTTCCCATTCGTGGGACACCGTGCTCTGCCTGCTCAGAGCGTCTGCCGTCATATTCTCTTCCCTGACTAGGTGAACTGCCGTTAAAGAAATTCCATCTTGAATTGCCTAATACCACAGCTGCATTGCCTCTCTGCACAGAGGTAGTGACCCTACACCTCCTCTTTTGTTTAGATAATGCATGGCCACTGTGTTGTCCGTCATTATCGGGACATTTTTTCCCATGACAGATGGCAGGAAAGCTTTCAGCGCTAGTCTGATTGCTCTCAGCTCCAGAAGGTTGATGTGTAGTTTGGACTCCAATGGAGACCAACGACCGCTAATTGTCAGATCATTGGCATGAGCTCTCCACCCCTTGAGTGAGGCGTCCGTCACTACTGTGATCTCCGGTCATGGTTGCCAAAAAAGTTCTCCCTTCAGGATATTCTCTGAACAAGTCCACCATAGAAGATCTTGATGAACCTTGTTCGGAATTTGGACAAGATCCGTCATTCGACCTGAGAACTGGGACCACTGAGTCTTTAGAGCCCATTGAAGGGATCTCATTCTCAGACGTGCCTCTGGCATCAGAAAGATGCAGGATGCCATGAGGCCGAGTAACCTTAAGAAGTCGTATGCCTGAAGATTTTGGGCATTTCGGAATTTGGAAACCATCTGAAGAATGTCTTGAGCCCTCGACCTGGGAGGCGAGCTCTTTCCCAGGAATGTGTCTAATACAGCTCCTATATATCGGAGCCGTTGAGAAGGGGTTACCTGTGACTTCTTGAAATTGAGGGAGAAGCCCAGTCTGTGGAGGAAGTGGCAGGTGACTTTCAGGTGATCTAGTGCCTGTTCGGCAGAAAGTGCTCTGATCAGCCAATCATCCAGGTAGGGGTAGATGTGAATCCCCCCCTCTCCTGAGGTGTGCTGCCACCACTACCATCAGTTTGGTGGAGACCCTCGGGGTGGAGTTCAATCCGAATGGCAGGACTCGAAAAACAGATAGTGTGAGTCGCCAACTACGAACCTCGGGTATTTTCTGTGCTGAGATGAATCGGCACATGAAAATAAGCATCCTGGAGGTCCAATGACACCAACCGATCCTGTAGTTGAAGGGTCTGAAGGAACTGAGAAAGGGTAACCATCTTGAACGTGTCCTTCCTGAGGAACTTGTTCAAGTTTCTTAAGTCCAGGATGGGTCTCAGTCCTCCGCCCTTTTTGGGGATCAAAAAATACAGGGAGTACCATCCCTTGTTCCTCTCTGCTGTAGGTACCGGTTCTATAGCACTTTTCACCAGCAGGGTTAAAACTTCCTGCTGTAGGAGCGGGTCTGAAAACTTCAAAGGGTGTCTCCTTGGTGGATTGCTTTGAGGTTGCGTTAGAAAAGGAAGGCAGTAACCTTGGGCTATTATTTCTAGAGCCCAAACATCTGAAGTAATGGCTTGCCATTCTTGCAGATGCTGTGACAGCCTGCCTCCTACAGGTGTCTTGTGATGCAAGTCCTCAAAGTGGTTTTGAGGCGGTTGCTGCAGACGCTGATGGCAAATAGGCTGTAGCTGGAGCTGGCTTTGCACGCTTTCCTCGTCCACCGCGAGTGGCCTTTCTCTGGCCCCTTTGGCTGGCCATTCCTCTCGCCTTTCCATATGAGGAGTCGTAACGATAGGATCGTCCCCTCCAAGATTGACCTCATGCACGAAAAGGCTGAGGTTGCCTGATGGCAGCTCCCAAAGACTTGGCAGCTGCTTTTGAGGTCTGCAACCTCTCAAGGCTCTCGTCAGCCTTCCTGCCAAAAAGGTGAGACCCGTCAAAGGACATGTCCAGGAGATGATTCTGCACGTCTGGTGTGAAACCCGACTTCCGTAACCATGCAAATCTGCGCATTACTGTGCTAGTGCCCATGGACCTGCTCACACTATCTAGAGTGTCCAATCCAGATTCAAGGGATTCCTGCATAGCCTCCTATCCATTTCTAACTATGGCCAGGAATCCTTCCCTTTCGTCCCCTTCTGGTATGTGCTCTGCCGCCATCACAATGCACTCCCGCAGAGTGTATGAAAACTTTGCCAAGGCACATGTGGAGTTGGCTGATTTTAACGCCATACTCCCAGCTGAAAATACCTTCCGTGACCAGACATCCACACGCTTATCGTCCCTGTCCGGAGGGATAGAAGGGTACGCCAGTTTGTTAGAAGCTGTGGCTGCCTGAATGACCAAACTCTCGGGAGTGGGATGTTTAGACAGATAGCCGGGGTCGCTACTGGCAGGACGGTATTTTGAAGTAAGGGATTTATTCAATGGCGGAATAGAATCTGGAGTCTCCCAATTTTTGGCCACCCTATTTTGCAAGGCTACGTGAAAAGGTAGTATTGGGTCTTCAGTGGGACCATGGTCCAATATGTCTGTTAGATCATCTTGGATGAATTGGGCTGGAGGTCTGGCCCATCCTAAATAATCTATTACCTTTGTCATTAGCTGACGGTATGACGGACTGGCATGTTCTTCTGGTTCCGGTCTACCAAAGTCATTTTCAGGAGATGTATCAATACCACTCGCATTGTGCAGTGATTCAACCAAATCCCTCATCCTGCTTTCTTCTGAAATCAGGCATTCTGGGACATTTGGGGTGCCATATTCTAGCCCAAAAGGTACATTCTACTCATCAGATTTCTCCTGTTCCTCAAAAATTGAGGTCAGGGACTTGAAAAACTCCTTCCTGGGACGAGGTTTAAAAACCTTTTCTGGGAGAGGTGGAGGAGGAGTATTAATGGGTCCTGAAGGCATTACAGGTCTTGTAGCCTTCTCTTTCCCTTTTTCTGGCTGATTTTGGCGAACTGGAGGTTTCGGCGTCGAGGGCTTCGGGGTCGACGTCAACAGAGGCGTTGATGGCGTCGGCGTAATACCCGTCTTCAACAGCGCCGGCTTCGAGGGCGTCGAGGCGCTCTTCGAAGACTTGCCCTCCGAGGTGTGTTCGGTCTCGGACGGCGTCGTTGACCTCGAGTGGTCGACTCGACTCAAGCGGCTTTTCTAGCTTGGCGTCCTGGAAGGTTCTCTATCCTTCCTCTTTCGATCACCCGAGCTCGAGGGCGCGCAAGAGTCAGAGCGATGACGCTCCCGGCCGGCTTCAGAGAAAGGCGCAGACCGAGGCTTTGCTTTCTGGAACACCTCATCATTTTGACCCTGAATGCTTCCCATTCTTCGGATGATGAATGTTTAGTAGGACATTTCATCCTTTTTGGGGATTCGTCCGAGGACGAGGTGGAGGGGGACCTGTGGCGTTGTTTCATCGATTTTTTCGTTGAAGATGACGAGCGATGTGAATCGCTTCGGGATCTAGACCGATGCCTTTTACGTCGAGGAGATTTCTCCTCACGGGACCTCGACTCGATGCTCGAGGCTTTACGGTTGGATTTACGACCTACCTGTAGTTTTCCCCTCCTCTTTCACAAGGCCTTCCCCGTCATCGCCTGACACTTCATACCGGCCTCCATGTCGTGGCCTTCTCCGAGGCACCACAAACACTCTCCGTGCGGGGCTGTAATCGACATTTTTCAACCGCACGACTTGCACTTTTTGAAACCCGATCTTGGGGTCGTGGTCGGTGTCGGTGTCGATGACGAGGACATATTTGTTATTTTACTATTCTTCACAGAACTCGAGGCGCGCCGAATCTCTGAAGCAACGTATATGCGGAAAAACGGAACTGAGGCCAACGGGCGCCGCGCCTGCTACTTGTACACCCGATGACGTCACCGTCGACAGAGGCGTTCGAGGGACCATCGACTCGATGACATCGACGCACAGCGCCCTCTGCTGAGAAAAATTTCCGAAGCAGCTAAAGCTGGATGGAATACATCTAAGATGAGGAATACGTTGGAGGACACAATCCACTCAAAATTTTTTTTACCGTTTTTCTTTACTTTCCACCTTAAAAAAAACAATGCCTATATAAACTAATGTCAATTAAAGTGTTAAGCAAAAATACTGCACTGCACATGTTTTTGAATTCCGTGTAAATATTCATCCCGAGATCTCAGAGACTTCATTGGTTGTTCAACTGCGTCAAAAGTAGCTGAAAGATCCAGGAGGATGAGGATGGAGAAGAGCTTGGAGTGGTGGGCAAAGGACAGAATGTTAGTGATGTGGTCAATGACGTTTCAGTCAAGTGACTGCTGCAGAAGCTGGATTGGAGAGGGTCGAATACATTGTTGGTCTTAAGGTAACCAGTGTTCCACTTGATGACTACTGTGCTGAATCGCAGGAATGGGTCCCTTCTACCCAAGGGAGAGCGCCTGCCCTGTGAGGATAGGGAGGTGAGTCCGCTTTGCAACACCCTCCCTAGGGGTCAAGGCAAGTGGGACCTCACCGGGAGAGACTCCCCCACTGGGAACAAGAACTCCCGTTCTTGTGTGGAACTCCATAGAGAACATTCCAACAATACCTCTATAAACCTATCTCAAAGATTTATATGAAGAAAATATCAGCATATGTTCCTTTCAGCAACAAACTGTGAATATTGGTCTAAATGAAAACTCCCCTTTAACTGAGACGAGGAGGATAACATGCAGAGGAGAAGAGAAGCCGCTGGAGAGAGAGAAAAAGGAACACGGCACTGCGCTGGGGAAGTCCCAGAGCTACGCAATGCATGAAAGGGGAGGAGACTGAAGACAAGAGAGAAAAGCTCACAATTTGCCTTGCATGTTAACACACAGGAGAGACAGGATGTGCTGCGTCCTGCTGGTGTGAGACACGCTTCGTCTGACAACACTGTGAAGGACAGAAATGGAGCTGGAGATGTGGCGTCCCAACACCTGGAGAGAGAGTGGTGTTGTGACCAAAATATACTCGCAGTGGACCTGGTATCCTGAAACCAACACTGATACCACTCCGCAACTGCTAAAGCAGAAAGCATCAGTCACCTAAGTACTGAGGAGCCGCCATATAAGAAGGCACAAATGGAGAGAGAGTGAACAAACATGAGAAGCCAACCTGATGAAAAGAAGAGGTGATCTGGAACAATTAAGAACCCCAGCAACTTCATCCCTAAAAGCAACAGGAAACCAAGAGCCCTATGAGTGAAGCCAACAAGAATAATTATTTTAATGCTCATACTCATCCAGTTAAGATAAAGAGACTGTATTATTAAAATCCATGGAAACCAACGAGAATCATGATAAGAACAATCATACTCGTCCCAGTCAAAGAAATAAACTTATCAGAGCAGCTCATAGAAGAATGAATGAGAATCATTGTTGGAATGGTAATAGAAAAATAAGTCAAGGCAAAGGAAGTCTAGTTAAAGAAGAGCATTCAGATATAACAGAAATGTCTAAAGATAAGGTTGGAACAGCGAAGAGGTTAAAAGGCACGTCTCAGGGACTGTAAACTGTATAAAGAGGAAAAGAGTGACAAAATAGAGAGTCATAAGTATTGGGTAATGTTACCATGGGAAAATAAAATAACTATTAATAACATAGAAAGCCAAAAGGAAAACAAGAAAAGTCCACTACCAAAGAAAGCAGGAATCAAAGTCCCACAAAGTATTGAAGGAACTGCACTAATTGATAAGAACAGTCACCAGAAACTATTTGAAGATAACATATTGAACTGAAGTTTGCAAGAAGTAATAACCCAGGAGAACAGATTCATTCTCCTGTCTTTAGCTATCACGTTAGTGGTAGGGTCAGAAAGGGATAGTTTGGATGGTGGACCGATGCTGTTAAGACATTCATTTACGAAGGGCATGCACCTTTGTTTTGTTAGGTAGGGATGCCTCATAGCATAGGGAAATATAAACTTTTACCTTTTTCTTTAAATAAATCCCTCAGAGAAATTGATTGTCAGATTCTGCATCCTTCTTCTGACTCACCACACTACACACTCCAGGATTTTTGAATAATTGGAAGGAGAGAGACATGCCAGTAGTTTGTAGCACAGTTGAGGTAAGTGGGTGTTTCTTAAGGATAGTCAGGCCTGTGGCTACATTTAAGCATACAGGAAAAGTTCCAATAGAGAGGAAAAGTGTGAAGAGGGATGAGAAATAGGAGCAGGTTATTGGCGCAAGATCTTTGATAGGTTATGTGCCAAAGGAGTACACCTGAGCACATACAAGGTTGGATGTCCAAATGATGGGAGCAAATTTGGAAGGTGAGGTGGGGAAGAAATAGTAATGGCTAGAAGAAGTGTTGGTGAGTGAAGTAGGGGAGAAGGAAGTTGCTGGAGTAAAGGAGGTAATGGTGGATGGGTGTCATGAATATTAGAGATTTTGAAGACAAGTAGAGGGCAAAGTCATTGGCCGAAAAGGAAGAAGATACAGTGCAAGAGTGTGGGGGAGCCAGCATGGCTTGGAAAGTAGAGGAGAGTTTGGGGGGTAAGAGTATAGGAGATAAAGTGATTTGAGTAATTGGACTAGGCAGTGTCCAAAGTGGGAGATGGCCTATTTGTATGCCAAAACAATCGCAGGTGTGTGAGATATGTGCCATTGGTAGAGGTGAAAACCACACACTAATTTTAAACTTAAAGATTTCAGAAGTAATCAAACGCTGGGACAAGGGTAGATGTTGACCAGGTACAGGATGGGTGGTGCTTCTCGGAAGGAGAGCTAAGAGCTACAGTAAAATCATTGAAGGTCTGTTCATGGGTGAAAGCCAGGAGAGGTAACAGGGGTAGGAAGAAGGATCTGGCCTTAACCTGCTAGGGGACAGAGATTTCGGTTTTAGCTTGTGTTTGGAGATGGGAGAGGTAGAATGGAGGGAGAGATGCGGGGGAATGAAGACATTGAAGTGTATATGGGACTGGTGGATGGAGGCCAGGTATTGGTCAGATAAGGAGAGAATCGAGTTCAAGTTGGTTGGATGGGGGTGGGTTTTTGATGGTGAAGTCCACTTGAGAGCAGAATTCTGAAGGGAGAAGAAGAAAGGCATTTTGTGCATGGTCTTACAGCCAGATTATTGGGTCGGCAGATGGAGAGGGTGAATAAACAAAGTAAAAAAAGGCCTTCTGGATTACCTGTATGCTTGTGTGGTTTAAATGGTCTTGGTGGGGGTGATGAGGGGCAAGTGGTAGAACTGGGACACATAGAAGGACTAGGTATAACAAGGTGTTTTAGAACCTGCTCGCCAGTTTACAATTGATTTCATTTGGCCTTGAGAGCAAGACCTGAGAGTACATTACAACGTTAAACAAGGTACAAAATGTGGGGAAATAACAGCTGTTTGAACATGTGCAAAATGGGAGTCTTGATTATAAGGCGTTACCTAAGATATTTTTTTTTTACTTTTATTGGTTAAACAAACATTTTGACCTTTAACATATGTCCATATTTCCAATACAGATTTCAAACAACTTATTTATTCATTACATTCAAAGTGCGTTATGACAGTTTATCAGTGAGAGGACGGGAAAACGTTCTTCCTATTTGGATTTGTCTACATCTGATTGGGATGATAATAGTAGTTCGACAAATTTGAGTGCATCGAGTGTCTGACCAATTTTATCGACCGTCATTAATCTTTCCCAATATTCCTACTCTGTGTTTGGGTTAATCTGGACCACATAATCACCCATAAGCTTTCTCCTTTTGCTTCTCAATTTCGGACATGACCGCATCAAATGCCTAATGGTCTCCAATATCGCGGGGTCTCCACAAAATCGACATTAGCTTCTTGGACTTTAATCTGTTTTCTTAATAATTGCACCTCCATGGATGGCAAAATATTCAACCTACATCGCGCATCAGTAAATCCCTATAGCGGGATGATGGAAATTCTCTCATGTAGGGAGGAGGATCATTCAATGTTTTACGTTCCCATATGATATTGTGGCAGTATTTGTTCTGTCTTTTTAATATTTTGGTTTCTTCATAATCTTTTTCTCAAAGAGTTCTCTTTGCCTTATTTGGATTTTCCTTTAGATCTCCGTTTTGATGTTATAAAAGGATAGCACTTCTTGGCATTTCAATTTCCAAAGCTGAAAATTCCTATCGACCTTTGTCACCTTCATATTAGCTAAGATCTCAAAGGGAATAGGAGGTGAGTCCAGGATACATTTCCAGTAGAGGGAGATGGTCTTCCACAAAACCGTCGATACCAGGGATTGCAATCTGAGTTTGTGCCTTATCGTTCTTACAGCTATACAGTTTGGTAGCCTAGGTATTTTTCGCCAAAAAAAGGCTTCACATAGTCCTCAGATTTCCCATGAAAGATTCAGCAATGCCTCAGCTCCGTAAGTCAAGACTGCTATTACCTTTTGCTTGTAAAAAAATAATATTGGAATATTGAGTATGTCCAGTGTCACTAATGGAGGGCCCTTCCCTGATTTGTGAGTTTCACCAGCCTCTCCCTAATAAGGCAGTACTGGCCCTGTTCATTGATATTTTTATTGATTCTTACCCCAAGGTAGATTATTGAGTCGACTATTTCCAATTCTTGCCTTTCAATCGACCATGTAAAGGACTTTTTCTTCTACATCTTTCCTCAAGCTGATTGCATTATTAAGATCATTGATTTCTTTATATTGATCTTCATGCTGTTTTTGTCCAGATAGTTTTTAAACTCAGTGATGCGTCTCTTTAAGATATATTTCACAGTGACTGGAAGGGAAAAAGTGAGAACAAGGTTCCATTTGGATGTCAGGATTGTGGATAAGGTGTCATTCAGAACTAAAGGGGATGAGGTCAATGGCTTAAGATGAAAGCAAGATTGGAAAAATGCTTGCTTGGAAACAATACAGACAACATGAAGCTAATAATTAGCATATTTGAACAAAGACCAAGCAATGAAATCACTTTTTTTGTTGGCAATGTGAATTAAAGGGGTGGTGACATGTTTGTGTGTGTAGCAGAATCTGCATATTCGGCCCCTGGAAGGCGCATTCAAGAATGCTGCTCCAATTCATGACAGCAGGTTGTAGAAGTCCCCAAACTGGGCCATGAATGTTCAGGACATTCCAGTCAAGAAGAGTCGCTGAAGCATTCTGACCACATGACTAGCTGGAACACTGCTAATTCATGCTAACGTTTTAGTTTCACTGCAAAATGTTCCACTCCTCTGATTGGCCGAAAAATCTGCACTCTTATTGGACACGATTTTCACGCACAGAATTCGGAGAGACCAATGAGGACAAAAAGACAAATTCCACACCATTCATTAAATCCACAATTCTGATACCGAAAACAGGTTTTTCAAGAGGCCCCGAGCACATGTACCCAGAGTCCAATCTGCGCTAAACATTCAAATATGATACAATGCAATCCAGTGATCAACTGTTCACCAGAAGATGGTGGTATGATAACTGTTGCAGAAGGGAACAACCAACTTGCATGTCATAAGTTATTTTTCCTGCTCCCTTCATGCACAAGCTTAACTACCTCGCTTGCCTCACCATCTCAAGGGATGCCATATTCTGACATGGCACATTGCTGCTGAAAATGAACAGGAGTTTCTGGGTTCATCTATAATCTCCATACTAGCTCCCCTGATCTTAAGAAAATGGTTCGACATTTTTGCACCTGACATGTCAGTGGGAAAAGCTGCACACAAATCTTGGTTGCATGACTGAATGAAGATTAGCATGTGTTTCTCATTTTTATTTCTCAATTGTAATCTGGAGAAAAGCAAATATTTCCGTGAATCTAGCGTGCGGTGGGACAACTGCCATCCTGAGAGTTACTGATGACAAACAATTACTGTATAACTACTATGTGCACCACTTTGGATAGAAAACCCAACCAGGAACAAATTGGACAAATAAATGGTCAAAGCATAGAAGAGAATTCACACTGGGGAAAGATGACAATGACAGCTAAAGAGGTTTTTAGAAGTGAACAAAGTAAATAAAAATAAAGGAAACCCTGAATATGACTGGTTCCACAAGATAAACAGGCATAGCTATTCATATTAGACTTCTGTGGCATCTTTTACAACGTGTGCCTTTTACCAGCATGTCTTTCCCACTGAGCATTTTGAACACCGCATTCCAGAAAGACCTTTAATGCAAGTCAGGAGTAATTGGCAGAAGCTGAGTGTGGTAGAAATCTGCCCATTCCAGAACACCAAAACATCAACAGTATTACACCAAAACTGACAAGGTCGCAAACATTGTTCAACTGAGCTATTGACAAAACGAGGCAAAAGTAACGAGATATCAAAAGTGGTAAATACACCTGTGGTGGTAAAAATAACACTTGTGTTAAAATGCTGCCTGAGGTCAAATAAGACCCCTGCTGCAAATAAGGTGACATATAAAATCAGTTGATCTAAAAAATGTGGCAAAAAAGCATCTGTCAGAATTCTCTTAGCATGTGAAAGAGCCACAAAACTCGGCACACATGTGGGAAGCACTCCAGTAACGATTGAAACTAATTAACGCATAAGACGTGACTGCATGTGAAGCCACTGAAGCACGCCCAGGTGTTCGCAGAAGGACTGGAACAACAGGAGGCACACATTGGCGATTGAAATGTCATTCTGGGAATGCTCAATACCTTAGGTACCACTGATTGCACACCAATACTGACATATGGTTCAAATGTAAAAAAAAAACATGTGCACATCAGAGTGGTCACCATGTAATCAGTGCACACGTAACATGCAGTACCGATGGCATCATCATGAATGCAAGCATTTGGATGTCAATGTCAGAACACAATGCACTGATTGTTGGCACATCAGTCATACGTGCAAAGTTACAAGCAGGATGATAGGCCAACTTCTTGCTTCTGGATAAGTGCTAACATTTATTGTATGTAAACATTGAAATACATTGCCACCTATTAGCATTCAATAATTCACAAGTGTCACTTTTCACCCACAGATGACAGCAAACACTCACTGTGTCCATACCTCAATCCACAGACACTATCGGGAAGGAAGTAAAATGGGGCCCACAGCATGGCATCATTCAGTCCACATTTGCAATACAGAATTCACATTAAAGCGATTGATACTCTTCTGGGAGTTCAAACAGAAACTTGTATTAGTACGCACGTTCACCCTAGCATATTTGCCTAATGTTGCAGTGAGAAGGGATGTAGCCCTTAAAGGCACATGTACTGGTCCACCAAGGCCATTCACTGCAGGCCGCCATCTAAACAAGGGACAGACTAATCACAGGATGGTTCCCCTGAGTGCCGCCTTTCAAACGGAATAATTGCATATCGGAGTGCTGAAAAGGCACCTGTTTTGCACATGAACAGGTTTACTTGTGAATGCAATAAAAAATATGCTGACATGCCTCTTCCTACAAACCAAATACCTACACCCTGTTCCCCAAACCCCACCCCTAGCCAACAACTCCTTCACCTACAGAATGAAAGACAAATGGGCCTCGGAAGTCTGGTGATATCCTGTCGGTAAATCGGGACTGATATCACCA
Organism: Ambystoma mexicanum; assembly: GCF_040938575.1. Lineage (NCBI taxonomy): Eukaryota > Metazoa > Chordata > Amphibia > Caudata > Ambystomatidae > Ambystoma > Ambystoma mexicanum. The sequence continues at coordinate 1,121,801,544 of NC_090935.1, read as the reverse complement.
GATGGTATAACCGTTACCGGCATTTGCTCTGCCGGAATTACCAGCAGATTCCAAGTGCCGGTAAGTACTGGAACTCCCAGAGAACTCCGTGGGGGGAATTGTCAGAATTACCAGCACCAGCAATACCAACATATTTTGGTGGTGGGGTGCTGGAATGACCAAAAGCTCTGAGCTGCAGGTAAATCCGGCCACCCCATCACCAAATGTGTAGTTTGCTGGTGCGGACCAGTAATACCAACATATTTTGGTGGTGGGGTGCTGGAATTACCAAAAGCTCTGAGCTGCAGGTAAATCCGGCCACCCCATCACCAAATGTGTAGTTTGCTGGTGCGGTAACGTGCCGATAAACAGTATTATCAGTATGTTAGTACTGCACCGGCAAGCATCAAAAAGAGCCCATTCTGTTACACCCTCCCTATTCCACAACTGCCTCATTTAATTAATACAATTCTCCTACCCTTTTATCCCATAACTCTCTAACCTCCTTCATGAAAGACGTTGCCATTTCCCATCACTACTCCACAATTTCCCCATTATAAGATCAGCCATGTGTGGTGGCCCCTGCAATCAGTGGCTCTTCTGAAACAACACCCCCCCGCCCCCCGTTGTGTGGTGATGTGAATTTTCAACTTCACCCTTTGTCATGTAAGTGACCTGCTGTGACACAGGAATTAACAGAACAGAATAGAACACACAAGTCAATAGTGATGGTTCAACACCTTCATGAACTTTGACAGAATTGTGTTGAAAACCACATATTGGTCCTAGGGGAATTACACTAGAAATTATAAAGGATTACTTTGGTACAAAATGTAAGGAAGGGCCTATTCAGTGTCTGTGTATTAACTGTGGTGCTACTGCGCTTCCAATGAGTTCCCCAACTAAAAGTCTCAATAGTCCCATTTTCAGGGTATAGCACCTGGCTCTCTTCTTAGCCTCACCACTCAGGGATTAATACCCTGTAAGCTTATTTGCACTCTCACACTCTCAGGGATATCAAACCGAAATAGCGTGTAGGCAACCTCTTACAAGTTATTTAAATATTTATATTTCATTATTCATTTTAAGAAGGTAAACAAGAAGAAATACAATGAGACACACAAAACACCAGAAGTGAGGTAAACAGGAGGGAAAGGAGAGTTCGGTGGTGGCAAAAACTGAGATAACCAGTGTTTTCCCTCGTTGTATATTAAAGAATGGAGCAATACAACAAACAAGAGGACCAGAAAAAAGGAACCCTGAGATTTAGTAACATTGTTTAAAGTGAGAAGACAGCAAAACAAATATCATACAGATGATTTGCATTGAAATATGTTCACTGAGTTGGACTTGCAGTGAAATGGACTTCATTGAGATGTCATATATCTGAGTAATAATGCCAACGTATTTTACAGAACATGAGATACTATCTATGTGTCAAGGGAAAGGTGGTTATTGTGCAGAAAAAATGGGAACACAGACAGAGTTAGGGAAGCAGAGGAGAACAAGAGAACCGGGAAGGGGACAGAGGCCAGAGAGAGTGAGAAAGAGAGAAAAAAGGAGTCATGGAAAGTGAAAGCGAGAACTAGAGAAATCTAAAGATATAGATTGGAGGAGAGAGGACAAGACAAAGAGGGTGTGAGAAAGAGAGCAAGAGACGGAGAGTGGTAGATTGATAGAGTGGGAAAGAGTTTATGTATGTGAGAAAGAAGTACAGAGAGAAAGAAAGAGAAGGGGTACAGAGAGAGAAAGAGGTAGTCCTTTATCACACTACAGATAAAGTTACATTTATCTAAACGTAAACTGCTCTGTTGTGAAAGATCCAAAGTGTATACACCAGAGTGGGGAAATTTGGTCCAAAGATTTGAGAATGTTCTGGAGGCGAGTCAGACTCTCCAGAAAGCAAGAAGTAATTTATATGTGCTAGATTAGACATGAAGAAACATTTCCTGTGTTGACAAGTAGATCGGACTAGGAGGAGGCGCTTCCATTAACAAGACTCATAACTATGATTAGTCCTCATTTATCTCCTAGTTAGTATTCTATTGGTATACTTTCTTGATGCACTTCTGGTTAAAGTTTTTATAGACCACATGATGTGTCCCAATTAAAGGGAGGACAGATTTCCAGGTAGCACTACTATATGGAATGTATACGGTCTGTTGCCTTATCCCGTCGTCTCACACCGGAAAGCACTATTGAGAAATCCGTTATTTAATTGAAAAATGCAGACTTCTGTCTACAAACCAGCTAGAATGCAGGGTTAGCCACTCAATGGGAAAGAAGATCATGTCAGGCAATAATACAAAATATTCTCCAATCGCAGAACTGTTCTTGCATAAGTATGCAGCTCTGTAAAATGTTGCGTAATATGCCCATTTGTACTGTTTGACTGGTATGGTAACATCATGGCAGAGCTGAGAAATGAAGTACTAGGCACAATATGTATGTTTTAAACCAATGTGTTTATGTTAATAGTGATCTGACAAGGTTAAATATGAAACATTTAAGCAATTAACCAAATGAGATGTTCTTAACTATTTCATCAAAAAATTCTGACACTAGTTTAATTAGAAAACGTGCAAAAAAAGCACAAGGCAAGCAAGACCTTCACCCCAATTCCATCATGAAGTAATAGAAACAGGTAGGCTTTTGGTGAACGTGCTGACGTTGAAAATAACGGTTCGTTGTTGTACACAGTGCACGCCCATTTTCTAACACATACTTTGGGTAAAAAAAAAATCTCAACTGTCTGGTCAATTAGGACTGAGAGAGAAGCTACAAGGTTTTCTTTTCGGTACCTAAGTGTACACAACTTAGCGTAAATTGTTAATTTACAGAGGTATCCCAGGGCTCTCCATCGTTTAGCATGGCCAAACAGAAGGATTACTCTTGCAAGAGGTAGTCACGCGGGTCACAAAACTCCACCACCAGTAAACCAAGGAGTCAAATGAGAAAAAACTACAAAAGTCAAACTGAAATTGTAAAATAGTACTAGCACAAAATCATAAAAACGTTGGGTTGAAAACAGGAGACAAAATAATAAGCAGCATTAGTAAAGCCAATAGTGCAGGTGTTTGCGTAAGCATGGGATAGGCCTTTGCCAGGCACTGTCACAATGGCACTTCCTGGGCATAAGATGACAATAGCTGGAAAACTGGCCTGTGTACCTGGACACATGATCACACTGCCTGGCAAATACCTACACGCAAGCTAAACCTGCTGACTTTGCCTACACTTGTTTTTAATAGGACCTCAATGCAAGGAACAGATGCAAGGACAAATATTGCCTATAAATTAAGTGGCTGAAGGAAACTTGGTTAAGATATTTTTTTACACCAGGAGTGCATTTACAGATGCAATTAAGCCATTAACTCTCAGAATCTACTTAGAAATTACACTGGCAAGCACAATACAGCACACAGTTTGATGTTACAGATTGCAAGAGCTGGCTCAAAGAGATCCCAGGAGGATGTGTTGTGTGTGGGCATGGGAAGGTAGTGAGTGGGAATGGTCATAGGTATTAGCATAGCTATGTGCATTTAATGAGTGAGCAAATATCGAAACATCGCCCACAAGCTGCCTGTTCCTTTTCACGTTTCATCTCCTTCCTAGCTGTGCTCCAATGCATTCGTTTACAGGTGGTATTTATGGGGTTGGAGTCCCAGAATACATTTTAGGATTTGTGGCCCAAGTATAATACATTTCAGACCTTGAGGGGGAGCAGGATGGAGAAGGCATCTGAGATAGCTTGCATTGCCTTAGATCGGCTTGCGACTGTAGATATTTATGGTGATGCAGGCCCCAAATGAAGAAAACACTTGAAATTGGAATAAGCATGGCCTGGGGCTAAAATTGGATGCAAGGCTCTTGGATCGAGTTGCTGAGTGTCTCAGTGGAATCTCTGTTAGTTGTTTTTTTAATGCAAAGAGCTGCAGAAACTCTCTTACACAATAGACTTGTAATAGAACCAAAGTGATTGGTGAAAAACTGGTACTCCGTCTGTGTTCCTCAAACATTACATTCAGGCAACATACTTAGGTTTCGCATCTCATTGCGCTGTCAGGCCGTGCTGCCAACATCTCCATACTCTCAAAGCTGCACGGGATGGCATGATGTACTGCGATCAGGCACGGTAACAAAGTGCCTCCAGACATTTGTTTTTCCAATCAGACAAAAGTCCCATATTGCTGCTATTCAGCAGCAATAATACCAAAAAAAATCCACTTCAGTTCCTAGAGGGTTAGTGGATGGAATAGCTGAATTGCCATCTCGGAAAACATACTTGTAATGTTTGACCCTTTTGTCCTTGAATACAAGAGACATAAATCGCAGTCAGTCATGGACTACAGATTGTATATGGCCCCAGAACAGATCTCTTTTGAAAGGCAATTAGCGAATCATAATTATCTGATGTTATGTTGATTTATACCGCGCACCACTACCACCCAAGGGAAGTATTCATGCTCTCACGTGGCTCTGCCAGAGACGGAGCGGGGTGTGTTAGTGGGTAGAGGATAACAGGATAGGCTCAGAACCAGGAAATGGAATTAGCACAGGATCACTCTCTTCCATATTGGAAAGTAATGAATACTCCACTTACTCTCATATGAGGCCTGTTTGCATGCAGACCCCTAACATACACACAGGTGCACATGCCATGCTACACAATATAGCAAGCATAATTTGTACGGGGTCACAAACTTTTTCAGAGTTTCAGCAAGTCCATTATAAAAGCAAAACTCTAAAATGCCAAAAGGACTCTAGTCTGTGTACTCTGAGAGTGGAACTCATAGTTCAAGGGCCACTCCGATACCGCTGGTTGGTAAGCACGTTCGACAGCAAACACTGACATTTAGAGTTTTGGGATTCCTCTGGACTTGAATCTGAAGATGGTAATATCGTTTTACCTCCAAAAAAAGCTCTAACTTCACAAACAGTGGCGGCTGGTGAATCTTTTAATTTGAGGGGGGTAAATGTTTCCCCCAAACACATGGGATTGACCAAGCATATCGACGGAGCCTGAACCCACCAAGGTGGGTTCAGGTGGTTCTCCGAACGAGAAGTTTATTAAATAATGGGTTGAAATGATGCATTTTATGACACCTTTTTGGGGAAAATTAGGGAAAAAGCGAAACCGTTTTCAATTGCTTTTGTTGGATAACTCATGAAAACACCCAATAGATTCAAGTCACAAACGGTGCACAGGAGCATTTTCATGTTACCTTTTCACACAATATATAAGTGCCTTGCTCTTGTTTCGCTATCCCGGCATTCCTTCCCCTCGCCATTCAGCAAGCTGCAGGACAACTGTCTGAAATACTGACGGGCACTGAAGTCACAGTATCTCGCTCGACTGCCACACACAGACTAGCTAAGCATACAACATCTGCTGCTAACTGGCCTCTGGCCAATATTCATGGACATATTCGCTCAGACTTTAAAGAATTTGCCAATAGGGTGAATAATTAAGGAACACAAGGGCTCACTCAAATTTCTGAAGCAAAAGCTGACGGTTACCTCGTGGATTGGGTTTGCTGTGAAAATATTCCTACCACATCCCCTTACCCTTTCACAAAACCAACATAGAATGAATCCCAGTGGTCATGAACTTGCTAATGATGCTATGCAACCCCCGAGTACTATATTGCTCTTCTTGGCCTTTTATGAAATTGGTTATTTGTACAAAGGTCTCAAAGGCATGGCAAAGGAAGCCATGTGAAAGAAATGTACCCACAATATTGCATTCCACATAACATAGCAGTGGCTTCTATCTGGCGAAAAATGGCTATATCACTGGAGCAGCTACACATGAATGAATTTGACTGTTACAGCAGAATTAAGCCATTGGCAAGCTATCTCTTGTCGAGGTTTAGTGGTGGTGATTGAAATATGTTAGGAATAAGGGCTTGGCAAGAGATTTTCACATGTTGCTGATTGTTCATTCTCATTTACTTTCTTTTTCACAACACAGTATGTGCATGGGTGGAGTGTGGCACAGCTATGCATGTGATATGCCAGGGGTTTATTTCCTACTAGGTAATCTCTTAAAGTCTTCATCTATTATTGAACTCTGGAGAACTGTGCCAACTGTGTGAGTAAGGTAGTGTTGTTTTTTAAGAAGCGTGGTAATGGAGATCAGGCACAGACCAGCAGTGAGCCACTTCTTGGAAAGGTACAGGGTACTGTGGGGTTTAAAGGTAGCCCCAAGACTAAATAAAACTTTGTTCGGCTGACTGGGGCCTAAATATGCACAAATACGGTCCTGGAATTTGAAAGCACACTGTTTGACTGGCATACTAAAAGGCCAGCATGGAAATGTCAACACTGCCAAATACACCAGAAGTGTTGTCAGAAACAGGAAGATTAAAATTGAGTGTGCCAGGTGTGCAAACGACGAAGCAGAAAATAAATTAGGCCTACCATTCATTACATTACAAAAAAGGAAAGGCACTTTTCATAAAAAGAAAGCTGCCATGTAAAAATTGAAATTAACTCATTCTGCAGCATGGAAAAATAAAGACAATTGCATCTTGGATTGAAGGAAACTGTTTACCAGTGAAACTCCTGTGCTTGTGCCAGTTTACTCTAAAGTATAATTTAAAGTTGGACATTGATGGCGTGATGCAAGATATTAAAGCAGGCCAATATGTGAAGGAATTCCAACATTCAATAATACCAGTTTTCTGTGCATGAAGAAAAACTGTGCTAGCGCAAAATGACATTGTTTCATGAGATCCGAAGGCACAGACACTGGACACCTACCCCTCTATCCTCATCAGAAACAAGAAATATCTTTGAAGGTCACAGAGCCAAGAAAAGAGCAGGGACTTGTGCCAGACTAAGGGGCTGATGGGGTCATCAGATGGCCCTGTTAAAACAAAAGGCAGCCGTTAATGGATTGAACTCTGAATAATCCTTGAAAAATCCAAATTCGTGGTCTCCGCTCTGAGATAATGATAGCAGCCCTGTCATGTGGGATTTCCCATGAGCATGGGGGTGGAGCAATCCTATCTGCTCTTAAAGATAAGCAGCAGATGATCCATTAGCTCTGGGATAAAGACTGTAAATGACTTGTATTTCAACAGCTGTGTCAACAAAGGAAGCAGATGGCCAAATCACATGCAGTTTGTTGTACTATTCTGTGGATATAATAGATTTCCATGGGTTACATGGAGGATCATACTTTGTCCATTATCTCGGGAACCATAAATCGCACAATAATGGTCCAACTATCATAAAAATGCTTATGAATTGATCCATCTAATTAGGCCATTTCCCTACAAATTCAACCATGGGAACTAAAGTTATAAGCTGAAATAGGATGATAGCATCCCAGAAAATGTCATGAAGCAGAGAGTTTGGGAGATAGTAGCAGATGATACTTAGTAACCAAAGGAACCAATGTCTGCATTGGGGGTGGACAATAGATGTCAGTGGTGGTGTGCAAGCAGTGTGTGTTTGTGTTGCAGACCCAGTTAAGCAGCACGAAACCTTGGAGGCAGTCTGCTTACAGTTGCTGCTATAAGAGGAGGTGGAGCATCAAGTTCGAGGAAGTGAGCCCAAACACACAAAAATCTGCGTACAATGCAGAGCGCGCGCGGTGCGCAAGCAATGTGTGTTTGAGTTTGTGCTCACTGATGATCTGGGAGGAAGCGCTGCATCACAGCACTTTGGCCGGCATGATCATCCAGCGCTTCTAGCATTTCCAGGGCCAGCATTAGCACTTCAATTCAAATGGGCATCTTAACCCTGAAAGGTCAGTGCGTATTGCGTCCCTCTTGTAGGGACGCACCTCTTACTTGCCATTTAAATCAGCTCTTCTGCTGTGGATTGCCAAAGGGCTGTATGTTGCAATATCATACTACTGCCTACATTGAACTTTTTTCTGCATTTAGTGGCAAAATCACTTAAAGGGGCATAACTGTGGTCCTTTTTGCAAATACCAGGATAGTCTTTAAAGATTCTTGTTACATTTGATCGAGCCCCGGAGACAATTACATTCACAGGTACTCAAATCCATCAAGGAAAGCAGCTGCGAATATATATGGTTGCGAGGTGGAACATGCATTGTTAACCCTGCCTTATTCTGTAGGGGTGTCTACCACTAACAAACAAAACGTACTCCTTCACAGTCGAACAAGACGACTTAACGTTCCACTCCCCCTCAAAAACTTTCAAAGCTATAAATAAAATAGCACAGGGAGTGGGAGATAACAAATAAGTGACCAAGGAACAGAAAAGAAAATCTGTTAGGAACCATGACAATGAAATACTTCTTGCTCAGCGGATTCCTTGCTGATGACCCACGAGCAGCGGAGTGGGGCAGTTCCTTTGTAACAACTAACGCTAGTCCACGTTTGCTGGATACACAAACGGAGCAACATATACCAGCAGGTCAAGAAGTAGTTAGTGTGCGCAAGTGCATGTTACAGATCCCCACAAAAACAGCAACAATGTGGTGATCGGTCAAGGGGGACTACGAACCTCCACAACTTTCTAGCAATGGAAACAGAATGTACCCTTCCTGCGACTAATATCAAGAAGATAATTAACGAATGCTTCCCTAAATGGAGACAACGAAGTATGGGAGACCTAAAGTTAGGCTCACCGGATGAAAGAAACTGATCCTCCATACCATTGGATCTGGACCTGGACACAGGCTCCATTACTAAGGGAAGAGGTTTTCCTAAGGAACTTAATTTGTCACCTATAACAACAAATGAAATTCAAAACTCCTTGCTAGAATCACACTCTATAGACCAATCTCAATTGAACATACAGGACTTAAGGCAACCTGTTGGGGAACTGTTAAATCAAAATACCCTAGGAAGGTCCACGTATGACACAAGATCCAACAGAGTAATATTAGTAGCCCTCAACTGTGTGCTAAACTCACAGTTGTTCGTGTTTGAGCTGCTGAACGGCTAGGTTCTGACCCATTCAGGATGTTGTTATAAATGACCAAGGAAATGGAGCAATGTGAATCTTCAATGGTGGGCCTCAAGAATGCATTAAATACAACGATAATACCGTCTTTAACAATTTTGTCGGAAGTGATTGCTAAACACACCTTGGAGGCAAGCCCTGCATGAATTGGAATTGGGGGAACAGGAAATACAAGCATTAATTATTGAACTTTTGAATCACACCACTAGAAAAAGGGAACCCCACAAGAGGAGCAACCCACACTGACGGAGGATAAGTTTGCCACAACCTTTGATGATACCCCCTCTCGGAGTCAGTCTTGGAGGAATTCTGTAGAATGGGTCAGGTTGTTTATAGTGATGCACTTGAAAATGCAGTAACGCCCATAAATCTATCCAATCCCATAGATGAGGGCCAGATCACAGCAGCCATTTGGACAGAAAGTTCACAAATACATTTTCGGGGAAGAAGGAAAGCTAAACGAAAAAGTCAGCTAAAGGGAAGGAAGAAATCTCTGCCTCCAGGTGAACAGGAGGGAAAAAAATCAAAGAATAAGAAAACAAAAAAAGCAAAAAATACAGGTACATCTATTTTCATTAAGGCGATAAGTGATCCAAGAAAGATAGCTTCGAACACCCCTGAAAAAGATCACAGTATGATCAGTCAGAATGGTGTAAAGAAACCGGAGAAAAAACAGATAGAGATATTGGCTAAAACAAGACATAAGCAATCATCCAAGGAAAACGAGGAACAAAAGGATCACAAAATACAAATAACCAAGGTGACAATTGGCATTCAGACAGAGGAAACATCTGAACAAAAGAGGAGTGTAAGTAAGGCACGTCCCCAAAACCATAAGGAACTAACTGCAAATAAAGGGAAACAAAAGAATACGGCCGACTTGGAACCAAAGATAACAAGAAACCCAATCAAATGGGCTCCCATTTTCAATCTAAGGAAGAGGGAATTTCAACAGGCAAAGGGGCGAACTGATAAAAATATACCATCTTCAAAAGTTGAAATTGGCACCCATCTTCCTTCGAGGCCAAGTAAATAACAAGGTGATGCTGACAGAGAGTGTCAATAAAACACTGTCAGAGGCCAAACCGGTTGAGTTTGAAGGGGGTAGAAGGCCAATTGGTCCAGAGGGAGCTGCTCGTAGTATCCCTGTCAAAGGGGAAGGAACATACAGAGTTGAATGAAGCGCATGGGGAGGTGAGACAGGAGGAAGTGATGTTATTAAATTATGATCCAGTTTAGAAGAAATAGCTCCTTACATTGTTCCTAGACTCTGGTTTAAATGTTCAAAACAACTGTGTAATCATAGATCACTGAATAGAGGTGCAATCTTATACCTCCGGAAGAAAATTCCAGACCTGTATTTCTTTTCTCCAGATGATATAGAGTTTGTTAAATCTGTTTTCGCACACACTGTGTTGGTGGCTGAGGTGGGTCTCAAATCCAAGGTGGGGGCTAAAGCAATTTTGGCAGCTTCCAATGATCAATGGTGGCTCAGTAGATCAAGATGACCACCAGAAGAAAGTTTGGACAATGCTTCCCGAAATCTTAACACAAGTCCTCCAGAATTTGGGAGTGGGAAGAGAATCTCTTTAGTTGGAGGAAGTGGCGCTTTATAAGTTGGAATATGCAGGGCTCAAATTCCTTCAACTCAAAAGCTATGAGGGACGACACATTTTTGATACAAAGAACCTGGTCTTCCTCAGGGACATCATTTAGGGGTCGCCAGAGGTCGCAACTGCGATCTCTGAGGTCTTCCTTGTGACCTCTGTGGTCTCCCTTGCGACCTCTAAAAAAAAAAAAAAAAACCCTAAAAAAAAGTGTTGTTTTCTTTGGAATGCAAGCTCCTGGGCTGTGGCCAGCACCATGCGGCTCTTTACTCCTGCAGTGGCTGGCTTTCTTGATCAGGCCCCTTAAAAAAAAGAAGAAAAATAAGAACAGGAGTGCCACAAGTCTAACACTTTCAGCACTGACCCTAAATAAGAAAGAATAGGAATACCAAATAATGTGTCTTTCTGGAATTCTATACAATAATTGCTAGACTCATTACAGGTTTATTTCAGGCACACTTCAGGGAGTGAGTCACTGATTTAGTCTGTTCTTAAATGCCTCAACTCAGCCTGTCATCCTTCTGAGGTCGATAAATGAGTACCAACACAGGTTGGCCGATATTGGGTGTATATTTTTTCTATATAAAGCGCTTAAGCGTAAGTCCTATATAATAACACATCATTATCATTTGGTCATGGACGTCTGCTTGCATTCACAGTCATTTGGTAATATTGGCCTATACATACTGATCTTAACGATACATATGGCGATCCATTCTTGTATGAAATGTACATCACATTATAGTGATATCGTAACCATATTTTTCATAGTGTATAATGCTATTTGAAGCCACTTCCTGTTTTGTCAACGGGTGAAAGGTCGTGTTCCATCACTTCCCGCGATATCCCTTTGGGGTGGAGTCAAATTACATCACTTCCTGGGATGTCATCAGGGGGTCAAGGGTCGTGTGATGTCACTTCCGCTACCACTGGCAGTTTGATGAAATGATGTCCATGGTCTTCCTTCAAGAGACATGGTTGGTAAATTCCTTCGATTTAGAAGGTTTCAAAGTATTATACCAGCCAGCGTCCTTGCAGGGGAAAGGGAGGCCATCAGGAGGCCTTTCCATAGCCTGCAAAACCTCGATAATTTTGGAGGCAGTAGAAATACCCATCTCGCTGAAGGGCATTCTTACAGCAAAGTTGGTTCGGGGGTCTGAAGATGGCCCTAAACAAATAATTGTAATAAATCTTTATTGGAACCCCGCCTGTTTCAAGCTCACAACGTTCTAGGAGGCTTTGGCCGCTTTGTTAACATGAGCAAATGTAGACTACTCGGGGACTGAGACATTCTGCCACTTGATTTGTATTTATAGCAGGAGATTTAAACACACAATGTATAACAAGCATAGCTAGGGAGGATGGGACAAAACCGAAAAGAGTATCTGCAGTGGGTAGAAGGTGGTTAGCCTTCTTTGCAGACTGGACCATGCAGATGACCAGTGGCTCTGTTGAGTGGGATATCCCGTCTGCAGTAACATGGAGTAGGGGGAATTCCTCCTCGATCTTAGATTATTTACTCCTCTCCCCTCAAGCTTTTGTGATGTGCATGCAGTTTGAGATAAAAGAAGGGGGAACAAGCGATCATAGATGCCTTGAGGCAGAAATCTCTTGGCAATTTAGCAAGAAAGTGGACTACCTAAAGCAATCGTTAACTGTGAATAACTGCCAACACAGATTGGCAAAATAGAGGAGTGATGGTAGATGGCTGAATGACAAGCTTGAAAAGTGTTGCCTAAGCATGCCAGATAAGGAATTGATGGAAAAATGTAGTCCACTATTCTTTCAGGATTTCCTGTGGTCCCTGGACCGACCGACTTGCTCAGGTAAACATAGGCAGACGGCCTATCACCATATATTTGATGAAGAAGCCTGGGGGAAAAAAAGGGAACTGCTTAACACTTTAAGGGCTATGAGGACAAACATTCCAGCTAGAGATGAGTATAAAGAAAAGCAATGAAAATGAAAAGAGCCTACAAAAACTGGTCCCGTCAACATCAAGCTCTGCATCTCCAAAAAGATGGAGAGCGGATACTTGAAGCTTTAAATGATAACACCTCCTGTCATTTCTGGTCAATAGTTAATTGGGCTGAGGCCTTCCAAAAACACGGCCCAACAAATCTAGTACCCGAAATAGAATGGATAAAGTACCTGACGACCCAATACCAAAAGCCACTGGGCACACCCAGTTTCAAGTCCCTTAACCCCACTTGGACTTTGGACTTTGCAGAGAGTGATGTTGCAGATTTGATAAACAAGGCATCATCCTCTCGGGCGGCGGGCCCAATGGTCTGACATATCAGGTATTAAAAGGCAATATAAATCTCTGGTCAAGGGTATTAACGCAGTTGTTTAATGAAATTCTGGAAAAAAGAACACTTCCCCTGTCTTGGTATACATCCATCATAGTACCCATATTTAAGAAGGGGTGGGCGAACGTCTCTGGCGAATTATCATCCGATATCCCTATTGGATGATGAAAGTAAGTTGTTTGCAGGCCTTGTGCTCGGGGAGCTAGAGAAATGGGCCAAGCATAGTCACATCTTTTCAAAATTTCAAATGGGTTTTCGAAAAGGCCTCTCAACATCATTAAACTGGGCCATACTAGCGACCCTGAGTGACAAGTCTGGTCCTAAAGGGGAGCAAACACTCTTTGGGGCCTGGATAGACCTGTCGAAAGCTTTTCATTTGGTGAACGGAGATCATCTCTGGGCGAAGTTGGAGAGTTGGGGAATACCAAAACTATTGCTGTCATTACTAGTTGCCCTCCACAAAGATAATACAATAAGAGTAAGATTAGATAGTGAAGGGTCCCCCCCAGACTACATCAAAGTGGAAAGAGGAGTCAGACAGGGATGCATGGTTGCACCCTTTCTTTTCAACCTTTACCTGGCGGACATGGGAAGGGAGGTAGAAGCCTCTACCTTGGTAAGCCCAAAAATCGGGAGTAGGCTAATTAGATGGCTCGCATATGCGGATGACATCGTTCTGTTAGATAGGACAGAAGTGGGATTGCAGTGACTGCTGAACTCTTTAGAAACATACATTAAGGGAAATTATCTTTTAGTCAACCCGGGGAAATCCAAAATAGTTGTTTTCAAGAGACAAGGCAGAATTGAAACTTCAATTTGAATTGAAACTTAGTGTGGTTTCTTCTTTCTTTTGTTATCTTTTGTTGATAGGATTACTGTGCCTAGTTCGTTTTTCAAATTTTATTTCCGAGGAACGTGTCTTCCTTTTTCACCTTTGAAGGTAGGATACTTTCTGCTTACATTGACATGTTGGTCTTGAAAGACGCTGAGCTGGATTGTATTGATTTTTGTGACTAAACCTGCCTTTGATAGGGATTATCCTAACAGTTAGAATACGTTTTCTTTTGTCTCGTGTACTAATTGGTGTGCCAGGACTGTTCTGTTTCTCCCCAGCACCTTTACTTTATTCAAGATTCTTTCTACCAATTAGTGAAATACTATGTACTTTCAATAACAACGGTGTGCAGTGTAACTAGGCTTCTATTTATGACACCCAAGTCAGTTTCTGCCATGGCCCTACTTCTTCACGTTACCAAATGAATTGGCTGGATGGATACCAAATGGTGCAAGCATCATCTTTGCATGTTCCAGTGCCTTCAGAGCTGATGCAGCCCTTCATTCTTTTGAGGTGGATCAACTGAGTACCGTTAAACTGGAAAATAGTACCAGCACTAAGAAACGTGAGCAATCCAACACTGTATAAAATACCTGATATTATAATTATTCACACTTATCTCAGTATTACTAATGTTAACGGCCTCACAACGATGAGGGGTAGAGGAAAATCATGGAATTCAAACTTTTCAGTTTAAAGCCAGATAACTGCAGTGGAGCTTGGATTTATCTTTCTAATAATGTCTTGCTAATTTCTGTAGTAGGGCAGGCAGAAACTACTCACTCTGTCGCTGATGGATTGGTGAGCAGAGACAGTCGTTGTTTGCAATGGTTTTGATTATTTTTTTTTAGTTTTGGCCATTATATGACACTTATTCCTCTTGGGATCCCTTTTGTCAAGCATTAACGTGAAACATTGGCCTGCCAGTGTTATTTCTATATAGTCTGCTGAAAGTTAATGGCATGATTGTAGCTATAAATGCGCCACTGGTGTAATATAAATGTCTTAACTAAGTGTGCATTCTGCCACTTTATTTGTATTTATTGCTTTTCCTGTTAAAATTTCCTGTTAAAAGCAAGCATTGACAAAACCAAGGGCCTCATTACGAGTCAGGCAGAATGGGTTAACAGGGTCTACTAATAGGTGCGGACCCGTTATTCCCATTCCGCCTGATTACGAGGTCCCCTCGCAGGACCCGGTAAGGACGCCTGGTAAAACCAGGCGTCCTTACCGGGTCCCACGAGGGGACCTGGGAGCTAACAACGGGCCGGTCGTAATCGGCCGTTGTTAGCTTCCTCTCCCATTCCCATTTAGCCCTATGGGGGCTCGAATGGGGAAGGTCCGGGCCCGGGTTCCCTGAGGGAGGAATTACCGGGCCCTCGAACTCGGAATGGCCCGGTAATTCCCCATTCAGGGAACCCGGACCCGGTTTTGGAAGCAGCCATGCCGCCAATAGCGGCATGGCTACCGCCAAACCCGTAATGAGGCCCCAACTGTTTTGGCTTGTGTGCAAGTATTAGTCATTTGGCAAAGACTGCCCAACTAAGCACCCCATGTTCCAGCCGTTGCCATCCCTTTCCAGGTATTACCATTGTACCATTATTTCCTCTGTGAAAGTTACAGTGAGCTAAAACGTGGTTGCAGACCCTCCAGAGTGGGCACCTTCCCAGAGAACAGGTCATTTGGTCATGTTCTTTCTCGGTAGAGGGACTCCGAGACCTCTTTTTGTATGTTCAGTGCCAAACTAGCTTCTTTATTTTGCTATTCCAGAGGTGGGTGGCCATGGATGAACAGCAATGACTTCACACCCCAGCCTCAATCTCGTGTTTGTCCTGGTGCACGTTAACCATTGAATATTCTTGCTGCCTGTGAATGTCATTCCTAGACTGTTGTATTCACACTTCTCATTTACATTGCAAACAGAACCAGATCTGAGTGTCTTCCACATAGATAGAATGGCCTTGCGCTTAGTGTTGGATGAGCGCAGCTGCTAGGCGCATTTAGCAATTGAAAGAAGAGGCAAGGGGACAGAGCCACGGGGAAATCGCCAGTGAGCCTATTTGACAAGCAAGTAAAGTTACCAAATTGAATCTTTTAGGTCTGCTGGTCAGGGTGGAGTCTAACTTCCACCGACTGTAGCCTTTATGTCAACCCAATATCTTGCTCTTCTCTTTAATATGTTTGTCATTAATATTGAAAAATGCTGATAGTTATAAATACACCCGTCCAATAGGCTTTCTGTCATCTATAGCCACTGGGAACTACCCATGTGGCTCGAACATTGCCTCTTCGGAGCTGCTAGCCGGGCTACACTCACAAAGTCTCTAATCCAGCAAGTAAGATGGGAAGGTTTCAGATAGGGCAGTAGGTGAAAGCCAACACACGCCAAACTAAGCGAGAACCTGTGCCACGTGAAGATGTGTGATAAACCTACATGATAGCAACGGACATAATACCGCAACAAATGCTATTCTGGGTGACATGCGGACAAGATGTGTGTTGCAGGCCCTTTTGTTTCTGAATTCCTTACATTTTCAATCAGCAATACAATTAAAGAGTGTTCACAACCCGGATAGGAAGGAAAATCTTGTGCCTGTGCGTTCATGCGTGTGTTGGTCAAGCGCAGACAGATGTTGTTGTTTGTTTGCATGTGTTATCCATTTGAGCTTGCAGAATGCACAGATGAGTTGCCCCTGGGCGGCGTGCCTGCAGATGATGGGAGCAGGCTGAGCAGGCCGCTGGAAGCAATGCTTGCAACTTTTCAACTCGAGATTTCCACATAGTAGTGATGGTGGCGGGTAAGAGCGTGGCCCTATAGGATAACTGCTAAAAGGATAGGCCTGTAATTTTCAAAGCCATTCAGGTTACGACGAGTAAAACAAGATTGTTAAAGCCGTTTATTCTAAATGGAAAGTTCGCCCTTATCAGTAACACACTGCACGCATGTCTTTTACCCATTTGAATTCTGCAGCTGGTATGCCAATGAATATATTCACTGAGGAACTTCGATGTTCAACTTTTGTGCAGGCATGCAATAGGCATTTACCAGGCACTGCTATAATGGGAATACCTGGTAAAGGGATGGCAACAGCTGGAACATGGGGTGACTATCTAATACCTGCACACAAGCCAAAACAGTTGGCTTTGTCAATGCTTGCTTTTAACAGGAAAAGCAACAAATACAAATCATGTGGCAGAATGTACACTTGGTTAAGACATTTGTACTACATCAGTGGCGCATTTATAGCTGCAATTAGGCCATTAACTCTCAGCAGACTATATAGAAATAACACTGGTAGGCCAACGTTTCCTGTTAATACTTGACAGAGCTAGCTAGGGTGAAACCCCAAGTTCCTAATACAAAAATATGTCTGGAAGCCCCTCTATCGAGAACGAACATGGACAAATAACCTGTTCTTTGGGAAGGTGCCCACTCGGGAGGGTCTGCCATGACGTTTTAGCTCACTGTAACTTCCACAGAGGAAAAATAACAATTTGCATATCAGTCTTTGTCCCACCCACTTGGGCAGTCCAGCACCGAAATGCTAGGCAATTCTCCTCTGAAAAAGAGTACCAACAGCAACCCCAGACACATGTTTCCGCCTAGTTGGGTCTCATCAGTGAGGTGAAGTTGTGCCTCTCTAAGCACAGTGAGCAAGGGGTCCACGTCTGGAAAACCCTGGGTAACTTAGGGTGAAACCCCAAGTTCCTAAACATACAAAAAGAGGTCTGGGAGCCCCTCTACCGAGAACGAACATGGCCAAATAACCTGTTTTTTGGGAAAGTGCCCATTCCAGAGGGTCTGCAACCACATTTTAGCTCACAGCACCTTTCACAGAGGAGAAATATCCATTTGCATATCAGTCTTTGTCCCACCCACTTGGGCAGTCCAGCACCGAAATGCTAGGCAATTCTCTGAACAAGAGTACGAACAGCGACCCCAGAGACATCTTTTGGCCTAGTCAGGCCTCACAGTAAGGTGAAGCTGTGCCTATCTTAGCACAGGGAGCAAGGGGTCCACGTCTGGATAATCCTCAGTAAATTAGGGTGAAACCCCAAGTTCCTAAACATGCAAAAAGAGGTCAGGAAGCCCCTCTACTGAGAACGAAAATGGCCAAATAATCTGTTCTTTGGGAAGGTGCCCACTCGGGAGGGTGTGCAACCACATTTTAGCTCACAGCACCTTTCACAGAGGAGAAATATCCATTTGCATATCAGTCTTTGTCCCACCCACTTGGGCAGTCCAGCACCAAAATACTAGGCAATTCTCCTCTGAACAAGAGCACCAACAGCAACCCAAGACACATGTTTCGGTCTAGTCGGGCTACATCAGTGAGGTGAAGCTGTGCCTCTCTAATCACAGTGAGCAAGGTGTCCACGTCTGGAAAACCCTGGGTAACTTAGGGTGAAACCCCAAGTTTCTGAACATACAAAAAGAGGTCTGGGAGCCCCTCTACCTAGAACAAACATGGCCACATAACCTGCTATTTGGGAAGGTGCCCACTCAAGAGGGTCTGCAACCACGTTTTAGCTCACTGCACCCTTCACAGAGGAGAAGAACAAGTTACTTACCAACTGTAACGTTCTTTCGACTGGATGTTCCTCCCACGTATTCCTCATCTATGATAATCGTATCTCCCAGCTTTGCTGCTTTGGATAAAAAAAATCGGCAGAGGGCGATGTGCGTGAGGTTGAGGCGTCAATGTCCCGCGGAGGTCGCTGTAACGTGTCAATGTCACTCATGGTACAAACAGCTTGTGCCGCTCCTGTTGGTTTCAGTTCTGTTTTTTGGATTATTAAGTAGAGGAACCAGATAGGCGTGCTTCAGACAGAAAGCTCTTTGTAAACGCAACAAGCAAACTCATACATTTTACAGCAGGTTAGGATGAGTGGGGCGATGAGGAATATGTCTAAGGAACATCCAGTCGAAAGAACGTTACAGTTGGTAATTAACTTGTTCTTCAAATGGATTGTGTCCTCCCACGTATTCCTCATCCATGACAGACTCCCAAAGCAGTAAGAAATTTGGATGTGGGAGTACTATTTAACTTTTTCCACGTACAGAATGAAGTACTGTTTTTGCGAATAAACCCTCTTGAAAGGATGAAGTATCTAAGCAGTAATGCTTAACAAATGTGTGAATTGAAGTCCAGGTTGCGGCTGAACATATGTCGGCCACTGGGACTCCCCTCTGAAGAGCCGCAGAAGTAGACATATACCTCGTGGAATGAGCTCTAAGTCCTTCCGGTGGATCTTTTCCCGCCAGTCTGTAGCACTCCATAATGGCTAGAGTAATCCAACGGAATATAGTTTGTTTCGTGACTGCTAAAACCAATTTGGGACCAGTATAAACAACAAAGAGCTGGTGGTATTGACGTAATCTTGACATTCTAGTAATATAAAAACTCAAAGCCCTTTTTGGGTCGAGTCTGTGCAGCCTGTCCTCCTCTTTACCCAAATGAGAGGGAGGGTAGAAAGTTGGAAGTATTATTTTCTATGACAGGTGAAAGTCAGAAACTACTTTTGGCAGGAAGGATGGTTTAACTTTAAAGGATTACCTTGGGCCTCATTACACAGTAGGCGGTAAACCATGGTGCTATTAGCACCATGGTTGCCGCTGGTACCATACCGGTACCACCATGGAGGAAAGGGGAATTACCACCCCATTCCAAGGTTGGCGGGCGGTAATTCCCCCTTTCTCCATGGCCCTTCCTCATTCCCATTTTTGCCCCATAGGGCATAATGGGAATGGGGAAGGAGCTAATTACGGTACCGCAAATTGCGGTACCGTAATTAGCACCAAGGTCCCTTTGCGGGTCCCAACTTTAATGGCTGGTCTACACCAGCCGTTAAGGTCGGGTCCCACAAAGGGACCTCGAAGTAAGGCGGTAAGGGTTAATGGTCACCGGTACCCTTACCGGTGACCATTAACCCTTACCGCCTTCCGTGTAATGAGGCCCCTTGTCTTTTTGAAAAGTAGTATAAGGTGGTTTACATGAAAGAACCTGCAACTCGCTTACCCTGCGGGCTGATGTTAGCTCTACAAGAAGGGCAGTTTTCAATGTCATGAGCTTTAATGGGCAGGAATGTAAAGACTCAAAAGGTATACCCGAGATTTTAAAACAAGATTTAAATCCCAGGCCGGGATATGAAATGGTATTGGTGGGTACACAATAGTGAGCCCTTTTAGAAACTGGATGACTAGATCGGCTAGATGTAGCAGGAAAGAGAGCACTATAGGAGTGCCACACTGAAAAGGGTCCACATTCTTGTCTTTGCACCAGTTACTGAATTTATTCCAACGACACCGGTACAAAGATTTAGTTGCTGGCCTTCTGGCCGAAAACAAAATCGCCATTATGTTGCCTGGGAGGTCCCAATCCTTAAAACTCAGCCTCTCAGAAACCATGCGTGAAGGCTGAGTGTTTTGACCTTTGGATGGAGAACCCGACCTTCCTCTTGCGAGAGAAGATACTTTCTTTGTGGAAGACGTATTGGAGGGCAGATGGACATGTCCAGAAAGTCTGGGCACCACGTTCTCCTGGCCCACTCCGGTGCAATTAGAATCATAGTTTCCCCAAACTTTCTCAACCTCCTGATTATATGTGGGAATGATGGGGACTGGAGGGAACGTGTACAGAAGTGGAAATTCCCAGTCCACCACAAACGCGTCTCCCAGAGCTCCTCTCGGGGAAATTCCCTTGAACAATACTGCTCTCACTTCCGGTTGGTACCGGTTGCGAACAGATCCACTTGAGGGGTTCCCCAAAGGGCGAAGATCTCTTGAAGGACTTCCTTAGCTAGTTCCCACTCTTGGGAGACTGTGCTCTGCCTGCTCAGAGCGTCTGCCGCCGTGCTCTTCTATCCGGCTAGGTTAACTGCCGATAGAGAGATTCCTTCTTGTATTGCCCAGAGCTGCATTGCCTCTCTGCACAGTGGTAGTGACCCTACCCCTCCTCTCTTGTTGAGGTAGTACATGGCCACTGTGTTGTCCGTCATTATCAGGACTTTTTTTCCCCGTACAGAGGGCAGAAAGGCCATCAGGGCTAGTCTGATTGCCCTCAGCTCCAACAGGTTGATATGTAGTTTGGACTCAAATGGAGACCAACGACCGCTGATTGACAGATTGTTGGCGTGGGCTCCCCACCATGTAAGTGAGGCATCCGTCACTACCGTAATCTCCGGCCATGGTTGCCAAAAACATTCTCCCTTGAGGATATTGTCTTTGCAAGTCCACCATAGAAGGTCCTGAGCCACTCTGCTCGGCACTTGCACAAGGGCTGACATATTCCCCAAAAACTGGGACCACTGAGTTCTGAGGGCCCATTGAAGGGACCTCATCCTCAGTCTGGCCTCCGGCACCAGAAAAAACGCAGGATGCCATGAGACCGAGCAACCTCAGAAAATCATAGGCCGGCAGACTCTGGGCATTCTGGAATCGTGTTACCATCTGCAGAATGTGCTGAGCTCTCATTTCAGGTGGCAAGGCTTTCCCTGAGGAAGTGTCCAAGACCGCTCCGATGAATTGAAGCTCTTGAGAAGGTATCATATTGGACTTCTTGTAATTGAGGGAGAAGCCCAGCCTGTGGAGGAAGTGGCAGGTGGTCTTCAGGTGTTCTTGGGCCTGTTCGGTTGAACAAGCTCTGATTAACCAATCGTCCAGGTAGGGGTATACATGAATCCCCCCTCTCCTGAGACTCGCTGCCACTACCGCCATCAGTTTGGTGAAAACCCTCGGGCGGAGGTGAGCCTGAATAGCAGTTCTCGAAACTGATAGTGAGAACCACCAACCCCGAACCTCGGGTACTTTTTGTGCTTGAGATGGATTGGCACATGAAAGTAAGCATTCTGAAGGTCCAATGATGCCAACCAGTCTTGGAGTTGGAGAGCCTGAAGGATCTGAGAAAGGGTAATCATCTTGAAATTGTCCTTCCTGAGGAATTTGTTCACATTTCTTAAGTCCAAGATGGGTCTCAGTCCTCCCTCTCTCTTGGGGATGAGAAAATATGGGGAGTACCAGCCCTTGTTCCTCTCCGCTACAGGTACATAATCTATTGCACCTTTCTCTAGCATTGTTAATATTTTCTGCACAAGGAGCGTGTCGGGAATTTTGGCAGAGCTGGCTCCCAGTGGATGATCTCGGGGCCTTTTTATAAATGGAAGGCAGTAACCTTGTTCAACTGTTTCCAGTGCCCAAGCATCTGAAGTAATGCCCGCCATACCTTCAGATGACGAGAAATCCTGCCTCCCACCGGGGTTTTGTGGGTTAAGGCCTCAAAGCGGTCTAGGGACGGCTGCAGCATTTGCTGAGGGCAAAGATGCTGCTGCTGAGGCTGATTTCGCACCTATTCCTCGTCCACCTCGAGGAAGCTTTCTTTGTCCTTTCTGTATGGCCTGTCCTTTCACTCTACCAAATGAGGAGTAGTATCGAAAAAAAGAACAACCTCTCCAGAAAGATCACCGTGAGTAGAGGTGTTGTGGTTGTCGAATGGAGGCGCTAAGGGACTTAGCTGCCACCTTGGAGGTCTGCAGCTTCTCCAAACTGTCATCTGCTTTGCTGCTGAAAAACCTTGAACTGTCAAAAGGCATGTTAAGAAGCTTGGCCTGCACGTCCAGAGCAAACCCTGACTTTCTTAACCACGCAAATATGCGTAGTACTGTGCTCGCAGCCATGGATCTGCTGATGCTGCCAACAGTATCCAACCCTGATCGGAGGCACTCTCCCATCGCTTCTTTGCCGTCTTTTACAATATTCAGAAAGCCTTCCCTTTCTTCGCCTTGTGGAATTTGTTCAGCCGCCCCTTTAATGCAGTCCCTCAGGGTATGCGTAATCCTGGCCAGGGTACAGGTGACGTTTGTGGATTTCAGAGCCATACTGCCCGAGGTAAATATCTTGTGGGCCCAAGCGTCCACCTTCTTCTCTATCAGGGGGATAGAGGGATAAGCTGACTGTCTGGAAGCAGTCGCAGCTTGGATCACCAAACGTTCAGGTGTGGGGTGTTTCCTGAGGTAATCAAGGTCAGTAGACGATGGCCTGTATTTTCTAGTGCGGTTTCTATCTATAGATTCAGGTGTTTCCAAATTTGCCTCTACCTTTCTCTGCAAAGCACTGTGGAAAGGTAGAACTGGATCGTTTTGCTGCCCCTGATCCAGAATATCGGTTATATCATCTTGCTCGAAGGTTGGCGAGGCCCTACTCCACCCCATGTAATCTGTCACCCTAATCATGAGGTTTCTGTACCCCGAATCCGCGTGATCAGAAGGGTCAGGTTTAGTAAAATCCAACTCTGGAGACGTATCAATGCCACTGGCAGAGTGGTGGGAGTCGCAGAGATCTTTTAACTTTGACTCAGGGTCAATCAATTCTTCAGGCACATCTCTAGAGCCATACCTGACTCCCAGAGGAGAAACTTCTCCTTCTGAGGATTTCCTCCTCAATTATGGAGGACATAGATCTAAAAAAGTCAGACCTATGTACAGGTTTGTAAATGTTTTCTTTTTCCTCGAATTTCATCGAGGAACTCGACGGAATCGTCGCTACGGGGTCTGGTCTCTTCTCCCCTGTGGTGCTGGGGGCTCTCAGGGTCACTTCCCTTGTACTCCCATTTTCGAACAAGGAAGTACTCATCTTCCTCATTCCTTCTTTCAGGTAAGGTGGAGAATTCCCACCACCTCCCTGAATGTGCGAAGGTTTTTAAAATACTCTTTTGAGGCCTGGACTCTGGTTCTTCTCTGTCTGCAAAGCGGACCAGGTAGTCCCTTTGTAACTTTAGTTTCTGCCAGTATAACTCCCTGATCTTTTCATCATAGCAGCCCTCCTGGTCAGAAGTACATGCTAGGGTATTTTTAAATCTGGGTAGATATGAATATTCGTCAATATCTGATAAGGACTGGCACTCTGGCTCAGTTGGACTAGGTCTGGTTGAGTCCAGCGGCCTCATGTTTTCCTGTTCTTGAAGACTAGCAGGCATGAAGTTAGTGGCACCCTGTATATATGAGGTGGTGAGTTGGCTTGAGGTCCCTGGTAAAGATGTCATCACTCTGTGATCGGAGGGTGCCTTACTATATTCTAACTGGTCGGGGTGTCTCAAAGCCTGTTTGTATTTGGCTATTTCCTTTTCCAACCTCTGACCTTTGTTTTTCTCAGCCCCTATCTCTTGGTGATATATAGAGGCCTGCGTTTTCAACTCAAACACCATTGCTTGAGTAGATTGTAGAACTTTATTTTGTGCCAATACTCGCTCTCTGAGTCCCTTGTTCTCCTCACAAAGGAACTAATTTCCTTCTGTGAGGCTTGTATTGTCTGGGCATATTCAGACCGCTTCTTTTTCTATTTTCTTCCCTGAACTGCTCTCTCTGATTGTTCAGATCCTGGCACATCTGATGAAATTCACCCTGGGAATTGACACCCCTAATGACTAAATGGCTATTTTCAGCTTTCAGTTGTTTCATTTGAGTTTGAAATGAGAAAATGTCCTCTAAGCAGGCTCTATTGTGAACAACCTGCTCACTTAATTTGTGTTGACTCACGCTCAGGTTTTCAACGGCTTCTTGGTACTCCCCTTGCAGTGTAGAAAATGGGGCCTCTGGCTCTAAATTCACTTGCTGTTGCGTCCCTAGCTCATCTTTTAGCTGCTGAATACTGTTTTCTAATTTTAACTCTGAATGTTGGCTCTGTTGCACTTTTTCTTCTAATTGTTTCAATTCTCTCTGTGCTTGATCCAAAAGCTCAGACTGGTTTTGCACGGAGGCTACACTATCCTGGTATCTTTCTTCCATGATCATCATACGGAAGTACATATATGCTGTGAGCGGAGCCATTTTTATTTGCTCATCTCTGCTGGTCTGTGTCATATAAAAGTTTGTCAGGGCATTCTGTACAGCCCACTATCTTGCCACTTACCAACATTTGCAGAGGTAACCTCCTGCATCATTCTAGCTTGTCACATGTCATGCTCTTGTTGTACCCAATCACCTTTAATAAACAATTTGGATAGAAGGTCTCTCTCCGCTTTCAGTACAACAGATTCCCAAATCATGGAGAACGGAGACCTAGGATGGAGGGTTATCAGGGAAACTCCCAATAGGCAAGCTACTCTGGGAGAAGGGACAGCTACCCTTTCTGGGATCAGCAAAGGTATGCATCCAGACCCCCTTACCAACCGGAAAGCATGTCTCAACCGGAGCAAAAAGTTCACTACTTAACAAAAAACCTGGGTCGCATGTTGAGGGCTCAACAGAGCCCTCAACTTGAAATTGCTGCCCAAAACAATTCGACACCTGGGTCTGGTGCCCCAGAGTAATGACGGGACAAAACCTCCGACAACCAACAGGTTCGAGAGGAGGGGGGCCGGGAGGAAGGGACATGCAAAGCACTAGAGGAAGCTTCTGTTCTCACCAGAACAAAACCCCTGGAAACCTCTGAACCTGAACACAAATCTTCTACCCCTGAAAAGCTGGAAACTAGGGAACAGAAGGTAAGTAGAAGATATTGAGAGCAAAAGAGAACCCACTTTGTGGAGGAAGTCTGCATAATCCTGAGAAAATCTTCTCTTTCAGGGATGGAGGGATCCTTCCCAAGGAATAATAGGTCCCAAAAGACCCTAATTTAGACTAGGTAAGTATGGAGACTGACCCAGAGCAACACATTCATAAACCCCAACAATATCACCCAGATGACCCTGAAAGCACTGAGGTATCCTCCCCCCAAACAGGTTCAGGTAACTACCTCCAGGAAAAGTGGGACAGCAAAGAATCAGGGGAAAAAGGTGACTTCCCCATCTCATTTATTGCTGGGTGCAAAATCTTTATTACAGTTTTTCAGACGCTGACGCATAAAACTATGCAATATAACACAGTGTCGGGGTTCAATATAAAAAAAATAACTGCCAAGCTGGCACAAAATGCAGATTTTCTTTGTCCCCTGGAAGAAAGAGAAGGAAGGGTTTATGCTCCCGTCAGGGTACAGGGTCAATGTGCATTATCAGTGCTGGGGGATACTGGATCCCAAGCCACCCTCCTGTCCAAAAAGGCCTTTGACCAACTAAATTCAGGAAGGGGTGAGAGTCACCAAATTCTCCTCACACCTCTTCCTGGACATCTCCAAAACTTCGATGAGAATATTTCCGTTGAAGGCACTGAGGATCTGGAGATCAAAATTGGGCAGCATAAGGTGAAACACCCGCTGATAGTCGTCACTCCAGAGGGCACATCTTGTCTACTGGGGAATGACCTCCTTCGGAGGTTATCACCCCTGATTGACTGTGTGAACAAGTTCCTCTGGACTCAGACTAACCGGCCAATAAAATTAAAACAAAGTACAAATTATGTGAGTTTAAATGGCACATGCCAAATGATTGAACAATGGTCCGACAAAATAGAATTCCACTTTAGGAACAACCAAGTCGCAGACATCACTGTCATCTCTGTAGAACAAACTAGTGATGGGAACCCTTCTCCATTTTTGAAAATTAACCTCCCTCCCAGTTTTAAGTGGCATTCCACAATGGAAGGAAATGTTATACCAATCCACAATTAGAAGACAAAACAAATCCTGTGATAAAACATGATTAAAAACCAGCTCAAAGTTTAACCGACATTAAGATAAAGGCATATGCCAAATGATTGAACAATGGTCTGACAAAATAGAATTCCACTTTAGGAACAATGAAGTCCCAGACATCACTGTCATCTCAGTAGAACAAACTAGTGATGGGAACCCTTCTCCATTTTAGAAAAATAATCTCCCTCCCAGTTTTAAGTTGCATTCCACACTGGAAGGACATTTTATACCAATCCACAATCAGAAGACAAAACAAATCCCATGATAAAACATGATTAAAACCAGCTCAAAGTTTGACCGACATTAAGATAAAGGGTGAACAGCTGTTTTTCCACATTCAGGTAACTGAGGGGGAGGAGCCTGTTCTCGCCAGAGTATGCTTGAATATCGGAAGAAGCTTCATTAGCGAAGCATTATTCAGGAAACTCCCAAAAGATCAGACCATTCCCATGTTTAAGTTGCTTGATAAGTGGGAAATGGGCCTGGAAATTCCAAGTAACAAACATCTCCTGCCTAGCAGGTGTATGGTAAAAATGTCCATTGGCCACAAAAGCATAGAACATAGTTGTTGGGTTGTGAGAAATGCCCCCTCCACTTTTTACTTAGGCAGTGACATTCTCAAAAGATTCACAATTAATTTGGACCTAATAAATAACAAAGCCTGGTCCCGACTGGGGGGTAACCCCATGGGCTTTGACAATATTAAGAAAGCATTTCGGTCAGCTCAATTGCTGACATGTGCGGTTGAGGTTCAAATGGGAGAAGAAGTCACCATCCCAGGACAGGTGCGACAATTTACAATTCCCCTAAAAATTAAGCGAGGACAGCACCTCAAAAACAAGGATGCTTATTTAAATTTGAATTATCTGTTACGCTCACTTGGTATCCACGGGGACGCCACCCAGCCCTGGTTGGATAATTTGCACTCTCGAACCCTCTCCCGGTCCCTTGGTAAGGCCTCTGGTTAAAGATGGGTCTGCAATATAGGAGAGCTGGATTCAATACCAGATTGTCTTTATGTTTTCCCACCTCCCTTGGCCTAAACTCCTTCCTCCCCCTTGGGCCCTCTCCTCACCTTAATATTGTGAAAGGTTGATTCTCTGTCCTGCTCCTCGTGGCAGGGGCGCGTAGATGTGGGGGGTGAGCAGCGACGAAGTTACTTCCCTGGTGCAAGCCCCCCTGTGGGAATCCAGGCCTGCTGCGACTCTGTAGGTTTGCTGCTTTACAGTCTTTATATGCAGTTCTTATGTTCCTCTTAGTTTCGAATAATAATGTCTTGCTTCTTTCCTTTTAGGTATGGAAAGGTATTTTGGTGTTGTCATGCAGTTTGAAGATGGGCATGGGCCGGTAGGCAAAAGGGCGGTGTGCGCAACGCTGTCCGGTGAGTAATTGTCACGCTCACCTGGTCTCCACGGGGGTGTAGCACGTAGCCGCACGAATGATAGCGGTTTCTTTTCCGTGAGTGACTAACCTGATGTTTCTTTTCCTTTTCTGCAGGCTTGGCGCGGCTCCAGGACGGCGATGGGAAGAACCGCTTCAATGAAATTCCTGAAGAATGCAGACCCCGGGTGAGTATTGGGTGTCCGTGCAGATACCTTCTTCTCTGCAGGTGCGGCGGCCCAGAGAGCAGCTGAAGGCGCAGCCGATTGGATGGAATACTGCAGGTAAGGCCTTCGTTGCTGCACTAACTCTTGTTCTCTTCTTTTCCTTCTCTCAGGTGCCGCTGGATCGGGATCTCAGGACGGGCGTGGCTGTAGAAGTTTGAGTACTGAGCAGACACGGTGAGCGTTACGCTGCAGGAGTGCAGAATAACGCGAAGCGTGTTCTGCCTGTAGGGTGTGGCTTAAATAGCCTTGTAAGTAGTTCCAGGTAAAAGAGTCCATCAGCCACACCCTGCATTCTCAGGTAAAGTAGTCCCTCAGCCACACCCAGGGTACACAGACAGGCTCAGCCCTATTAGGCTGTGAATGTAGTCCCATGCAATTAGTACATGTTATGAGAGTCCAGGAAATCCTAGGACACACTTTTGGGGCCTGATAATCCCCTAAGGGTGCCAGTGACTGGGGTAGGCCCATAAGTTCCAGAAGTTTGGGAGTTTGTACCATGACAGCAGTCCCCCCAAAGCCCCCCAAATCCCCCCAAATCCCCCCTAACGGTTGATTCTCCCATTGGTCCTGGTTTGCTCGGATGATTACCATGGAATCTTTTTAACAACCGAGGAGCATGAATGTGATCACTAGGTTCCCACAATCGTTCTTGCGGTCTGTATCCTTTCCAGTCTATTAAGTAAAATAGTTTTGATTTGATGTATTTTGAGTCTAGAATATCCTTAACTTCAAATTCAGGTTCTCCTTCAACCAGGATTGGTTTTGATGGTTTCAATACTCGGGTTCCTGGTTGCACTAGTTTCAAAAGTGAGACGTGAAACACGGGGTGAATCTGCATGTGTGGAGGCAAGTCCAATTTCACAGCTACCGGATTAATGATGGCCTTGATGGTGTATGGACCTAAATATCTGGAGTTCAAGGTACGGGTTCCCTTTACTGGTATATGTTTTGAGGCCAGCCAGACTTCATCCCCAACTTGGTAGTTTGGGGCTTCACTTCTATGAACGTCTGCCGATTTCTTGTATCTTTCTTTAGCTTGTCTCAGATGGTTTGTCGCCTGTTTAAAGGCTTGAGTGATGGTAGTGTGCAAACTCCTTACAGCTGGCATTTCTAGAAGTTGAGGCGGGTCAAGATTGGAGGTTCGCGGGTGCATCCCGTATATTGTATAGAAAGGACTCTGCCCCATGCTGGAATGTAAAGAATTGTTATAGGCATACTTGGTTATCCACAAAACATCTTTCCAGCTGCTTTCTGTTTGGTGTAACATACATCTTAGGTATTGCTCCAAAGTTTGGTTGGTCCTCTCGGTCTGACCATCGGTTTGGGGATGGTGGCTGGTGGAAAGTCTTACATCGATTTGAGCTAACTCATAACACATTTTCCAGAAGCATGAGATGAAATGACTGCCACGGTCTGAAATCAGGATGGAAGGAAATCCGTGTATTCGGACTATCTGTTCTAGGAATTCCTTAGCCAGGATTGAAGCTGAGGGTAAGCCTTTCAATGGGATGAAATGGGCCATTTTGGAAAATAAGTCCACCACCACTAAAATGGTGTTGAATCCATTACAAGGAGGAAGATCAGTAATAAAATCAAGAGATAATGTATGCCAAGGTGTAGGCAGAATCTCCAGTGGTTGCAGTAGCCCTGCTCTCTTCTTATGGGCCTTGTTTTGTGCACAGACTCCGCAAGACAGTACGAACTGCTTGATGTCCTTACGCCATGTTGGCCACCAAAAGTGCCACTTGATCTTGGCTTCGGTTTTAGCGATTCCAGGATGCCCTTCTACCAATGATTCGTGGTAATTTGAGATGACCTTTTCCTGAAATCCTTTGCTAGGCAGATAGAGACGTCCGTGAAAATAAGGTAGGTGGTTTGAAACTGAGTGGTGAATACTTTTGGTTGGCCAATCCTGCAGAATGTTATTATCAACGAGATTTGCGATTTCCTCATGGATGTCATCTAGTGTTAGAGATGTTGTTATTCCTAAGATTCTTCGTCCAGGAATGATGGGCACTGGGTCGGGGTTTGTGCGTTCATCATCTACCCCTATACGGGACAGGGCATCCGCCTGACCATTTCGACAACCAGGTCGGTTAAGTAATTACAAAGTCGAATTCAGCAAAATATAACACCCATCAGAGTTGGCGAGATGATTGAGCCTTTACCACCTTCAGGTACTGAAGATTGCAGTGATCTGTGATTACTGTGATCGTGTGCCTTGCTCCTAAGAGATAATACCGCCAAGCTTTGAAGGCCGCCTTGATGGCCAAAAGTTAATTGCCCGTAATGGAGCAATTCAGGTCTGGTGCTGTGAATTTCCGTGACCAAAAGGCCACCGGGTGAAGCCTGTTTCGGGATCTTTTTGCGAGAGGACTGCTACCATTGCCAAGCTGGAAGCATCAGTCTCAACCACGTAAGGTAGATCTGGACGAGGGTGTTTCAAGATTGGAGCTGAGATGAATTTTTTGTGTTAAGTCCTGGAAGGCCTTCTCTGCCTCCTCTGACCATTGAAAACGTTTGTTCTTTCGCAGTAGAGAGGTGATGGAATGCACTAGTTGCGAAAAGCCTGGAATGAAGCGACGATAGAAGTTTGCGAATCTGAGCATACTCTGAACTCCTTTAATTGAGTTTGGAGAAGGCCAGTTGAGGATGGCATCAACCTTTCGCGAATCCATGCGTACACCACGAGGGGTTAGGACAAATCCAAGGAACTCTACCTCAGTAACATGGAAGAAGCATTTTTCTAGTTTTGAAAATAATCTGTGTTGTCGAAGTTTGTCCAGAACAGCACGGACGTGTTTCACATGTTCTTGTTCAGAAGGGTAGTATACCAGAATGTTGTCAATGTATACTACGACACACACATTAATCAACTCTCGCAGGACGTCATTCATGAAATATTGAAACGCTGCTGGGGCGTTACAAAGGCCAAAGGGCATCACTTGGTATTCAAATAGCCCCTATTTGGTGCGGAAGACGGTCTTCCATTCTTCCCCTTTCTTAATTCGTACCAAGTGGTATGCTCCTCGGAGGTCTAACTTGGTGTAAATTCGGGCATCTTTAACTTGATCCAATAGTTAAAGGCAAGGGGTAACGGTTTTGAACAGTGACTTGGTTCGATGAGCGGTAGCCAATGCAAGTCCTAGGGTCTCCTTCCTTCTTAGGCACGAAGAATTAGGGTGAGGCCGCCGGGGACTTGGACAGGCGGATAAAACTGTTAGCCAGGTACTAGTCTAGATACTTTTTTAAAAGCAGATTTTCAGGTTCAGTGAGCGCATAGATTCGACCGCATGGAATCTGTGCGCCTGGTATAAGGTCGATCTGATAGTCGTAAGGTCTATCGAGGGGAAGAGTGTTGGTTTGATCCTTCTGGAAAACATCCTGATAGTCTTGGTATACCTGAGGTAACGATTTGTTAGACTCATGATCGGTGTCACTTGTTTGACCAAAGGTTCTTTTGCTTGATAACAAATATGAGCACATTCGACTGAGAAGGTCAGCTTCTTAGCACGCCAGTCGATGCAAGGATTGTGTGATTCTAGCCATGGCATTCCCAGAATTATTTGGAATTGTGGAGCCTTGATTATATCAAACACAATTGCTTCCCGATGTCCGTCTTGGCACAAACGTGTCATCTCTGTCGTTGAGTGCGTAACCGGACCCCAAGCGATCTCAGTTCCGTCAACAGTGGTGACTAAGTCTGTTGTTGCCTTTTCACAAAGAGGAAGATTCATCCTTGTAGCCAATTCTTGATCCATATAATTAACGATGGCTGTGCTGTCGATATATGCTCTGACTGCATGCATTTGAGACGGCTGTTGGTGACTTATGAGGATCATTGGCAGGGCTAGGTGCGAAGTCTGGGAGTTCTTCTTTTCGCTCGACAAGCAGACCTCTACGCTTGTCGGGCGGGGAAGTTTTCCGGCTCTGGCTCTGCCTCAACTTTGCCAGCAACCCCTACTGCTTTCTTGGGTCGTTTCACTGGGCACTCTCGGAGGAAATGGCCGGCTGACCCACAATACAAACACAACTGTTGTTGTCTTCTCCTATATCTTTCAGCCTTGGAAAACGGCCCTCGCACTCCAACAATCTGCATCGGTTCGGCCATGTTGGTGGTCTTGGAAGTATTTTCCTTTGGGCGCACACATACCCGAGTGCCCATTCTAGCTAGATCTGCCTTACGGTTCTGCAGTCTATGATCAAGCTGGACCACGAAGTCTATGTATTCAGCACAGTCTCTGTGTGGGTAGACCACTTGAGCTAAAACATCTTTTAACAGCGTTGTTCTTTTGTCGTTCGGCCAATTGGTTTCCACTATCAGTCTATTAAAGCTTGCGATGTACATTAACAGATCTTGGTTGCCTTGACGCAGAGACACGAGTTCATTATCCAATGCTTGACCTTGGGAGTGGCGGGCAAACAACTTCTCCATGTCCAGTTGGAACCTCGGGAAGTCTTGCAAGATGGGATAGTCCCGATTGACTAGCGGTACCGACCAGTCTGCAGAACTGCCACTGAGATACAAAAGCACAAAGGACACCTTAGGCTGGTCATTTGGAAAAGCTCCTGGTCTGCATAGGAAATGTAGACGGCACTGATTTATAAAAAACGCGTACCTTTTTGGGTCTTCTGTAAAGCGTTCTGCAGGTGCCAAAGGTGCAGCTCCTGGAAGGACCATCTGAACTGGATTGCTTGGTGTAGTCGGAACCGTTGACCAGAATCCTGGTAATGGTGTCTGCCCAGCCTGTGATTCAAGCAGCTGTCTGGCGAGATCGTCGGTGCGATCCTTGACTACGATCAGTTCTCTCCTCAAGGCATTAGTTTCCTGCCGAGCGGAATGCACCTCGGCCCTGAGTTCCCCCAAAAGCTGGGCTAGCTGGTTGGTCTCAGAGGTTTTCATGATACCCAGGTAGAGATTTTGTATAAGGCTTTGCATTCTGATATGCTCACCTGGTCTCCAAGGGGGCGTAGCACGTAGCCGGACGAATGATGTCTGCACTGGCGTTGCACAGCTTGAGTGATGATGCCAAGTTTTAACCTGTGTTTCTCTTTTCTTTCAGGCACGGTCCTGAGCGGTTTTCAGATGAAGATTAGACTCTTCCTAAGATGCTGAGCAGATTTCCTGCAGGTGAGTATTAGCGCGGGTGAGTGGCGCGGAATGTCTGTATAGCGGTTTCTTTTCCATGCGTGACTAACCTGCTGTTTCTTTTCCTTTTCTGCAGGCGTGGCTCCAGGACGGCGATGGGAAGAACCGGTTCAACGAAATTCCTGAAGAATGCAGACCCCGGGTGAGTATTGGGTGTCCGTGCAGATACCTTCTTCTCTGCAGGTGCGGCGGCCGGAGAGCAGCTGAAGGCGCGGCCAATTGGATGGAATACTGCAGGTAAGGCCTTGGTTACTGTACTAACTCCTGTTCTCTTCTTTTCCTTCACTCAGGTGCCGCTGGATCGGGATCTCAGGGCAGGCGTGGCTGTAGAAGTTCGAGTACTGAGCAGACACGGTGAGCGTTACGCTACAGGAGTGCAGAATAACGCGAAGCGTGTTCTGCCTGTAGGGTGTGGCTTAAATAGCCTTGTAAGTAGTTCCATGTAAAATAGTCCCTCAGCCACACCCTGCAATCTCAGGTAAAGTAGTCCCTCAGCCACACCCAGGGTATACAGACAGGCTCAGCCCTATTAGGCTGTGAATGTAGTCCCATGCAATTAGCACATGTTATGAGCCTGGCGCCAAACAGCGCCAGGACAGAGTCCAGGAAATCCTATGATACACTTTTGAGGCTTGATAAGTCCCTAAGGGTGCCAGTGACTGGGGTAGGCCCATAAGCTCCAGAGGTTTGGGAGTTTGTACCATGACAGTGATGCGTGAGATGTGGGGGGCGAGCAGCGACCAAGTTACTTCACTGATGCAAGCCCCCCGGTGGGAATCCAGGCCTGCTGCAACTCCGTAGGTTTCCTGCTTTACAGTCTTTATATGCAGTTCTTATGTTCCTCTTAGTTCGAATAGTAATGTCTTGCTTCTTTCCTTTTAGGTATGGAAAGGTATTTTGGTGTTGTCATGCAGTTTGAAGATGAGCAAAGCATGTTCTGCTGTTTGGGTGTGGTTTAAATAGTCTCAGGTAAAGTACTCCAGGTAAAATAGTCCCAGGGAGAGTCTTGGATGAGGTTTTAAGGCCTTTGACCTGGTCCTAACTGGAAGGCTGACTTGCCAGTGAGGGCCAGGGGTAAGGGTCACGACATTATCACCTCCAACAGCAAGGTTTGTTTTTACATCCAACACCACTAGTTGATCTAGAACAGGACACCATTTGAATATTGCTGGATAACAGCGACCCTAAAAGTATCACTTTGGGCACAGACACTTTTATTGGAATGGCGGTTGATGCCCAACATTATTCTATTGATTTAGGTAATGAGATCATTGGACCAATTCCAAATGACTGCTACAATTTTAACAACGATATCCCTCTGAAAAAGACATTCACCCAGCAAGGGAGGAATTTCTTGGTGTACTCTTCCTGCCCTTACGGTGTGTAAGAGGTGACCTGTGACATCAGGAAGGATGAGGTGGTAATTTGAGTCAACAGTGACTACCCCCCATCCTTGAAACCTCATGTCCAGGCCAACACCATAACACGAGATCTCTCCACCCAGCTGGACGATACCACCAAAATTGCCAAACCCAAGGTCTTTCCAGGCTTTAAGCAGATGGTCGAAGAACAAATCAATCTTGTTGATGCCTGTGAGACCGAGGAGCAAAAGCAGAAGCGGAAACATGTGTTTTGCGATTTTCAGGATATCTTTGCAGTGGACTCGTATGACTGTGGAAGCACAAAGATACATTCATCCTCCATGTCTACGGACCCTAAGATGGCTCAAGTATTGGTGAAGCAATACTGGCTGCCTCTCACATCTATGGAGTAATTCACAGAGATTTTTAAAAACTTAGAATCCTGTGTGATAATTCGTCCAGTCCACAGTACCTTTAACAACCCGGTACTGGGGATACTCAAACCCAATGGCCAATGGAGACTTTGCACAGACCTTAGGGAGCTAAATAAACGGGTCACGATGGCCCCTTCCCTACATCGATCAGGGACGGGCCCAGATCCAAGGGTCAAAGGTGTATACCGCCATTGACCTGCCCAACGGTTACTGGACCGTACCCGTGAGTAGGGAAGACCAGTACAAGCTTGCCTTTACCTTCGGGGGGCAGCAATACATGTGGACCCGAACCCCTTTTGGATACATTGGGAATGCCTGGGTTAATGATGCCCCAGAGCCCACTGCTGGGTACAAAATAGGTCCCCGAAGTAGTCAGATGGCAGAGTTGATGGCGGTACATCAAGCCATCCTTACTGCTGTGCAACACCAACTGAAAGAACTGGTCATAATCACTGATTCAGATTATGTCAGGAATGGGTGCGTTGAGCACCCGATTAATTGGAAAAGCTGAGGCTTGCTGTGTGTGAATAACAAACCGCTCGAGCACGGGAAATAAATCCGATCAATTGATGATCTGGTCACCTCTAATGAGATGACCATCTAGTGGAAAAAGATCAGAGATCACTCCAAAATAGAAGGACCAGACAAAACTGGAAATGACTTGGCTGACCTGTTGGCCAAAACCGGAACCATTCACAGGGATCTCCTAGAAACTGAATCCCTGTTGAGGAAAATCCAAGTCGCTGCTGTCACCAGGTCCCAAACACATGCCCAAAATTAACTCTCAACTGCCCAGTGGAGGAAAGAAACCCCAAATGCAGATCTGATTACTGCACAAAAAGAGGACCCAATTATTGGGAAATTTTGTCAACATATTGAAGACCCGGTGAATTTTACTCTGACAGAATCTGATTATATCGGGAAGGAGGATCTGCGGGTGTTGATCAAGCTTTACAAAATGTTCCGAATCCAAGACGGTTTGTTGGTATGGAGATCGATATCTGGTTGTGACCAGTGTGTAATACCTACCTCATTCCGGAGCCTGATGTTAAGTCACACCCATGACGTGGTCACTGCCGGTCCTAGGGGGTTTCATGCTGCATTAGAAATCTCGCGAGAGGTCACCTATTGGCCACACGTGGGTCGGCTCCTCAACCTAAACTTAAAGGGGTTTCTTGTGTGTGCTCAGTTCCAGCCAAGTTTCCGCACACACAGAGCTCCCCTACAGAAAAGGGGAAGGACACTGCTATGGTCAGATTTGCAAATCGATTTCATCGTCCAGTGATTCGCTCCTCTAGGGGAAACAAGTACAAGTTGACTGTGACATGCTTGTTTACTAAGTGGGTGGAATGTCTTCCGGCCCCAAATTGTAAGGCGGAGACAGCTGCCGCACTAATGATCAATCACATCTTCTCTGGTTTCGGCATTCCTCAAAAGACTGAGGCGGACCGAGGAAGTCATTTTACCACTGAGGTGATGACAAAGATGTGAGAGAATCTAGGGGTAAAAAGAAAACTCCACATTGCCTACCACCCAGCCTCGAGCGGGGGCATCGAGAGGTACAATAAGATAATTGTGGGCATCTTGAAGAAGTTTGTGGCGGACTCTGGACCTAGTTGGGAAATACGATTACCGCTTGTCCTGATGGCCATTAAGTCTACATCATCTTCTGCAACAGAAATGTCTCCATTTGAGCTCATGACGGGATGGAAAATAGTGCTACCTCAGCATCTGCTCTACAGAACACAAGAGCAGACCCTGAAAAACGTGTTCACGACCCATGAGTACATTGGAAATGTATGGAAACACCTTTAGGACGCTTTTGCTTACGCTCAGTGAAATTTAGAAAAGTCGGCAGAGGGGATGAAAACCCACTACGACTTAAAGACTACCAAAAAAGAGAACGAATTAGGAGACAGCGTCTACCTGTACAATTTCCAAAGGAACCAGACCAAAGAGCAGAAGTTCCTCCCCTCTTGCCGTGATGCTTTTGAAATTGTTGATAAAATCTTGCTTGTTGCCTATAAGATCTGCATCCCTAAAGGAGAACAGATGGAAGAGAAATGGGTCCCTATCAATCAGTTTAAAAGTTGTAATCCCAGACAGACTTTGCAACTGATTGAAGAACCCAGTGAGGGGAGAGCCCAAGAACCATCTGAAGAATAAAAGTAAAGAATGAAAACCCGGATGTAGAAAATCACACATTTACAGGGAGTAAAATAACTTATACTTATCAGGAATGTTCTAATAGTAATTATCAGGTTCTGAATTGTATACGCCACATGAAAAGTAATGTGTAACTTGTTGTTTTGTTGTCAATTGGTATGTCGATCATACTGGGGAAATTAGTACCATATAGAATACTTAACCTCTCTTTTATTCTCGGCAGATTAAATAACTCCTTGCCTCTACAGGCCGGAGGTGGAGCTAGCGGAAAGGGAGGGTTCCAGGACCAAAAACCCAAAATCCGAAAAGAGTGGAGTGCAGACCAGAGCGCCACTCCCTCGGGATGGGGAAAAGAGCGGACATGCTCTGATGAGGAAATTCCTGGAATGAACCAAGGCCACAAGGAAACAGAAACCCCACGTTCTCCCTGCTCTTTTCTCTGAATCACTGGAATCAAAGAACCAGTAGTACGTGTGGGGTAAAATATAACCCCTGAATGCCAGAAATAAAGAGGCCAGAGTGCCTTTAAGGTGGAGTCCCATTGAAGTCTAAAGCCAGCACAAAAATGGTGATGACCGACATGAGACCGATTAAACCAAAAACAGGCGTAAATCTCAAATGGAGGAAAGTGAGCTTGGAAGTTCAAAAGTGCGAAGATATGCGCAATGCATTTCAGCAAGGAAAAAGAAACACACGTGGCTGAAAGGAGGGTTTCATAGATTGAGAAAAGCCACCATTTGAAATGGAATTCTGAGAAATTGCAGCATGTGGCATCACAGTTACATAATACCAGATTGCGATCCAGAAATCTAAAGTGAGGCCAGGCTTATTGCATTCATAGGAAATAAAAGAACTTCTGTTTCCTCATCCCAAATAACAGTATGCAAAGGGAAGTGCCCACTTGGTTTCAAGGTGAACATGGTTTTCTCATATAACTGGCCAGTGTATGGACAATGCAGAAGTGATACTAATGTATTTTGCAACTGTGAGATTAAAGAGATACATTACACAAGGACAAAAGGCCCCGATCCCTTATAAAATGCCTCATGTAAAATACATTGTGTGTGAGTTAAAAGCTTTCTTGCAGAATTGTACATGCAACTGGCCATTTCTACTGAACTAGAACTTTAACCTCAAAGACCTTTCCTCTGCTTGTCCCGGAGAGGGAGGTCTGGTGGTCAACAATCAATCAGGTTCATTGCTTAAAAATACAAAGAAATACATGGCCTGAGATGCAAACCATGGTGGAATTAGATCATTCTGGCTCAGGAGAAGCGACCTTAAGGTCACAACTCCCGAAGAATGTGCATTACGCAGTAGCCAGGACCCATGAAGCCAAAGAGGGATAGGCTAAGATAAACAAGAGCCAGCATCTAGCTGGTCACATGTTTAAGGATAAATGAAACCTAAGAAAAAGGTGTGGGCTAGGGGAGTGAGTGGGGCCTGTGAGGCAGGGGTTTAATTAATACAAAAATACATTTTATTACATAAAGAGGGCAGCGTATATACCACAATACTTGTTCCAGACTTTTATTAAAGGTGACAGAAATCTCATTTGAGCCATGCCAAAACGATTTTTGTGTGATAAACATAACAGATGTTATTAAGAGACATTTGATTTGTGCCTTCCCATGATTCCGAAAGATTTGAAAGTTGGTGTGAGGGTGAAGGATATGATATGATATGATATGGCATTTATAACGCGCCTATACACAAGTGTTTCAAGGCGCGATGAGGCAAGGGAGGGGAACAAAGGGAAGACGGACAACGATCCTACTAGGCCAGGGGCCATTCAGATCATGCAAGTGCGTGGGAAGGGGGCAGGGACAGTGCAGTACATGGGAGAAGATGATAACAGTAGGTAAGTAATGGCCAGCAAGTGGCAAGTGCATGGGTAAGTGCGGGCATCAGGTGTCAAGGGCTGGTAAGGGGACTGGACTGTAGGGATACAGAAACAGTCCCCAAAAGCGGGGGTTGCCAGGTGGGCAGTGCAGGAGTGTGACGCTAGCGGGGAAGGACCTGAGCCCAAGATCAGAGGGTGCCCAGGTAGCCAGTGCAGTTCTGGTTACGGCCAGGAGGTCAGCAGAGAAGAGGGGGAGAAAAAGCAGAAGCAAAGAGGAAGGTTTTGAGGTGCTTCCAGAACCGGAGATGGTTCTCCTCAAGTTTAAGGGAGGCTGTTCAAGAGGGAGGTGCCAGCCGAAGAAAGAGATCTACTACCAACTCGTTGCTTGGAGAAGCGACTGACCCTGAAAGAGTTGGAGGCAAATGAGTGAAGAGCTCGAAAAGGAAGATATTTATGAAGAGAGAGTTGAAGGTATTGAGGCCCCAGGTCCCAGAAGGCCTTGTGGATGATGCAGAGGGTTTTGGACTTAGTCCTCGCAGCCACTGGGAGCCAGTGCAGAGATTTCAGTCCTGGAGAGATATGATACCTGGGCTTGGGCCAAGGACAAGTCTCGCAGTCCTGTTCTGGATGACTTGCAGAGGGCGGAGAGTAGGAGCAGGCAGATTTAGAAAGAAGTTGTTGCAATAGTCCGGCCTAGAGAGAACCAGAGCTCTGGAGACAGTGAGCTTCTGGGGGTAGGAGAGGAAAGGAAGAATACCTCTGAGGAGGTGCAGCTGGTAGTGTGACTTCTTAGAGATGTCAGAGATGTGAGTAGAGAAGGAGAGCGTGGAGTCGAAGATGACCCTGAGGTTTTTAGCCTTGCAGGTGGGAGCAGGAAGAGGGTCAAGATAGGCTGGCCAGAGAGCTACAGAGAAGGAGGGAGCGGGTGTGCCGTTTAGGAGAATTTCAGTCTTACTGGAATTAAGGCAGAGGTCATTGGCGGCACACCATCCCTGGATAGCAGAGAGACAGTCAGAGATGAGGGAAGGAGAGGAGGAGGCTGAGGGTAGCCTGAAAATGAGCTGGGTGTCATCAGCATAGCACTGAAAGTTGGGGCAGAGAGCGGGATACGGTGGGCGAGGAGTGCCAGGTATTGGTTGAACAGCCAGGGAGAGAGGTTAGACCCCTGAGGGACACCACAGGTAGAGAAAAATATAGCAGAGAGGAAGGACCCAAGTTGGACCTGGGAGGGTCGGTTGGAGGGGAAAGAAGTCAGCCACGCCAGAGCCTGACCAGTGATACCCAGCTGATCACGGAGATGGTTGAGCAGGATGGCATGG
This sequence comes from Ambystoma mexicanum, assembly GCF_040938575.1. Lineage (NCBI taxonomy): Eukaryota > Metazoa > Chordata > Amphibia > Caudata > Ambystomatidae > Ambystoma > Ambystoma mexicanum. The sequence goes on along the minus strand of NC_090935.1, from coordinate 1,121,761,421 downwards.
TTGACAGTGTCAAAGGCAGAAGAGAGATCAAGCAATATGACTACGCAAGGGGTGTTAGAGTCAAGGTTGGAGAGCAGGTCTTCATGGATGTTCTGGGGAGCAGTTTCGGTACTTCTGGCAGCTCTGAAGCCAGACTGATGGTCATGAAGACAAACAAATTAACATTTGCATGATGAAGTGTCAGATTTTTCACTGATGCGGCTCCTAGGTAAACAAAGAAAAACTGTACCTTTGCATAGGAAGGGCGTGCCTAGTTCAGATTAGCATCATCTGATTTGCCTTAAAGTGTAGTTCTTAAAAATATATACATAAATGTAAAGAATTCAAATATTCGGGTACTTGCCATGTTGATAGATTTTCAGAGTTTAAACATGCAAAACCCACATGTCAGTTTGGGATGATGAAGCTTTCTCCTCCCCAGCTTTTCTAACCCACACCTCTCAACTACTTGTCCTATTAGCACACAGGTGGGTGGTGAGAACGAGCCAATCCTGCCCGCGGGAACCATGACACATTTGTGATGTCACTAGCCCTATAATAGGACCAGTTTGTTTTAGAACTGGGCCTTTTCACTTTATTCCGGGAGGTAACCTGCTGCTGAACTCTTGCGAGAAACACCCAAGCGGAGAGGCCCCAAATCTTGCATTGGAGACAGGGACAAGGAGACATAGAAGCTGACTGGGACCCCTTGGAGGAGCCAGAGGGGACTATCCTTGACTGACACCCTTGCTGTCCCAGAGGTGCCCTGCTGTTCCCTGATGCCCACTACAAGGCCTCTCCTGTAAGCAACTCTATCCCAAAGACTGTGTAGGCCCTGCGTTTTTCACAAGTAATGCTCTAGTTATTTCCCCATAGCAAAATACACTGTTTGTCTGTGTAGATCATTAGCATATTTAATTGAAGTAAATCAATTAATTCCCCTATAGAAATCACAGGATGTGTTTTGGTAGCATTCGAAACTAACAACCTCCTCCCAGTGTGTTTCGAGCTGGTATAGACATAAAGATTTGATTGACTAGTTGTAAGACGAGCCTGACTTTGGTACAGAAAGGGGTGTCCTGAATTCAAAGGATTTAATCCTCAAACCCTGATTCCAAGTGAGTGTGCACAACGAAATTCCCCATTGATCCCCCGTCATTTTATTCAGAAGTGTGAAGCCTTGCATTTCCTTTGCAAGTGTGGTGGGAAAAACAACATTGCCCCTTTGTTCCCATTGTGCTCTGACCCAAACCACAAAGCCCTGCTGTTTTATGTGTGTGCCAAAACGATTTTTCCTGTTGCTTTTCTTTCCCTCATATTGTATCTGTATTAGTAAGTGCTAAACGATTTTTCCCATTGCTTTTCTTTCCCTCATAATGCATCTGTAGTAATAAGTGCAAGAACATTTTTCCCATTGAATTCCTTTTCCAAAGAGTGCATTTTTCAATCAGAACCCAAAATGTTTTTCCCATTGTGTTCCCACTCCCTTTAACTGGCCTTCAATTCAGAGGGGTCAAGTCTAATTGATGTTTGGAGATTTGGGGGTTGGGTTGCTGGGAGAAAAAAGTATTATAACCAAATAAGCAATCATTGTGTGCCTTCAATTGTTATTTTTCTGTATTGGTGAGTGATTTGAAAAGAAAGCTGCGGGTAATTGTGACTGCATATCTTAATATTATCTCTGAATTGGTCCCTTTACGGAAGTCCGTTTATTTCTTGTGATGCCACAGCATTGGTGGCTGATGTTAGTCTGTTTTTTCAAATCCTGATTCAATAAATTCATAAATATATATTTTTACTACACACAGGCCTGGTTCCTAGTCCATTGTGAAACCGGGTTTGTTGGGGTTGGGTGCGAGACGGGTTGGAGGCCTCACCAAATTTAACCTAAACAAAACAGTGCTTTGTTGTGCGCCACCTTGTTTGGAGGGGTGGGAGGAGGAACTCCCTGGGTTGAGTGAGACCACATAATAAACCACAACACATCTAAGAAAGGAACATTGGCACGTGAACTTCATTAGCCAGACCCATGGCCAAAATGGCAATCAAGACAGTCGTTATGGAGTCTTTGAAACAATTTCAAACTGGAAACATGACTAAAAGATGTCTAACCGGGCAATATCCTCAACAGAGGTTTACATTTGTACTGTTACCATTTTAGACATCATCGTACAAAGAAATGTCTGGGTCCAATTGTAGTTTGTTAATACAGAGGGAATGCTTTGATTTAGAGAACAGTTAAAAATATCCAAAGTAGGATGTAAATATCTGATATCAACACCTCTGCCTAACTTGCTTAACAATCTGGCATGAGAACATCTCAAGGTGTATTAGACAAGAGATGATCCTTAACAAGGTGGCAAACTGAAACTGAGAGGGGCCTTAGGAGTTCAGGTTTCTTAGGTGTAGTATTCAATGAGACATATTACATCAATGGGAAACATATATATGGAATTTCATGGACAAGGGGATCTTTTATTGCCTGTAAACAATGCATTGGACTCTGCATTCTCCTGAATCTAAAAGTTCATAGGGATAGGAAATGCTCTTGCACATATGAAAGCAAAACGATAGGCTACATGGCTAGAAAAATTGCTGTGTTGTAGGCCTTTTCCTCATATTTATGAGTCAGGAAGGAAGGGAAGGAGGAAGGGAGGAAGGGAGGAAGGGAGGAAAGAAGGAAGGGAGGAAGGAAGGAAGGAAGGAAGGAAGGAAGGAAGGAAGGAAGGAAGGAAGGGAGGAAGGAAGGAAGGAAGGAAGGAAGGAAGGAAGGAAGGAAGGAAGGAAGGAAGGAAGGGAGGGAGGGAGGGAGGGAGGGAGGGAGGAAGGAAGGAAGGAAGGAAGGAAGGAAGGAAGGAAGGAAGGAAGGAAGGAAGGAAGGAAGGAAGGAAGGAAGGAAGGAAGGAAGGAAGGAAGGAAGGAAGGAAGGGAAATTAAGATTAAATAAAAGGAAAGGATGGCCAGCCTTGGGGCCCTGTACTGCAGGGTCTATGTACACATTAGAGAAAAGTATTTGTATGGATAATGACAACCCATTCCCACTGCCTTACACTAGCACTGCAAAAATCATGCCCTTGATAAAGGTTTATAGTGCAACATTATCCCCGATTGGTAGCTGGATCTGGAGAAAGCAGGCGGCAACCAGAGTTCTCCCCTTGCTGTGACTTGTTGCAGTATCTTTTCCCTGTCCTTGCCTGGAGGCGGGTCAACTCTACAAAAACCACAATTCCGACGCGGAGCGTCGAAGAGTGTTGGCAGAGTGTTTGCTGACAGTGCCATGGACCCTAGACCTCCTCCCCGAACGCGGAGCCAGATGAAGACAACTATTTCGGGAGAGATATGTAATGCGCTGCGTATCGAGGGAATCAGCGTTGAGGGAGCCAGCGCATGCATGAGAGCTGCGACCTTGCTGGCTGAAGAACTGGAGGAATATGAGGAATATTTCAAAGAGCCTGAAGATTCTGAAGATCCTGAAGGCATTAAAGGTACTGTTTGCGATTTAACCTCCCCCGGCTTACCTGAACGAACGTCTGGCCCGCATCGCTGCTTCCTCTGCCCGGTTGTCCAGCCTCAGGGGGCCAGTGCACGCTGTGGCCGCTCGCGGTGTAGGACTTGACTCGTCTGGTTGGTGGGCGGGACAGGGAGTTTCAGAGTGATCAGGGATGCCTCCCGTGCTAGCTGTAGCGGCCAGGAAGTGGTGTGGGATCAATCGCTCGCTGCCCAGCTGCAAACCAAAACAGCTCTGGACTGTGACTTTCAACCAACACTAGCACGAGAGAAAGTTCACACAGACCTGAATAGCGCAAGGCAAGCGTCCCACATAGCGTCCCACATAGAGGTAACCGATCAGGACTTGCAAAAAGACAGCGAGGACGACACGCACACTGGAACACTGAAAATCCAGTTTCGATCCCAAACAACAATTCAAACATAAAACGACATGACCTGGAAGAAATAGAGAAAAAAGGCAAAGTGCTCAACACAAAAGACCTTGCCAGTTCCTAACACACATATTGTGAGCCCCTCGTTTCTTGGACCGAAAAAGATACATGGATCAAGACTAAAACAGGGATTGAACTCCCTCTCAGACATTAAAACAATTACATGGCACTTAAAACCGAAGGAACCTATTAAAATTACATAGAGGGAAACTAGAAAAACACAAAAACAAGGAAACTGCTACTGAACCAAGTGTAGAGGATACCTGGCAAGACATTTCTGATATGGATCTTTTGATATCCTCAGGACATTGTGACTTGACGAGAGAGGCGAGTGAGGCCCACACCGCTGACGACGTTGATGAGAACACTCCAGCATCGATGGAAGATGCCGATAACTTAAGAAACCTCACTACATTGTCCAAAAATAAAAACCAAAATGGACCGCAGTTTCAAATCCCCTCAACTGTTCGCTACGCCAAAGGAAACGGCAACTGTGTACTATATAAATGACAATACAAGTGATATAGCAATTGCAGAGGCAAAGAAAATAAACATGATGAAGTGTAAAATGAAAACTCAAAATACAAACCTTTTGGAGCCAAAACATTGGCCCTTAGCAACGGAGAGTAAGCCTCCCATACAAATAAGCTCAGAATGTGCCCAAGAGGAATCAACTGGCACAGGACAAAATACCCCGTCCAATGATCTAGTGGTGATTGAGGTATCCAGTGACCAACAATCCACTAAAACCTCTACACCTCTAACAAGAGGAGAAAAACGAGTAATTGCAGAAGTTGAGACAGAAAAATCTAGTCTATTGGCACCAAGGAAAAAGGTCAAATTAACAGTGGATCAAGAAATGGACCTTCAAGTTCCTGCAATTGCCAAAGTCGGGGGCTTCCCAGACTGGAAAAACAATAAAAAGCAAACAAACAACAGAAGCAGAAAAAAAAAATCCAGTTCATCATCTACTGAAGACTCAGAAGATTCTTCTAGAACAAATTCTCATCACTACGAACAACAAATGAAAAGACTCAGCAACAAAGGTGATAACCTTTTGAAGAAACGTCACCTTGACACAAAACAAGCAAAACCACATACTGGTCTATTACAAGAGGAACAATGTGCCAATCTACAAGCCACCTTGGCTTCAATGGTAGCAATAACACTTGCTCCGTTCCTCAAACTATATGAAGCTTTACATAACAACTATAGAGACCAGACGACGCTGCTAGCACTGATGCAATCAAAACTAACATTCATTGAAGTCTATATCGAGGCAACAAGGGAGAAACGAGATAGAGAGAAGGAGTCGGAAAACATTATCCTCAAAACTCTTATTGATTTAATCGAAGAGGCAAGGGAGGACAAGAGATCATTTCTGGCTTACTTCAGAGACACTGGGCCTGATTGGGAGATTTGCGGTAAAAACCAAACCTTACCGGAATGGAGGCAATACCGTCTGGGTAGCGCTGATGCCGCTAACAGCGGGCGATTACGAGAATGCGTGCACGCGCGTAGCAGCATGCCGGTAACGTCTGTACCGGCATGCCGTTAACAACCCTCAAACCCCGTTAGCGGCATCATGCAAAGCGCTGAGACCTCCTCTGCCTTCGCCCACCCCTAAATAACGGGCACCAGCAATAACGGGCACCGGCAATACTGGGCCCAGCAATATCGGAACCGGAAGTAACGTTATCGCGCCGGAACAGGAAATGCAACGGCGGCCAACTTGAAAAACACAATCCATTGCAATCCTCCATACACAGGACCTGGATCCACAAACCACCACTTACATCCCCAGCACAATGTCTAAGGCCATCAAGAAAGGTGCCTCCCGTCAGCGAAAGGTGTGTTTCTCGGAGGATGAGTTGAATATGCTGGCAGACACTCTGGCCCAGAATGGTGATATGGTCTTCGCAGCAGTCCTCAGGCGTCCTGCTCAGAATAAAAAAAAAGAAATATGGGATGAAGTGGCCCGAAAGGTCAGTGCAGTCGGCACCACCCCCCGCACTGTCAAAGATGTCAAAAAGAGGTGGGATGACCTGCGCCTCCGTGCAGAACATCCTATCGGCCAATCGGAGCCAGGGTCTGGCAACAGGCGGCGGTGCCAACTCCCCCATCATGCTCGCCAGATGGGAGGAAACATGTGCCAGTATGATTGGCATGGAGGCCGTTGAGGGAGTTGGAGACATGGAGCGTGGAGTACTGTCATCGGCAGATGGAGGCGAGTGTCCACACAAACCACTGGAATCCAAAGCATGATGATGGGCCACAAATGTGACAGTGACATAAGCCAGTGCATGGGCCATCACACACACATGGACACATCCCTGTCTAGATGTTGTCCCCAGTACCGTCACATCAACATGCATGCAGCATGCCAATGCCATACCTGAGACACACCCCACAAACGGCTAAACGAATTTTGTGACACTGCACGCAGTCCACAACACAAAGGCATGTTACACAGCATACACCACCGTGCACGTGTGAGAACCTGACGTATGCCTGAATAACCCCCCCATATAACAAGCAACCAATATGTCACAACTCCAAGACAGCAAATCATCACATGCATACAACTGCACTAATACCAATGTATGCATGATGCATGTACAACCATCACTGATGCTGTGCCTCTCTCGGTCCCCCACAGGCACAGATTCCGACAGCGATGGTGAGGACACAGCCGCACAGGCCAGGACACCATCCAAAAAAGCCAGGGGCAGGGATGACGGCACCAGGCCATCCACATCTAAGGGCACTGGAAAGCAACAACAGCCACCCAAGCTAACACCAACACAAGATGCCAAGGCACAGGGGCGGCAAAAAACTGCTGCAAAACCAACAGAAGCTAAACAGGTGGAATCCACTGATCCTGAGGCAGTGGCAGAGGGGACCCTGTCTGACGCAAACAGCTCTGTAGGGGTGGCAGGTGCCACAGCGCCCCAGAGTGGAGACGAAGGACAGTGCCAGGCTGAGGAATGTCTACCTGAGGACGACAACCTGTCCATGGATGTGGTACGCACACCCAACCCCGAGCAAACCCCCCATCGCCCCCCACTGAGCACCCCCAATAGCAACCCACTGGACCAGTCAGGAGGAGAGGCAATCCAAGAGGCCATAAGCCCCCAGAGGACACACCTGCATTGGGTCCCTCGGCAGATGTCCCATCCACCTCAACAGGCATCCGGGACGGAGAGTGGCGCATGGCCCAAATGGAGGGGCGCCAGCAGGAGTTCACAGGGCTCGTGAAGCAGTATGTTTCCGATGGTGCCTTGACAAGGCAGGAGGTGCGTGAAAACACTGCAGCGATGACAGGGGCCATGGAGTCAAGTACCAGGCGGATTTGCGAGGAGCTGTCAGCGGTGAGGCAGGTCCTGGCCAGGATTGCCTTGGAGGCTTAGCGTCCTGCCCCAACAGTGTAGCATGCGTGCACGGTGTCATCATCCAGTTCCACTCAGACGAGCCCCCTGCGTAGGTCTGCACGCACCACGCAGCATTTTTTTTTTTTTGCATTTTTAAAGCACTCACACAGCCCGCGGGCATCGAGGCGCTGTTACAGGATTTTTTTTTTTTTAGTTGCATAATTGTAATTGTAATTTTTGTCTTAGTTGCGTATTTATAACGCGCTTAAATGCCCAGAGGTTTCTAAGCGCGGACCCGGGGATCGAACCTGTGTTGCTTCGTGTCGTCTTGCTTCCAAGGCGAACACGTTGCCGCTGAGCTATCCTCCCGCGCTCTGATATGCATTCCCCGGAGGCCGACAGAGGCTGCCAGTAGCAGGGGCAGCCTGCATGTGTGGACTCATGTTGACTCATGTTGCATACAATGATTGCCCACCATGTGTGGGGGAGTTGCGGGGGGAGGGGAGGGGGAAGGAGGGTTGTGGTGGAGTTGTGGGGGGTGGGGGAGGGGGTGTGTGTGGGTGAGTTGTGGGGGGAGTCAGAGGGGGTGTGTGTGAGGTGGAGGGTAAATGCACTTTGTAAATATTAGCTGTTTAATACACCCGTTGTGTACAAAAAAATTACATGTCTGGACCTTGCTTATTGTTTATGTGTGCTTTATTGGTTTACAGTGCAGTGTCCATGTACCCCCACACCCAGTGCCCAGAGTCCCACATCCATGGCACCCTCTGCATCCATGTGTCTTAGAAATATTGGCCTATCACAGACTGGCGCACAGCACGTCCCTCATGTGCATCCCCACCTGGCTGATGTGCAACCCCTTCTTCTTCATCATCTTCATTCTCACCTGGTGGTTGCTGGTCAATGTCAGGTGGCAGAGGCACTTTCCGTTGGATGCACATGCTGTGCAGCATGGCACATACCATGATGATCTTGCCCACCTTCTCATGCCTGTACAGGAGTGCCCCACCCGACCTGCTGAGGCAGCGAAACCGTGCCTTCAACAGGCCAAAGGTCTGCTCAATCACCACACGTGTACGGGAATGGGCCTGATTGTAGTCCTCTTCGTGCCTGTTCTGCCGGTTCCGAACAGGGGAGAGGAGCCACGGCTTCAAGGGATAGCTAGCATCACCTGCATGGGAGCAAAATTAGGTATATGTGAGTCAGTTCCTACCATGACACCTGTACTTATCACTCTCATGCCTGCAGATATTGTTGTTCACATGCACATGTCCCTGGATGTCTGCACACATGTTTATTTGCCACAATGTGTGCTGTTCCATGGTCTACAGGTGTGGGTTGCGTCCCCCAGATGATGCAGGGTGTCAACTTCCTTGCTGGTGTTCATGGACTGTGGATGCCTACCGCTGTATTTGAAATCATATAGGTGATGTGGGGTGATTCGTATGTATTTTTACTAGCAGCATTGGCACAAGTTTCATCATGATTTGTCATTCATTGGTTATTATTCCCATGGTGACATGCAGCACTACTGTGGTGGTGGGCCAGTGACAATCAGTGTATTCTCTTGGTGGGATTGATTTGTGCGCACTCATGGATGCATGTCCTGTGTTGTGTTTTGCTGCGGTCATGTACATTGTGCATACTCACAGCATGTTGCTGCATTGTGTTACAGAGGGTACAGTCTGATGATGTGCAGTGGACGTGTTGAGGGATGTGGGCTGGTTGCAAGTCTGGCATATTGGCATTGGTGTGCAGCTTCCATCATTTCTATGACGTTTAGGTGTCATGTTCAGTTTGGGATGTTTTGGGGCACAGTGTTTTGCAGTATGGGCATCGTCCAGTCACCACCCCAATCTCACCCGGGTGGTGTGTGCATCTCCCCACCCCCATTACACTGCCATGTGCCTGGCATGCAACTTACCAAGCAGCCAGGCACGTCGTCCAGCATGTCGCTCCATGTAGCGTGGTATTGTGGAGTTCCGCAGGACCATTGAATCATGAGTTGAACGGGATATCGGGCACAGCAATGTGTGTTGAACTTGCTGGAGTCACATGCCATCTGCACATTAACGGAGTGGTATATCTTACGATTGCGGTACGCCACCTCCATGGCATGTGGGACAACCAATTCCACATGGGTGCAGTCGAGGGCACCGATCAATTTGGCATGCCTTTCAGTGCATGGAAGCCAATTTTAGTGTCAAAGATCTCCTGGGCAGTTTGTGGTAGGGATATGTAGTTGCTTGCATGCTTCAGGAGGGCATCCAGCACTTGGTTCAGCATACGTGAAAAAAAAAGGTTGTGATATGCCATGCATCTGCCCCACTGTGTGCTTGTAGGAGCCTGTGGCCAGGAAGTGGAGCACAGACACTACCTTCAGTAGAGGGGGGATGGCGGTGCAGATTTCAATCAGGCTGACTATGTTGTCGTGTATCATGTCCAAAATGGTGGTGATGGTGTCCCGGTCCAGGCGGTACAGTGTGTGGATCTGCACAGGAGTTAAGGTTGAATGGACTGGCTCTCATGCAAGGGATTGGTGGCTTCCTGCGTGGTACCACTGGCTGCACTGGTGGGACTTTCTGGGCCTGTATCACCCTCCTTCTCCTCCTGCGTCTCCTCTGTAGTGCCTGTTGTAGTTGTTGCTCATGGAGTAGCAATGCAAGCATGTCCTCCAGCCCCAATATCGTAACTGCAAGTGGCATCATTTTGGTGTGGGAAGGGGTGTGGTGTGTGGTTGTGCTCCTTTTGTGCTCGGCCAGACTCCATTGCCTCCACCTGTGCTGACTGTGTGCACCTGTGGCTGTTGGGAACACAGCACATTGCTATTAGTGGGTGATCTGCGATGCCGGTCATGCCGGCATCACGGTATCCCTAATTACCGCCTTCGAGATGCCGGTAGGTGCATGTCCGCGTGACTTGTGATGTACTCCTGTTAGTGGCATCCAGGTATTGCCGGCCTGAAGGGCCGTGTGCCCATGCCCATGCAGGTACAGAGGTGCACAGTCTCACAGGTGGCGCTGATATCGGGATGTCTACTCGTAATGGGCCGGACAGTATGCGGTGCCGATATTCCCTTACCAGCAACATTTTTCCATTACCGCGAATCGCATAATGAGGCCCACTGTTAACTTATTAAGAACCAAAAATTCAGAGATTAACAAGACAAATGCTGAAGAGCGACTAACAATAGAAACAAAGCAACATTGGACAGCGCCAGAATCTGAAATAATTTCACATCCCATAAGAAATAATATGGAAAACAAAACACAAAATCATGATGAGGTTGCCCAGGTGCCACCTCCTACAAAACCGATTGACATTGAACGTTCATCGTCTGTAGAAGATCATACCACAAGCCGAGATGACACAATTCTGACACAGAGCAACCAGCTAGAAACAACAGGAAAAAGAAGCATGGCTCCAACCAAAGTGGTCTTCTCCATCTTTGACTTGGATACACATCATGACCCCAAACTGAAGGATTTGGGAGCCAGGCGAAAAGTACAGGACGTCCAACTTAAAAGGACAAAGGGCCTCATTACGAGGTGGGCGGTAATGGGTTAACGGCGCCGGTAAAGGTGCCGGAGCCGTTAACCCCTTACCGCCCTACTACGAGGGCCGCTCCCGGGACCCGCTCTGGACGTCTGGTTTTACCAGACGTCCTTAGCAGGTCCCGTGAGCGGCCCAGCATGCTAACAACGGGCCTGTCATTAACGGGCCCGTTGTTAGCATGCTCCCCATTCCCTATGAGCCCTATGGGGGCCGTATGGGGGCTCAAATGGGAATGGGGATGATCCGGGTTCCCTGAATGGGGAAATACCGGGCCCTCCAAGGTCGGAATGGCCCGGTATTTCCCCATTCAGGGAACCCGGACCCGAGTTTGGAGGCAGCCATGCCCTTATTAAGGCAAGGCATAGGGCACTTTTGTACCAAAAAGACTCTGAGTACATGCTAACGGATCTAACCACTAAGAACGCCAACTTCTTCTGGTCTCTTGTGAATAACAAAATGAATACTAAAAAAGTCAATGGTTGGAGCATTTTGAGCAGATATATCGGCAAAATATCACCACAAAGCCAGTACCAGAAGAGATCAAGCATAGACTTCAGCAAAAGTGAAATCAAGCTATTAATAACAAAGACAAGTACATCAAGGGCCCTGTGGCCTGATGGCATGACAAATTTAATGCTAAAGGAAGCTCTGGATTTGTGGACAGATTTCTGCTTTGATCTCTTTACCAGAATTAACAAGCACGGAAAAGTACCCGACTCATGGAAGAAAGCAGTGGTAGTACCGATTTCCAAGAGGGGAGATAGAGCTAAACCAGAAAACTATCGTCATATCTCCCTCCTAGACGTTCTGTGAAAAGTATATGCTGGTATTCCTCTCAAACGCCTTAAGGAATGGATAAAGACCAGTGGCAACTTTGATCAAAGACAAGCAGGATTTGTGGAGAGAGTAGACTGTGGATTACATTTATTTCTAATCAGCCTACTGAAAATGAAGACCCTAAAAGAAAATGAAAAGCTTTTTCTAGCATGTATCGACATGGCAGTGGCCACCACCTCACTAATGTGAAAGACTTCATTATAAAACAACAGAACTTGGCTTTTCTAAGCAAACTGCTAAAAGTCAGGCACGGTACTTTCCAAATAATGCCACACTTGAGATGTGTGCTCTCTTTTTCTCCTGATCGCATTGGCTTGTACACAGCTACCTAATGGTGCCCACAGAACACAATGTACCTAACTTTTTTGTATGAATTTTCTGTTTGGTATAATTGTAGTATATTCTGATGCCATAAACACTGACTGCACTAGAGAGTACTCCAGCTCTGTTAGTAGACCACAGTAGCAGCATAATTGTGTATATACACGTTTTCCAAGTTTCTGGTTCAAACATTAAGAACCTATCATTGTTACAGACGGGTTCATGCAAAGGAAATATACTTCTAACTATATGCAAATGTTGGTTGCACTCCTGAACACAGAATCCATGTTTTGCTTTGAATAAGGACAATCCTAATGTCTAACATTGTCTATTTTTTCTTTGATCCATACACCATGGCAATATGTTGCATAATGAGCTCTTTTCACCTGAAGATGTTTATGTGATTTTCTTTTAGACTACATGTAAATAAACACATGTCCCCTGATTGGAAAAAGGGTGCACAACAATTGACATGATTTAATCTATGTTTGCTGTTTCCTAGAAAAATGCGAGTTCATGTCTAAGCTCTTGCAAGTTTGGAATAGGGTGAATATTTCTAAACATTACTTCTTTTTCCCTCTAAATGAAACATTCTAAATTTTAAGAATTGTCTGAATTTGATCGGCGGCAACCAACCCCCCTTGTTATACAACATGGCAGTGGCCTTTGACAGAGTGGACCAAGACATCTTGTGGGTAAAGCTGTGTCAAAAAGGATGCCCCAAAGATCTACTGGCAGCCATCATAGCACTGAACATCGCTACATGTGTGATTGGACCAAAAAGGCTCCCTTACAAGAGAAATATCTACCAAAAGAGGACTCAAGCAGGGGTGCCCCCTGGCTTTGGTCCTATACAACTACTACATCTTAGACATGAAGAACACCTTTGAACCAAGTAGATCATGTTCCCTGAGCATCAATGGCTGCTTTATTGGACACTTACTACGCTGACGACCTGATTCTGCTAGATCGAACACCACTTGGTCTGCAACGAAAACTAGATGCACTTCAGATATAGCAGAATGATCAGAAAATCAACATCGAAAAATCTGAAATCCTTGTGATCAAAAACCACAAGCAAACGTAAAGAAACCGTTTAGATGGAGTATTGGAGAGAAGACAATTCCATTAACAAAAGCATCAAAATACCTGGGTATAATAATCAGTGCAGATGGAGGCGAAAAGCCCTGAATCGAAAATCTACAACTCCAAATGAATCAGCTAGCTGCACAATAATCATGCGAACATTTGGAAAATTTTCCTTGCAGCCAATTATAGATTTCTATAATTTAAAAGTGGTTCCAACAATAACCTATGCTGGCGAAACAGGACTAGGAATCCCATGGGAGGCATGGGATAGATTTGATGGATCGTTTTGGACGAGAATATTGAGGCTGCCAAAATCAGTCCCAATGGGTGTCATTCGACACGAACTGGGGCTTTATTCATTGCATTACCAAATCATCTGTAAAGCATTAACAACCTTCAGGAAATTGGAATTAGCTACTTGTCCACCTCAATACAACATTATCAAAGCTGGAAACAAAAGAGAAGACTTCTGGCTTCTGGCTTTGTGTCAGACAAAATGCCATGAAATGTTGACATCCATAAATGCAAAGCCAGAATAACTGTGCGAAAATCCCCAAAAGATAAAGCTCCTACTCATGTCTATCGACTGGTCAGAAACAGAATCCATACGATCCAACTCCAAAGCACACACACTTTCAAAAAACCTAATGAACCAGCCGGCAGTCACTTCAGATTATCTAAAAAAATCTGCCAGTCCAAAGCATAGGGATTTAACCCTAAAATATATATTAGACATACTGAGAAGAAAACAAAAAAACCTACTCAAATAAAGCATAACAAATGACAGTAATTGTAGTCTCTGTGGTCTAGAGAAGGAATCTCTACGACATCTATCTCTATTTTGCAAAGAACTGAGGACAGAACGAACAAGATTGCTTCGTGACAACCTACCATTTGGTTGCGATTTGAATTCCGACTTTTAGTGGGAAGCAATGTATGATGGAATAAATCGGAAAATTAAAAAGGCGCTGGGTGTATTCTTGCAAGTCACATTAGACAAACTACAAATGGCATCAAAAGCCATTGAAAAAGCTAAGGAAAGTGGAACACATAAACAGAGCCAAGAGTGAACATAGGACAAGCGGAATGGGCAAACCACATACGGATATCTTTGACATATACGGATATCTTTGAATTACATCACCAAGAAGGATCTAGAACTAACAACAAGAAAACTAACGTGGACATCTCTCTTGGCTCATGTATCAGGGGAATTGTATTGGGGGAACTGAATCAAAGCAAAAGTTTGTAATTTTACTGAATGCTTAAATAAAATAATTTTTAAAAAAGTATCCCCGATTCTAATTCTGCATCTGTAGTTCGCTCAGAGGGATTGTGATTATTTCCTGTTCATGGCGTTAAAAAGACCAGGGAACCCAAGTGGTTACCACATCCCCATAACTTTAATGTCCAGACATAGAAATGTGCGTTAATTGTGGTCATCATGCACGTATAAGCAGGCCATGATTATCATGATCCCTAAGGACACGATAAGCTTTTTCCAGGGTTAAATAGCGGGTGGAAATTCATGGTGATTCATGCCTTTCGGGCCTATATTCTATCAATTCCCCTCATAAATATGGAAACATGCAGAGCATATTTCTTGCTGTGCGACCTACTCTATCAAGGGGAATCTCTTAAAAAATGTCACAGATTGGAAAAAACAGGGAGAGAACTTGTCTCTAGCTGCTTTTTCTCATCAGTACCATTTTGAGTATCAAAATGGAGGGACTATTGTGCAAGGAAAATCGGTCACTATCAAAAGTAATTAATTATGCTGATTGTTTTTCAATACATTTGCAGGATTTTAAAGTGATTTCCCAAAAATGTGTCCTTTAGGCACGCCTCAATTGCATACTGTGTAAAGGAATAATATTTTTATGTCTGACATTTATTTCTTTAATGTAGAGGTTTATGAATATATGCTGGTTTCTCAGGAAAACTGAAGATTTGGCAATCCTCCCACAAGCACAGGTGGGTGGTGGCTAGAGGTCTGTAAGAGAGTAGTCTTGTATTCTTGTATGCTGCCTTATGGTAGGCACTAGTTCGCAAAGGGTTGGTTGTCTGTATTTGTGCATACAAGTTAAGAAATGTGTGATATGCCATGGTGAATTTGACAAAGGCAATTAGTGTAGCAAAAATGTTGTACATGTCAAGGAGTTGCTGTTCTGTGCCACTCCAGTGCATATACCTTCAATAATGCATTGGTACTAAACATGCATATGTTGTTATTCAGAATGTATGTTTTCTTAAGGTTCCACCTGAATATGTATCGAAGGTACCAGCTGCGTAAAAGCCCACTGCCATGACTTTGTGCTGCAATACATTTTGATTGTCTTTCACATAGTAATAGTTCTTGACTCGCACAATTAGCAACACAGTCATGTCATGTCATGGACAATAGACATATCAAATTGGTCCCAAGTTCTTCTTTTACTCTGTTTAGTCCGTCTTCAAGTTGAGATGTTTGTATGAAGCTTACAACACCCATACAACATCCATAGCGCTTACAATGATGATGCTGTGATGATCCGCCACTCAACACTCAGAATTCAATCTCCAATCGAAAACGTTTTTCCATGCATATAAAGTTGTGACACGTCCCGCAGTTTGGACAGTTTATTATGCCATATTGGACAATATTGTGGGCAAAATATGTTCTGATGATGCGTCTGCAAGCACGACTTATAACAAAGGTATATTAAAGCTATTTGCACCATTAGGTGCCAGTTGAGGGGGCGTTCAAGGGGCCAACAAAAACATTTGTTGATGACAGTTGAGTGACAGAACAGCGGCCCAATAGGAAAAGTCCTTTCTCGCTGTTGGTGATGAGGGTGCTGAGGGTGCACAAGCATGAGGAAGGAAGAAGGTAGAATATAGGAAGAAGAGCCATGGGGGAAATGCAGAGGATGGGGAGGCCATCACAGAGGGGCAGAGGTAGGTGGCGGGTGCCTTGGGTGAGGGGGACTAGCCCAGAGTTGAACATTGATTCCTCTGGGTCAACAGGAGGGTCTCCATACTGGTGAATGTTGCCCAGTGGCACTCATTCCTGATAGATCAAGAGGAAGCCAACGTTCTACTCTGGGTGCTAATTAGCTACATCATCATGCTTATCTAGGCTATTATGGAAAATTGCACAATATTTACCCCCACCATAAATAACAGGTTTAATAATATTCAATATTTTTGTATATGGGGAATTGACATTAAAATCTGTGCTTCAAAAGGTGGACTACTGAAAATATATTCAACATCTATATGCATACATAATAATGTAGCATAGCAATTATTAAAATGCCTACTGACATAAGCTTTAAGGCTGTAGACAGTCAAATTGTCATTTTGTTGCTTTATCAAAAATGAAACCCCAACAGCAAACACATTGTAACTAGAATCAATAAAAGTCCTCTCATACAAACCAATAACATACAGCATTTGTAAGTACAGTTTTCTTTTTCCCTATTCAATCACCCAGCTGTACTATATTGAAATAACTTACATACTCTGGAGTAAATGGTATCATGTGCTTGATCGTTGGTGTGTAGTTGCCAGTCATGGGTTTATTTATATAAGGTTTGAGATGGTTGAAAACATGCCTTTCCTTTCAGTTCTGCGTTACTGAACAGAAATCCAAAGGGAAACATCTATATTTAAGTTCCCTGGCAGATGCATCTGATTTCCTGGCGTGTTATTGGACATATTTGTACTTATTAGACATATTATATTCAGCCAGGTAGTAGCTATGGTAAAGGCTTATGACTTCTGTTTATTAAACAAATTCAATTCAGCTACCTATTAGCTTGTTGCTATTTAAGAACACATGGGCAAACAATTATAATGAATTGATGAACTGAGAAAAGGGGAAGTTGTGAAATGCATGCTCTTGGGGCTGCATTGAGCAAAAGTACAAATGACTATGTGCCAAAGCAGCAACTTCCTACCTCTTTTTGAATTGGTATATACATTTGTTTTAAAACATGTATTTGTGGAGTTGGTCGTACTTTGCAGTACATTGTTTACGGCAGTACTGTACAGAATCAACAACAAACGCAGAGAGCAGCATCAGTGACACTGGGTAGTTCTCACTGCCCCCCGCCCCGCGAACATACTTATTGAATTGAATGCACATGTCTAGGTGTACACAATGGGCCATCCACTTCGACTACCGTCTGCGCCTAGAGACATCAATATCTTTCAATCAGGCTTTTGATAGTACGCCCAGATATCTTTGTGTTTGGAAGCCACTGGCATCGTAGCCACATAAAGCTCTTCAGTGCAGTTGGCCCAGCTAACATTTCTCAGATAATGTTCAAACATGGAAGGCAAACTACACGTACAGGACATAAGTATGCAGCGCTGTGCCAGCAGTAGGACCAGGTTCACAAAACGATGCATCAACAAGGGCATTTCATTTGTTACACCAAACAAACAATTCTTCGGTATTGGGTCTATTGTTACTCACACAACATCCGTGAGTGTTTGACACAGGTACCCACAAAAGGAGAGAATCCTTGGGCAGCTCCATACCATGTGTAGGTATTCAGCGTCTTCCTCATCATCACATCTGGGACATTTTCCACTAGTAACTTGTACTGTAGTATACGGAACCTCAAGTTGAGCGATACATCACTTGTTAGTTTGCAAATGGTTCGCCAGTCTTCATCAGATATTTCAGCTCCCAAGTGAACTGCTCAGCTGGTACGCAACTTGGCCATTGGCACCATTATGGAATACTGTATTATGGTATAGAGTGTTGCAACTAGGTGTCAGCAACCTGAGTAGTTGACAATATAAATCAGGAGAGGGGTCGTCCCTCGGCTCAGCAGGGAAAGTGCGCCACTTCACTTTGAACGCTGCTCTTAAGTCTATAAAAGTACAACCTAAATAGGGGAGTCAGTGTGCGGACATCCCCCAGTGTAAGGAAAGGACCGTGTGTATACATGTCCCCAAGCGTATTCCCGGTCAGCTGGTTCGATGGACTATCCATATTGGGTGGAATACAGGGTGAATGCCATAGCGGTAAGTATTTACTATAAGGTGATTCTGATTTCGTTCTTTGAAACACTTTGCAGCATGCCACAAGTGTGACGTTGATTGGGTAGAATCCAGTGGAGTAGCTTTGCTGAAAATGTTGGGGGGGGCAGGGGCATGACATCTAAATGAAAGGGGCCCCTGCCAAATGAGTGGGACAAAAGGGTGTGCCACAAAAGTTGGCAGCGGAATAACACCCTTGTCCCCCCCTAGAATTACGGTCATGGGAGAATCAACAGGAATCTTCATATGTTTTGGCAATAAGAAGCATGTGAATGACGTCTTCTCCAGCTGCCAGTCGGTCAATTTTCACATGTGAGGGTGTTTTCAACAGGCTAAACTGGTAGAAAGTGTATTGCGCGTAAGCCGTTATCCAAGAAAGCGTGAAACCTTGGGCTTTAAACCCACCTTTGTCATATGGGGCAGTAAAATATTGCAATTTTTTCCTCACTGCGCCCGAGTGACAAAGCAACAGAAATAACACTCTATATAGAGTATGAAAGTAGTCCCTACCATGCCAGATAAACAAGTTTCGGTAGGATTACCATTTTGACCAACGCAATCCTACCTTCCACCAACAAGTATACATGCTGCCATTTGTGTAGTTTGGCTACCATTTGTGTGTGGTAGGCCCCATAGTTGTTGTATAATAACATTTGCTGGGTCCTACTGACTAGGATTCCTAAGTATTTCATGCGCTCTGCAGACCATTTCAGTAAGGCCATGTCCTGAGAAGGAGTCTTAACATCCGTGAGTGGAAATATCTCTGACTTGAAGTGGTTAATACAGAGGCCTTTAAAAACCCCATATCTGATGAAGTCATTAAGGACTGGGTCATGGTTGATATATGGGTGCCGGATATACTGTGCGATATGATATGATATGGCATTTATAACGCGCCTATACACAAGTGTTTCAAGGCGCAACGAGGCAAGGCAGGGGGAACAGAGGGAAGACAGACAACGATCTTACTAGACCAGGTGTCATTCAGATCGCGCAAGTGCATGGGAAGGGGAAAGTGCAAGAGGGAAGGGAGAGGGGGAAGTGCAGTACATGGGATACTAGAATAAATAAGATAAAATGAGTGCTGGTCGGGGGACTATAAGGGATACAGAAAAAGTCCCCAGGTGCGGGGGTTGCCAGGGAGGCAGTGCAGGTGTGCAACTGGCGGGGCCTCGGCCTGATATCAGAAGGGTGGCCTGGTAACTAGTGCAGCTTCAGCCAGGAATTCAGCATGGGTGAGGGGGAGAGAAACCAGAAGCAAAGAGGAAGGTTTTAAGGTGCTTCTGGAACCAGAGATGGTTCTCCTCAAGTTTCATGGAGGCAGGGAGGCTGTTCCAAAGGGATGCCCCAGCCGAAGAGAGAAACGTCATCTGCATACAAGGAGTTGATCTAAGGCACACAGGACAGGTGTATGCCCGTATCAGCATGTGTCAATCTGATCAAGTTTGCCAGTGGTTCCAAGACTAATGCAAAGAGGAGTGGTGATTTACCAGGTTACTCACTGTAGTGACCACCTTACTCCTAGTCCATAGTCCCCTTTCCTCCATACTTATGGGACATCTCTCCGTCCTGTGGGACGGGACCGGAGCACTTTGTAAAAAGCATCCACATTTTTTTCAAAAATGTGTCCCTCCTCTCTTTCCAGCGCGGGGCCCGGCACGCGGCCGTAACCCCGCCCACCGCCCATCAGTCCTTTTCTATCGCAGGGTCAAAGACCCATTAGCAATAACAGAGGAACCTTATTAGGGGGGACGGCGGGCGGGCGTATGGAGGAAAGGGGACTATGGACTAGGAGTAAGGTGGTCACTACGGTGAGTAACCTGGTAATACTCCTACGTCCCGTCCCCTTTCCTCCATACTTATGGGAGATGCCCAAGCACTCCTTACAGGAACTATGGGTGGATGGAAATACCCCTTACTGAAACAGGTTCTTCAGCACAGCCTGACCAAACTGAGCGCCAGCTCTAGAGCTCATATCGAGGCAGTAATGCTTACAGAAAGCAGATGGGGAGGCCCAAGTAGCCGCTTTAGCGATGGACTCCCAGGGAACATACTTCTGAAAAGCAACCGCGGCTGCCTTGCCTCGCAGTGGTGTGCATGGATACCTTTAGGAGGTTTCAGCTTTTGGACGGTGAAAGATTCCGTGATACAGGCAGTAATCCATCTGGAAATAGATGCCTTAGACGCCGGCCTGCCCTGAGGCTTACCGAAGGTCACAAACAGTTGGGAAGAGCTCCGAAGCTCGGAAGTCCTGTCCAGGTAGAACTTAAGAGCTCTTCGGACATCCAGGCAGTGTAGAACCCTTTCCGCCTCCGAGGCAGGGTTCGGAAAAAAGACCGGAAGGGAAATCGACTGATTCGGATGGAATTCGGTCACTACCTTTGGTAGGAAAGCTGGGTTCGTCCGAAGGACTACCTTGTCCTTGTGAAAGACCAAGAAAGGATGCTCCACCGACAATGCCTGGAGCTCACTCACTCTCCTCGCTGACGTAACGGCTACCAGAAA
The DNA here is from genome assembly GCF_040938575.1 of Ambystoma mexicanum. Classification (NCBI taxonomy): domain Eukaryota; kingdom Metazoa; phylum Chordata; class Amphibia; order Caudata; family Ambystomatidae; genus Ambystoma; species Ambystoma mexicanum. The sequence continues at coordinate 1,121,740,789 of NC_090935.1, read as the reverse complement.
GGACACTTTCCAGGACACGTACTTGAGGTCAATCGTAGCCATTGGCTCAAAGGGTTTATGGCACAGCGCCGTTAGGACTACATTTAGGTCCCAAGGCGGGTGCAGACTACCAACCGGAGGGTAGATGCGTGTCACACCAGCAAAATGTCTCTTTACCACTGGGTTAGTTAAAGAATAAGAACACTGGTCTGTAGAGAGGTAAGCGGAAATCGCCGAGAGATAAGTCCTGCAAGACAGAACATGAACGCCTGACTCTGCTAGGGAGGATACGAAGGACAGCCCCGTGTCAATCGTTGCCACCCTCGGGTCCAATTCTTTCTCCAAACACCAATGACAGAATCTGAGCCATTTACTCTTGTATTGGGATCTGGTCGAGGGTTTCCTGGCTGCCTGGATAATGCGCATGTTATCTGCAGACAAACCCAAATGCTCTAGAGACGTGAACTCAGGCACCATGACGCCAAGTTGAGCGATTGTGGGGAGGGGTGCCACATCTGCTGTTCCCCTTGGTGAAGAAGATCAGGAGTTACTGGTAACCTGATCGGCGGACACACCGACAGGTGTTGAAGTTCTGAGAACCAGAACCTGGCCGGCCACCACGGAGCTATCAGTAGAAGAGAACAGTTGACAGAGCTCTTCAACTTCCAAATTGCTCGATGAACTAGGGGAAGAGGCGGGAAGGCGTAAGCTCTCATGTTGTGCCATGGAATCTCGAGTGCGTCCCCCAGAGAGGAGGCTCCCAGCCGCACTCTGGAGGCGTACTGAGGAAGCTTCTTGTTTACTGCTGTGGCTAAGAGGTCCACCTCTGGTGTGCCCCAACGCGAGAAAATCCATGAGAGGATCTCCGCCTTCAACTCCCACTCGTATCTGACCACTGTCTGCCGGCTGAGGGCATCCGCAGTGACAAGCAGCCAGACCCCATGAAGCACGGCCCACTCCCAAATCTGGATGGACAGGTCCACTTCGTTCCCCCTTGCTTGTTTATGTAATACATTGATACCACATTGTCCGTTCTTATGCGGACCACCTTGTTGACAATGAGAGGTCTGAACGCCTTGAGCGCCAGAAAAATCGCCAGAAGCTCCAAATGATTTATGTGCAGGAGCTTGTCCTGAGGTGACCAGAGGTCCAAGACCTGAAGAAGATCTAACGTCGCACCCCACCCCAAAAGGGAGGAGTCTGTCGTGATCGTCACCATGGGGCTGGGTCCTGTAACCCCGCGCCCACTGACAGGTTGCTGAGAGATGACCACCAGTCCAGGTCCACTCTCATGGAATCTGGAATCATTATCCACTTGGAATCCGGGTCCACAGCCTGACACCAGGAACTCCAAAGAGCCATCTGGGTCCGTCTCATTTTCAGACGAGCAAGAGGAAGAGCCAGTACACACGAGGCCATGAGGCCCAAAAGCCTCTGGAACCACCAGGCCGACATGCTCTCTGACTGCACAAACATCTGACACGTGGCCAACAGATCCGCCATTCTGTCCCCGGTCAGATACACTCGGCAGTCGATCGTGTTCCAACGAAAACCCAGGAAAGTGAGGTCCTGTGAGACCGTCATGGAGGATTTCTGCCAGTTCACCGACAGCCCAAGATGGAACAGGAGCTGAAGGAGAGACTGGAGGTTGTCCGCTGCTGCCAATGGACAAGGGCTGCGTAGGAGCCAGTCGTCCAAATAGGGATACACATGGATACCCTGGAGACGAAGATAGGCCGCAATCACCGACATCATCTTCGTGAAGAAACGCGGCGCCGAACTGAGGCCAAAAGGAAGCAACCGAAACTGAAAGTGCTCCTCTCCCAAAGAGAAGCGGAGGTATCTCCTGTGTGGATTCCAAATCAGGATATGCATGTACGCATCCTGAAGATCCACCACGCTGAGCCAATCGCCCATCTGCAAAGAGGAGCGAATCTGGCCGGGCGTGATCATCTTGAATTTCTCTTGGGGTAGGAAAAGATTGAACTGGGAAAGGTCTAGGATGGTGCACAGGCCAGCCTGGTTGGGTTTGGGCACCGTAAACAGCCGGGAGTAGAAGCCCTCCCCTCGCTCCCCAAGGGGAACGGGTTCCACAGCTCTGAGGTGCAGAGGTTTCTGAACCTCGGCTTTGAGGGAGGGTGAGCCCGACAGTTGAAAAGGAGGGTTGAGGGGTGGGGTAAGGGGTAAAGGTAAGCGGAAGCCCGCTCGAGCGACTGACAAGACCCATCTGTCTTCTGTGATGGCCTGCCACGCCTCCCAATGAGACGCAATGCGTCCTCCCACCGGGGTCTCGTGCGAGCACAGAAAACCCTCATTTGGCAGGCTTATTGGTGGCGTTGCCACCTGAACCTGATGAGGAGGCTGAGGAGTGGGTGAAAAACAGCGTACGCTGTTGTCTACGGCGGTTATTCCCGCAGGAGTATCCACTCTGCGAGATTTGCGGTCGAGGAAGCCCCTAAAATCAGAGGAAGGTCGACCTTGCGACAACGGCCTTTGAGACTTGAAGGGAGCTTTAACCAGAACAGACAATGATTTAGCCGTCTGAGTGCTATCTTTGGTTTTGGTGAGCTCTACATCAGTAGAAGTGTGAAAAAGCTCCTTACCATCAAATGGAAGGTCCAGAACCTTGTCTTGCACCTCCTTCGAGAACTTAGTGGCATGCAGCCACGCTTGCCGCGAGGTATCAACCCCAAGCATCAGACCCCGAGCCGAGGTGTCTACGTGATGAGCCGCAGCCTCCAGGAGATCCTGGGCCAAGACCCTGGCATCGGAAAGTCCTCCTCTGAAATCCTCCAACTTCTCGACCGGAATGTGCTCCTCATACTCCGACAGACCTCTCCACATCCGCATGTTAGCTCCTGCCAAAATCAACTCTGCATTGGCCTGCCTGAGCTGTAAGGCCGAATTGGCAAAGATTTTCCTCCCTAGGGAGTCCAGGAGCTTGTTCTCCTTTCCCAAGACCTGAGTAGCCGTCGTGGAGGAGGATGCTGCAGGCCTGGATTGCCACGTAGCCGCAGCCACCACTGTGGAGGAGGGAGGCGGACAAGACGACAAGGCCACTTCTTCCGAAGAATGCAGCCTGTACCTCGCGTCAATCTTTTTATTGACAAAAAGTCCCGAGTGTGGTTTTTCCCAAACTCTTTGGACCTCGGCCAGAACGTCCTTCTGCAAGAACAGGCCGGTACGCTCCAAAGGAGATAAGGTGAACGCCCCATAAAGCACGCCCTCCTGCGGAGCAGGTGCCTCGGGCACCGGAACATCCAAGAAACTCATCATGTCCAGCACCCGGTCATGGAAAGCTCTGATAGAGCGGGGAAGGTCCTCGTTGTCCTGATCGCCTTGAGGGTCATCTGACAGGTCAGGATCACGCTGAGCCGTGTAAGGCACTGCCTTGTCCATTGGGGACAATGGTGACAAAGGCGGAAGCGCAGGGGGAGGCACCACGGGCAAGGGAGGCGCCGGCGGGACCACTGTCGGAACGGGTGGAGGTGCGGGTGGACATATCTCCTTGAAAAGCCCTTTGAAATATTCCCTCATTGGGTCGGTGCGCATAAGCGCTTGAAATTTACCGAAAAAAGCGTCCTCAGGAGATTGTTTCGAAACCTGAGGAGGCCTCTCATGAGGTGGACAAATCCAGGGACGTAACGGAGAAGGGTGCCACACCGGCCCCTCCACCGACAAATCCACATAAATCAAGGGTGCCGCCCCCGCGGGCAACGAAACATTGTGTGGAAGAGGCATCCGGGCGTTCCAATCATAAACCGGCCGGTAAGGATGCACACAAGGGACCTTAGGTTCACCCGAAGGACCGAACCCTACACCAGGGGCCGATGGCATACTTGTAGGGGTAGTACCTAAAATGGCCGCCGTGGCCGTGGCGGGAACGGCCGCCATTTTGTCCTCATCTGAGGGGAACTGCGGCACGTGAGGAAGTGAGGCAGGGGTCCCCGTCGATGGGTCAGGGGTCTTAATTTTAGCCTTAAAGTAAGGAACCTCGGCAGAGCCGGTACTATGAGGCCTGGAATGTTTCTGTGACATACCAACCGCCAACTGAGCCTTCGAATGAAGGACCTCGGCACTGCCGGTAAAAGAAGAAACTTTCTTCTTTGCCTCCTCAACAGATCTGGTGTCACCACAAGAGCGGGAACGGTGCGCTTTCACCGACAGGGCCTTGCCCGACCCCTCAGAATTGTTGGTATCCTTAGCCTCTGTACGAGGGACTTCGGACCTAGGCCCGGTAGAAGCCTTATCGGCACGGGCCTCGAACATCCGTTCGGTAACCTCAAGCCCAGCCAAGACCTCGGGGCGCACCCCGGTTTTGTCTTTGAGGGAAGCCGAAAGAGCAGCCTCAGAGCAAGCTCTGGTACCCCACGACTCAGTAGAACTGGGTCTACAAACAGCCTCCAGAGGAGGGGCCTCGGAGCGTACTCCGGTGGACACAGGCCCCTTACGGACACCCTCGGAGAAAACTCTGGTAGAATTATTAAGCCCAACAAGCACCTCAGGGCGAACCCCGGTAACAGAGCGATCAACGCCCCTCCCGGCTCCAGAGGAACCTGGAAAGGTATCCCCCGGCCGGGGTGCTCTGAAAAGTAAAGAACTTACCGGGCGTTTTTTCGTCTCGTCGATGAACGCCTGAAAATGCGAAGGAGCAGCCCGTCCGAACACCTCCTCCCACCGCTCCAACCGACGTTGAAGTGCCCGGACCGAAAGGGAGTCACAGTAAAAACAGGCGTCCCAACGGTGTTCCGGACCCAAACACTCTAAACAAAGAGGATGGGGATCCGCCCTCGCGAAGCGACGGTGACACGATGAACAGTCTGGAAAATCTAGTTTAAAAGACATAGACAGACTAGTAAACGAACGCTAGCGAGAACCAGAGAGGGAAAAAGGGAAGAAAGTCTTCCGAGGATGCAAGTGCGTCCGGCCCCGATCGTGCGGAGAAAAGGACTGATGGGTGATGCGCGGGGCGGAGCCAAGGTGGGCGGGGTTACGGCCGTGTGCCGGGCGCAGGAAAGAGAGGAGCGACAAATTTGTGAAAAAAATTTGGATGCTTTTTACAAAGTGCTCCGGTCCCGTCCCACAGGATGGAGAGATGTCCCATAAGTATGGAGGAAAGGGGACGGGACGTAGGAGTAAATGGGTAACCTTGTCAATGCCTCTGGCTAACTGTATGGGCTCTGATACCTGAACATTCATGCATACTCTTGCTAAAAGTAGAGTGTAAAGTAGTCATGCATAACGAATAAACAGAGGGGAGAACCCTCACTTTTGCAGCACTGCAAATAGGAACAAGAAACAGTATTGAAGGCCTTCTGAGCATCAAGCAATACTGCTATCATGTGTATCACAGCATCGATCTGAGCCATAATGTTAAAGGGCCTTTGTTTGTTCAGTGATGTCAAGTGGCCAGGGATAAACCTGGTTTGGTCTTGATGAACCATGTGTGACATAAATGACAGAAGGCGAGTTGCCAGGACCTTCACACATTTCTTGGCAACTGTATTAATTAGCAACAAAGCCCGTTATGAGCCACAGTCTGTAGGTAGTTTATCAGGTTTGAGTAATAATACAATAGCAAACTCTCTTACCGTCTGCAGTAGCACTCCAGAGCCCATCAACTCCTCCTACAGGGACGGCAGGCAGGTGCTTCATCAACACGTTGGCAAATGCCTTGTAGAATTCAGCAGTGAGCCCATCCGGCCTTAGAGATTTCCCAGTCAATAAGTCTGCAATGGCCTTAGTTATTTAATCTACTGTGAGCGGCTGTTCCAGCTGATCCCTAGTAGTGCATGGCAACACAGTTAGGGAGCTCCTCGAAAAAGGTGTCTATTTATTTTGTCGTTTTTGCATCCTGAAATTTCATGAAACACAGTATTCATCCCCTCCGACCGATGTATCACCTCGCCCAGCTGGTGATGTATAACTGGTTGCCGTTTTCGTGCCTGAGAAGCCGTGACAAGTCCTTATCAGGATTGTCACCCTCGCCATAGCGTCTGGCTGCTGCATGTCTGGCTGTGTAATTCTGTTCTCTGTCTGCATGGGTACGGAACGTGTCCAGGGCCTGTTTAATCTCAGCTAGTAGTTCTCAGCATTCTTATCTGCTGAGATCTAGTTCAGCGTCCTTGATGTCTTTCCTGATAACTTTAAACACTCCCAACTCAGTCGACACGGCTATACCTCTTAGGTAAACCTTAAATGATTGCCACACAATGGCCATAGTCTCAACAGACCCTATATCCAGCTCAAAGAAGAGCTGTATATGTTCATGCAGCGTGGAATGAATGCTTTATCTTACAACACCAGAGGCTTAATTTCCAGTGTTGTTATGCCACACTCTGGTGAGCAAGGGTCAAGCTGAGAAGCACCAGTGAAGGATCCGACTATATGCGAGGGACGATGTCTATTGATTGTACTGCGTGCATGAGTGAGGTCAAGAGCAGGAATATATCAATTCGAGAATACATGTCATGTACCGTTGAATAAAACGTAAAGGCATGCTCTGTTGAATCTAAGGCCCACCACACGTCAACTAGTTCTAACTCGCGTAGCCCTGATAGTATCACAAGAGCCACCTTATATACTGTCTGGTGTACAGTGCTGGTGAAATCCAGTTGGAGATCCAGAATTGTATTCATATCTCCACCCCAAATCACTGTGACGGTAGGGTGCACCTGGCACTTCTCTTCATAAACCCTGGACCATCTTTGTTGGGTCCACATGTGTTTACTAGTAGAAAGTATGCATTCTGCAGTGTTGCATGCACTAACACCTATCTTCCCATTGGGTCTATTTTCGTTTGGATGAGTGTGAATGGTATTGACATAAGGACTATTGTTAGGAGTTGTTGAGTACAATGTAAAGAAACAAGTGTTCCCCCAGTTTTTGGCAAAAGCATGACTGACTGCGGATTTTGCATGTTTCTCCTGTAGGAATAGGATGTTTGTTCTATGCCTATCAATATGTGCAAGGGGTTCCTGGTTTTCAATGGATTTCCCAATCCCCTCACGTTCCAGCTCAACACACTTATGTCAGCTCACTGTCTTAATGGATGCGGTAAGTGGCTCTAGTGCAGATCTGACCCTGCCTGCCATAGCTAATGTTCCTCGTTTTCAGTATCTGTTAGCACACCGGACGACTAAGCATTTATAACATTACGCCCTCATCTTTGCACCCCCATACTCTCTGTCACCGCCACTCCAAACATCGCAAAGTCGGCCCCCAACAATTCCAACTACAAAACCCAAAATAAAAATAACCAGCAGTCATGCATGGGGGAGCCACACACAGTCCAGCTCCCCAGTACCGTCAGTAACCATCAGGATGTCCATAGCAAATTCCATGAATTGCCCAAAGGTCATGGGCAAAGAAGAGAGAAGAACACAGTACCAAGAGGAAAAGATTGCATAAAGTAGAATTGATCACCCACTAGGAAGTAGTAAGTCAGCCAAGTTCGGTGGCAGTCCCATCAGGAGTGATGCAGCCATTGGGCACACTTGGTTTCTCGGAATATTGGACTCTATGAAACTAACCGCTTCCTCAGAGATCATGAAGAAATAGGTCTTGTCCTTGATCTGGAATCTTAACTTGGCCGGGAACAGCATTGTGTATGTAATGGATCTCTCCCACAATAGCTTTTGTACACCTGCAAACGTCTTACGTTCTTCCTGTACTGCTGGTGAGAAGTCTGGGTAAATGTAGATTCTGTTAGAGTCATAGAATAGTTCACCTTTTTCTCTAGTTGAAGTATTTTGTTCCGATTCCTGAAGTTAATGATTCTGGCTATAATAGGTCTCTGTTGCACACTAGACTTTGACCTAGGGGCAAGACTATGGTGCTCCCACTCTACAGTCAAGTACGGGCACTGCGCCAGTGGCTCTAGTAGCGCCAGTAGCAATTTTTCACTAAAGTCCTCCATTTGACCACTGCATATGTTCTTCGGAATGCCAACTATGCAGACATTATTTCACTGAGACCTTGATTCCAAATCTTCACACTTCGCCATGGTGAGCTACATGTCTGTATTTATTTTAGTGACTCTGGATTTCATGATGAATAGGTCATCTTCCACTGTTCAAAACCTACATTCCGCCTCCATTATCAGTGCTGCTTCTTTGTCCAGTTTAGCTCACAAAGTATTAATGTTTTCTGTGATGCCTTCGAGTTTTGTGTGCTCACTGAAGCGAAATCGGTTTGCATATTGTCGAGAAGTAGCTGTATATTTAGAGTTTCCTGACCCACAAGCTGCTCTCTGGTCCCCACACTCACCTTCTCTTGTGACCCAGGTTTATGGGCCTCCCTCGTAAAGGCATCCAGCTTCCACTGTTTTTTACAGCCCCCAGCTCCTTTTGTCATCATGGAGTCCATGGGTGTTCTGAGGAGGAGAATGAGGGACTGTTCTCACGAGCTGGCAGGTGGGAGTCCCAAGGGGAGTGTTAGTGTGAGAAAAGTAGGAGGGGAGTTTTAGTGTGAGAAATGTAGGAGGATCGCACGCTGTTGGACTCCAATACGCACTACGAGGTTGAGTAATCCAGGCAAAGTTGGTACCTACTATACCAAGCGCTCCGTGCAGGATCCCTCATGGTTGATCAGGCCCCAGATCATGATCTGCAACAGCCTGACTTGGTCCCAAAAATGGGATGGGCATGTATTCAGGCCGTGGGTGCGGGCACGCCATACAGCACCATAGAGGAAGCCTGCTGACAGCCAGGCCCTCACACCGGTCACAGATGGTATGGGGAGGCTGCCGAATGAGATCGCCTAGCAGCAAACTTTGGTATCCAAAGTGCTCAACGCCACTACCAGTGCAAGCCCAAAAGGCTGGTGAAGAGCATCTGCTTGAGCAGCTCATGCAGCCACCATGCGGAGGAGGAGCCTGCCGAGTGATGGCCAGCGCACAGGTCCCAGGCGGCTCAGAGGGACTGCTGACCGCAACTGCCAAATATGTTGCCCCGGTGTGTGGAGCGCACTACAGAGTCACCAATCGAGGTCCTCTCCACAATCGAGGGCCGCCGACGCGTCAGTGGCTCCAAACTACGGCTGCTTTACAGCCATAACAGCTCCAACGCGCTGGCAGATACAGAGCATCACTTGAGTGAAGACATCTTGTTGACTGCGCAGCAGCGCCCCCCTGCATTATACATTTTAAAATATTTCTTAATAATCCACTAATTCTTAATACCATTTTCAATTACGACATCAATCTCTTCCTTGTATGTTACTGTTGGATTACTTAATATTTGTAGCTAACTAGCTTCCACTTTCATTTGCCCAGGGATTCTTGAATGTAGTTTGAATAGACTTGACTACAATGTCATCGTTCAGATTTTGATGTGTCTGATCATTCTATGAAATGGTGGTGTTAATTCTCTTGCTGTTAATAGGGTAAACCTCTTCGCTGATAAGTATCTTGAAGGTATCTTTTAGATGAATCACAAAGCCCTGTAATAAGTAGGTTTGCGCGTACATATGTTTAACCATTTCGTCACCTGAAAATGTTAATTATTGTTACAATGTTATTGATGATTTGTAGACTAATGAACTAAAATGCAATTTATTCTGTGAGTATACCTTCACATGTGATGTAGTGCTCCTAACGTTGTCAGTAATATTCTGCCAGGTACTGAGTGGCACAACAATCTGAAGGAGCCAACACCAATTTATTTACCTGACCCCTATGGTTTTACTCCATACTTCCTACTTAATTAAATGCTGTTATCTGTCTAATGAGCACTGCAGACCAGAGAACAGTATACAAGTGTGCATGAAATTAAGGAAAGTGCCTTCCCTTGGATTTTCTGATAGCACCACTCTGTTGCCAATATGTTGTATAATTCTTGTTTTTCATTTCCTGTCTTTTCTCCAACATATTTCAGTGAGAAAGGCGCAGATAGCAAATCAGTATGCTATTTATTTATTGTATTTCTTGACAGTGCCCAAACTCGTGAGTGTCACTGCACTGATACATTAGTGAACAAGACAGAACAAGCCATACGGTACATAAGCATGATAGTAGTTGTTGCAAAGCATTTGCCAAATAGCCAGGTTTTTAGCAGTTTTCTGAAGGTAATGTAGGATGGCTGCTCTTGGATGTGGAGAGGTAGGGCATTCCACAGGGTGGGGGCAATGAATCTGAAGCAGGAGCCTCCAGCTCTTTTTCTAGAACATCTGGGGATCGCCAAAGAAGGGATGGATGAGGACCGCAGGCAGTGGAGTTCGGATCTTTTACCAATGCGTTGGGTGAGGAAGGACAGTGCTGCATTGTGGATGCATCTATGTGTAATGGAGAGGATCTTGAAGTCAGTAAAGGTTTTTATTGGCAGCCACTGTGCATCGCGTCTGATATGAGAGATGTGGTCTGAGCGTTTGAGGGCCCGAAGGGCATTGTTTTGGATCAGTTGAAGTTAAACCACATTTTTTGAGGAGGTGCCTCAAAAGATCGCGTTGCAGTAGTCTAGTTTGCTGCCTATAATTGCTCGGGCGAGGGTGAGGCAGCAGTCAGTGGATAGGAATTTTCTGTTGAGGTTAATGAGTCTCGTGGTGTAGGTCGTTGAGGAGGCGAGGGCCTTGACGTGTTTGTGCATAGATAGTTCTGCATCTAGGTGAACACCCATTGTTTTCACATGGCTTGAGATGCTGGTGGGGTTTCCGTCAATGCAGAAGGATGCAAAGGCAGGGTCTAGCCGTTTAAGACGGTACAGGGAGCCTACTGTGAGAAGTTTGTCGTCATTTAGGCAGAGATGGTGTTACGCCGCCCATGCCTGAATGGTACTGGAGACTTGATTGATGTTTGCAGTGTCAGTAGTGTGGTTACCAGTAAGTGCTAGCAGAATTTGCGTGTCATCTGCAAAGTTAGTGTATAGGATCTCACGGTTGTCAAGGTGGTCAAAGAAGGTGGGTAATGAAGACAGGTGTATAGTATCGCTCAGGGGTATGATGGCTGAAAAATGCATCCCCTTTAATTTGACTAGTGTAAATGCTGCATCAGTGGCAAAAATAATAGTCTCTCTTCCTAAATTAAAATCCTGTTTGCAGAATTGAGCTTGGAAACACATCCCCATGAGCCAGGGAGTCCCTAGGGTTGTTGTATTTGTTGTGCACAAAGGATGGTGGCTCTTGCAATACTAGATCACAGATTTCAATTATTTTCATAATGAGATGGTCATCTAGACCAGTAATCTATACCTTTACCTTACATTGTCGACTGATGGTAGAGAAAAGGGTGCGAATTAAAACAAATTAGGTTGGGCGTTTGAATTGTCCATAGCATTTCACATTTTATAAGCATGCATTTGGGTTGGCTCCATAATGAACAGGCCCTAACATGGAAGCTGAAGAGCAGCTCATCATCTGACAGTTACTATGAGAGATCTTAGTCTCTGCTGACTGATTAAATAAATATACCATTTTACATTGGCAGCTGAGGCAGAAAGCCTGCAGCTTACAGAGCCACCTACAGAGGCCCATACACTGTTTTTTGTAATTGTACCATCCGGCATTGCCTTATCAATAATGTTAAAACAAACTTTCAACCCCCGCTACCATAGGGTAGTAAATGATATCCAACATAATGATGTAACACCTAACAGTTCCCCTTACTACCAGAGCAGAAAGTAGGATCTTGCCACTAAAAGAAAATACAGACAAAATGATATACGAGACCATGTGCAGGAGAGCATGTACTTCTAGATAATTATTGTTTGCAGCAAAAGAACAATATTGTGCTGTACCAAGCCCCAGGAACAGTTATGCAGCCATGCCCATGCAAAGGGGGCATCAGCGTTCACGTAAGCATGCTGGTCATATCTGATGTAAGGGTGATCCGAGAGTGTGAAGGCCACATTCCCATTGCCGGCAAAGAAATATTTGTGCTTTTAATTTTCCTCCAGGACAACTGAAGCAGCTGCTCTACTGAGTTCTTGCCTGACAGGATTCATGCTACAGAATAAAGTTTAAATTACAATCCTACCTCAAACCCTTCAACCAAGGGAGGCCCCCAATCCAACATGTAGAAATAACACAAATAGATCCACGTGCAGGTTCAGGGGGGTGGTTGTTTCAACATAACATAGTGACATCTTCGTAGGTGACCTCCAAATTCATGTTTTCAGTATCAGGCCCTCGTGCAAACTCTCCATGCAGCCTTTAATTGTTAGTCTCCCTTTTTTTGCTATTTTCACCCCAACTTGCACCACACTCCCCATTGAGAGGGATGGAAAGAGAGAGAAAGAGCAAGTGACAGAGGAAGAGAAATGAAAATAGTAAAAGAGAGACATATGAAAGAAAAATAAAAGATATACAGGGGAGGAGAACAGAAACAGGCTGTGACAGAAAGACTGGCTAGGAATAGGACAGAGACTGGGACTGGCACTATATGACAGCCTAGTGTTAGAATGAGAGACTGTAACTGGGATGAAAGACTAGGACAAGGGCCTGGGATGAGGGAATGGATTCAGGGATTATGATAGTATCTCGAACAAGTGACTGGAATGAGGGACTGAGATAAGGACGATAGAGATGGACTAGGATGAGCAAAAGGAAGAGAGACCTGGATGGGAAAGAGAGCAAAGGTCCAATTTAGGAGGAGTCAGAGGGACTAGGACAAAGATGAGGGACAAGGAATAGGATGAAGGACTAGAATGAGGCCTTAAAATGAGGAAGAGGGACTAGGATGAGGGAGAGGTACTTGAACATGAGATTGGGATGATGAAGAGGGACTAGGACACATTAGGGGAAGATGGATTAGTACAGGGAAGAAGACAGGGATGCAGGATGAAGAAAAGAGACTAGGAAAAAGAAGCGTAATGAGCAAGGGGAAAGTGTGACTGGGATGAGGATGAGGTGCTAAAACGAGAAAGAGAAAGAGGGACGAGGGCAGGTTAATAGGGCGAGGAGGGACTAGGGTGAATACCAGAGATTAGGAAGGGGAAGAGGAACTTGGATGAGTAAGGGAGACTAGGAAGAGGAAGAGAGATTAGGGACTAGGATGAGGAAGAGGGACTAGGATGAGGAAGAGGCACTAACATAAGGAAGAGGTACGAGGATGAGAAGGGGAGACTTAGATGAGGGACTACAAAGAGGAAAAGGGACGAGTACAAGGAAGGACACAGGTGAATAAGAGGAAGGGGACATGGAGGATGAAGAGGGACTAGGATGAGTACAAATGATTATAACCAGGAAAGGGACTGGGAGAAGGAAGAGGGTTGCAGATGATAGATGAGGACAAGGAAGAGCGACTGGGATGAGAAGGGATTAATAGAAGGAACAGTTCTAGGACATGGAAGAGGGAGCAGTGTGAGGGGGGTGAGGAACAGGGGCTAGAAAGAGGAACTATGATGAGGAAGAGGGAGAAAGAAGGGGAAGAAAGACTGGAATGAGTCTGAATAGGACAATGGACAAGGAAGAAGCCAGGGACTCGAAAGTGGAACAAGAATTAGGTGGAGGGACTGTGCTGAGAAGGAAGGATTATGAAGGAGGACAAAGAACAGGGAAGGCGAAGAAGTATTAAACTGAGGAAGAGGAAGAGGGACAAGGGCAAGGCACTATGAAGATGAATGGGGACCACGAGTGGGATGTCAAGAGGAACTGAGACAATGAACTAGACAAGGAAGAAGGACAAGGATGAGGAAGAAGGACTAGAATTAGGAAAAATAAGAGGAAGATTAACCAGGGACTAGGATGAGGAAGAGGGACAAGGCCAAGGGACCAGGATTAGGGACTAAAATGAGGACGAGGGATTAGGACAAATAAGAGGAAGAGGGATTAGGAAGAATAAGAGTGATTGGGAAGAGTGACTAGTTCTGCGTTCAAGCAAGCTTTATGCGTATTCACGTGCTACTTGCGTTTCACTTAATAAAGACCATGGTTTCTAACCTGTTGGATGCAAGCATATTCTTCATGTCTATGCGCAATTTGACCTGTTTGTGTATCTTTGTGGTGAATGCGTATGTGCTTCGTGTCTAATGCACCTACGTGTGTCAGTGTTCAGTAGTAATGTCATTCGCTTTCATCCCATTTGTTACAGCATGTTCATTCATATCCTCCAACTCCATAGCTTGCAAGTTTAGCTTTTCTATGATCCCTGCAGGGTAGGGACGATAACGTTTTCTAAGCGAGTACCGTCTCTCACACCTGCGGTACGGTGGTGGGGGGGAGTCAGGCACCATAGGTTAGGTGCACCTGCTGTTTCTGTAGAATCAGGACAGGGGAGGGGCCGATATGATGAATGACACATTCATCTGCCTCTCTTGAACCAGAAGAGAGGGTGCTACAAAGTGCATCTCGATTTTAAAAAGAGCGTTTTGTTTTGCTGCAAACCTGCAGCTTTTTCCCTTGTGCATGGGCTACCCCTCGGAAGTTGGGTGCAAGTAAAATACAATGTGGCCTGTAGATCTCTCCCTCAAACAGAAATGTCCATGCTTTGCATGACCATGTCTATGCATTTTTATATTTGTGCCCCGAAAATATAGCAGAAAATGTGAAAAAAATAGCATTTACAGTGGTGTGTCCTTCATTTCCTCTTCCTGAAAATGTATTTGCTGGTCGGACCCTACACGGCTAGGCAGCCGATCCCACACACATGGAGCAGTCAGCTGTTGCATCAGTAGGCATATGGAACTTATCCAACACTTGGAGTTTCTGGCTAAATATCCCTTTGAACAGCAGCCAGTCACTCATGCTTTGAGCGTGTTCCTATTGGGAATTAGGCACCAGCAAAAAGAGAACTGTAGGAATGCAGATGTGGGTGGCATTTTGCCTCTCACATTCAGCACCAGTTATATGTGAATTGGAGCCCCTGCATATGGCATTATTGTCAATAAACTGATTGTTCTAAATGGCCTTGCAGAGGGGGTGACAAGGACCTGATCCACCAACTGAAGTGTCTACGGCTAGGACACTATAATAACGGCCCTTGCCTAAACAGCTACTTATAATTCCTTAGTTAAATAATGTACTTGTCACTAATTTATACGACTCTCTTGAACTATAGTATTCATTTAAGTGACCCCAAATTTGAAATGACTGCTGTGAATGAGTGGTGTCGTTTGAGCTAAGGTTTGATTTACTGTGGGATGGATTTCGTTTTTTATTCGGAATACATTTCATATGGACTGCTAGTAGTAATATTAATGTTACCATTTTCAATGTTTGCAGACTTTACGTTTTTTATAGGTTAGAACCTTGACCCTTGAGTCATTTAACTGTATCCTTTTATCATAAGTGTGTCATGTTCATTGCTGTTTCCGAAGGTCTAGATGTTTCTACCAGGCGTTTCTGTATATCAGCCTATTCTGTGTGGTTGCATGCTTCTGGTTGCATTGTGCCTGTCCGATATTTGAACCTTCCATCTGGTGCTTTTTGCATATTCGGATTGTCATAGGTGGTTGATGTATTCACTTGTTTGTTTCCCACTGCTGTGTGGCTATGTGTTTTTTTTCTGCTTCTGCTTCCCTACGTTTTTAATGTGTTATCCGTATATGCATGAAGAAGAACAGGTTACTTACCCATGGAAACGTTCTTTCGACTCGATGTTCCTCCCACATATGCCATACCTTTGATATTCAAATGTGCTTGCAGCTTGCTTTGGAAAAATGTTTCCTCGGGTTGAGCGTCGTGCAGCGTCAAGTCTTGGTCCTTCATGGCCTCCGTAGCGTCCCTTGTGATGTTGACGCTAGTATATGAAGCACACATGCTGATCGTTACCTCGGTTTTTATTTTTTTCCCTCCTTTAACTTGCATGCTCTGTCATAGGAGGGGACAATCTTGATGTTGCGAGAAAGGAATGTGTAAGACATGGAAATTCTAGGCAGGCAAGAGGGGATGGATGGGTGGACGATGAGGAATACGTGGAGGGGCATCCAGTCGAAAGAATGTTACCACGGGTAAGTAACTTGGTCTTCGAAATGGATTGTGTCCTCCCACGTATTCCTCATCTTTGATACACTCCCAAAGCAGTTTTGAGTTAGGCGGTGGGTGCCAAGAATGTTCGTATGTGTTAATAATATGGAGGAAGCCAAATTTGGCTTCCTCTTCTGAAAAAGAATCTACACAGTAAAGTGTACTGAAAGTATGAAGGGATGACCATGTTGCTGCTCTACAAATGTCTTGCACCGGCACACCTCTTTCCAGAGCTGAAGAAGCAGCCACTACTCTAGTGGAATGCACCCTCAAACCTACGCTCGAATCTTTGTTAATGAGTAACACTCTGTTATGCACATTACAATCCATCTGCAAATTGTTTATTTTGTGACTGCCATGCCTAATCTTTGGCCAGCCTAACTGATGAAAAGCTGATCATCTTGGTGAATACTTGCAATTCTTGTAATGTATAGCTTAGTGCCCTTTTTGGGTCTAGACGATGTAGTCTCTCCTCCTCTTATTATGGATGAGGAGGAGGGTACAAAAGATGGCAGTACAATACGTTATGCTAAATGAAACTCTGACACAACTTTCGGAAGGAAAGATGGATTAAAATTACTTTATCCTTGGAAAATGACATAAAAGGTTGTTTGGAAGATAAGGCCTGTGGCTCACTTACCCTACGGGAAGTTGTGATAGCTACTAGAAAGGTCATTTTCATAGTGAGCATCCTCAAAGGACACGAATGTGAGGGCTCAAATGTAGCTTCCATAAGACATCTTAGACAAGATTTAAATCCCATAATGGCACAATGAAGGGAGTGGGTGGAAACAAATTGGTTAAGGCCTTCAGAAATTGTACCACAATCGGCACTTTGAAGTATGACCCCTCATCTCGAGATCTTTTGAAGATTGATAGTGCTGCTAAGTAGCCGTTCACCGTGGCCACTTGCAACCCAGAAAGGGTCAGATGGAGCAAGAAAGACAGAACATGGGGAAGTTTACATGTGAAAGGATCTAGTTTCTTTTCCCTGCACCAGCTGCAAAACATATTCTAACGGCAGCGGTACAGGAATTTAGTTGCTGGTCTCCTTGCCAAAAGCAACATATCCATTATGTCTTCTGGAAGGTCCCAATCCTTATATCCTGCCCTTTTAGACACCAGGCATGAAGATTGAGAGCCTAGTGTGTCCAGTTTCCGATAAAACAGTTTGTGGTTAGGGCAAAAACAATTGTAAAGAACCAAGGCTGTGACGAAGGACAGTAAGGATACAATGATTTTCTAACTGTCCCTTCCTCCTATCCACACCTCCACCTAGGAAGCGCTGATGTAACGCTTATCAAAAAGGGATAGGAAAAGAAGACAAACTACTCAATTCTATCTATGGTAATGCATTCAGCCTTGTTAGTTTTTTTGTCCATAAACCACTCTCTTCCACTATGTGTACGTGTTGGAAGAGACAAGTAGCCAAAAAGCGAAAATTAGTGCATCAATGGTCTTGGATGTAGCCATCCACTAGGATATTCTTAAGTTTAATGACCTTGGGATTGGCTGTTAACCATGGTGCAATGAGGTTTAAAAAACACAAACTACAAACAACCCATGTTTGTATAACAAAACAACATGAAGACAATACACACGCCACTCTTCGTCTCGGAAATGCTAATGATTAACGAAGGGTGGGGTGAGGTAAAAAGAATGCTCACACATACAGTAGGACAGATTAATGCCTCTACAGTGTAGCAATCACCGTCTACCGGTTTCAGTGGCATAAGTCTTATTGGGGCCACTTTCAACAGGACCGTCTTCTGGTTCACTTAATCTTGGTAGGTCGGTTCAGTACCTGCCAAGTATTGGAACCTCTAAGAAGGCGGGAGTATACTTTACCACCTTCTTAACTGTGCCATGGGACTGGATCAGTCAAGAGGTGAACCTGTGGGCAAAAGAGAATACACCACAGTCGCCTATAGGCTAGTAACCGCCAAACAAATGGCTTTGAATTAGCATCTCGTTTATTGCCATTAATTTCTACCACAACAGATGATATCAGTACCACATTTACCAACAATCACAAACATATGGGTCAGCGTGTCCGCTTAGTTTGAACATTTTCTTGTTAACGTGTGCAATCCATTAGAATCAAGTTTGACAGTTTTTACATTTTCATGTGCCTCATAAGAAGGCAAATGCTGGCCAAAATGGACCAATCACAAAGACACCCAAAGCTACTCAGGGGTGGGGCCCACTGACCTTAAATGACAGGCTCTGTTCCTATTCTGGTTCAGTCGTGGTTGTAAAAAAAAAAAAAATCTGAAGTAATTCCACATTTCAGCGGGTGCTTTCTACATGGTTGTAAAAGAAGGGGGAGAGAGAGTCATGTATAAGGTTGAAAATCCCTGTGTTTCATTAATCACCATAAAAGTATTGGTGGTCAATCCCACAGGCATCTTCATACGTATTGCTGGCTCAGTCTAGGTTGCTTAGTGAGCCTCGGCATTAAGGCCAAACTGCAACATTATAAGTGTATTGCATTACACGCTTGCCATGACAGAAAATGAAGCCGCAAGGGGTTCACACAACTTACTTGATTGAGTGTCTTGACGTCGTCCCATCCACCGGCTCCCATGTAAGCCGCGGTACGGATGGGGAGCCCGTCGTTTCTCGTTTACATATCGTCCCGTTAGTCACGTGACACGTGACACAAGCATCACGATTAGCCTGTGACACCTGACATGGAAGTCAGGCAAAGCCTGAATCAATTGGGATCACAGCATCCTCGGCAGGCTCGCAGATGAACCCGATCTCTTGTTTACACTATGGCACAACCCTTTTGGGTCAGCCTGGAGCACCAAGTAGTGGTGTTTATGTCAGAATCATTTCTTAGTTAACAAGTGAACGTAAGAGTTATTTTCTAATTAATCACACCCTATGTCCTCCACTTCCTGTCACGGTATTTCCTGTTGCACTCGTGACGGCATAGTAGTTGACTCGCTCATTTAGTTGGTCGACATGCCTGTGTGACAAGTTGAAGAAATAGTTGACTTCAGAGCTCGTGGAGTGCCAGATATGATTGGTCTCCAGCTTGGACAATTAGAAAATCTCATGTGAGAGCGTATTGATGCGACATTGGTGTGGGTCAGTTGGCCATATCGGGGACGCAGTCCTGTATATTAGTAGATTACAGGTTGTGGCTACCAGAGACTAAACGGTCTCTGTTAGGTTATTAGAGGGTCTCATTTGGGAGCAACTTGTCAGGTGATCATAGCTAGTGACTGCCAGGGGATGCTCTCATTTAGGTCTGTTTGATCTGTCTTTAGGCGAAAGACCCATTTTTGCTCCCTCTTCAGTAGCAAAGTGGCCATGTCGCCACCTCTCCTGGGACACTTAGCTTTTTCAATTATTTTCCATTCTAGTTCTTTGGCCTGGTGCTTTTTTAGTTTGAAATGATCGACTAAAGGGGCATTTTCCCGTTGTGTCCTTATACATGACAAATGCTCCTGTAAGCGTTTTTTTATAGATCTTGTGGTCATGCCGATTTACCTCTAACTGCAAGGGCATTTGATCATGTATATCACATTGGAGTTATTGCAATTTGTCAGGGACTTTTGTATCCAAGGCGTTCTCAGTTCTAGGTCCAACGATTGCGTTCTTTTAGTTAATGTGCAAACATTGCATTGACCATAGGCGGTGTGACCAGATGTAGGTATGGAGTTCCATAGCATGGTTTGAGTATTAAACTCCTCTGGTGGCATATAGGAGTGTATGAGGGTGTCTCTCAGGTTTCTCCTTTTCTTAATAGCAAAACATGGTGTAGGTAGAGTCACTGGGCTTACATTTAAAATCGGCCAGAGCTCAATGATTTCCCTCTTAATTTGGTTCACCCTGTTCGAATAGCTGAGAACTGCGGTGATGGTTTTTTCACCTGTTGGGCGTTCTTTTTGTTGCAGCGTAATATCTCTCGGAATGTTCCTAGCCCGTTTTCTGGCAATTTTGATTGTTTTTTGGGGTACCCACGTTCGGATAGTCGATCCATCAGTATCCTTGCCTGGGTGTCATATTCTTGCAAGCTGGAGAATTTCTCCTACAGCACAAGAATTGTCCGAATGGAAGTTTTTCACATAAACTCCTAGGGTGGAAGCTTGAATAGTCCAGTAAGGCATTTCGGTCTGTGGGTTTTCTAAACACTGTAGTATACAATTTACCTGCATTTACTTATATTTCCACATCTAGGAAGTGTATGACATCTTTGGAAATGCAGTGGGTGAATTTCAAGAAGGTGTTTCTGGAGTTTAACCAGCTCAAGAATTCCTTGAAGGAAGTTTCAGTCCCTGTATAGATGGCCAGAATGTCATCGATCTATCTCTTTCAGAGACCTGTGATCTGAATGGGTTAGTTGGTTGATAAATATGTGACTCTTCAAATTCCGCCACATACAGGTTTGCCAGGAAAGGATCAAATATTGCACCCATTGCCGTACCTGAACATTGTTGGTAGAAGGTCTCTTTATGAGGAAAAAGTTCTTTGTGAGTGCCAACTCTGACATCTGCATTATCACTTCTATTGGGACTGGCGGTGGTGTAACCAACTCTCATAGGACTTTTTCTACAATTTGTAGAGTGGCTCCTTGTGGGATGTTAGTATACAGGGCTTTGCTATCTAGCGTAACCGAGAACTGTGTAGCTGGATCAAAGGTGACGTTATTGAGCATGTTAAGAATGCTCATGGTGTCTTTCAGATAACATCGCATTTTGGGATCTCGGGTCTGAGGAAGAAGTCCACAAATTGTGAATGTGGCTCCAGTATGGATTCAATTCCTGCTACGATGGGTCATCCCGGCGAGGGCTTTGTGCCCTTGTGTTTTGCACTATTTTCGTGTTAAAAAGTATCTAGAGTAAGGGCATCACCCTGTTAATTTACTCTCTGTCCTACTCCCCCAGGTTAATTCATGAAGATTGAGAGTCCTGATCTCTGGATGAAGAATGCGACCTCCCTCCTGCGAGAGTAGATCCTCTCTTTGGAGAAGACGAATTGGAGGGCAGATGGCCATTTCTAGAAGGTCTGGGTACCACGTTCTCCTGGCCCAATCGGGAGCAATCAGGATCATGGTTTTCCCAAACTTCCTCAACCTCCTGATGACATGAGGAATGACAGGGACTAGCGGATACGCATACAGCAGTGGAAACTCCCAGTCCACTACGAACGCATCCCCTAGAGCTCCTCTTTTGGGAAATTCCCTGGAGCAGAAAAGCTGGCACAATTTTCGAATGACACCCATCATGAACAGATCCATGAAGATCTCCAGAAGGACTTCCTGAGCTAGTTCACATTCGTGGGAGATTGTGATCTGCCTGCTCAGAGTGTCAGCCACTGTGTTCTTATCTCCGGTTAGATGAACTGCCAGAAGAGTGATTCCTTCTCTCAGTGCCCAGAACCAGAAATTCCCTGGAGCAGAACTGCTGGCACAATTTTTGAATGACACCCGTCACGAACAGATCCACGAAGATCTCCAGAAGGACTTCCTGAGCTAGTTCACATTTGTGGGAGATTGTGATCTGCCTGCTCAGAGTGTCCGCCACTGTGTTCTTCTCTCCGGTTAGATGAACTGCCAGAAGAGTGATTCCTTCTCTCAGTGCCCAGAACCAGTGATGCAGTGCCTCTCTGCACAGGGGCAGTGACCCTGTGCCCCCTCTATTGTTGAGTTAGTGCATGGCCACTGTGTTGTCCGTCATTATCAGGACACTATTCCCCCGTATTGAAGGCAGGAAGGCCATCAGCGCTAGTCTGATTGCCCTCAGCTCCAAAATCTTGATATGGAGTCTGGACTGTGACTGAGACCAGTGTCCACTTATTGAACGATCTCTCATGTGCGCTCCCCATCCTGTGAGGGAGGCGTCTGTCACAACTGTTTTCTCCGGCCATGGTTTGCAAAATGGGTTCTCCTCTCATGACATTCTCTCGGCTAGCCCACCACAGGAGATCCTGGGTGGCCTTTGTGGGGACCTGGAGAAGGTGTGTCATTCTGCCGGAGAATTGAGACCACTGAAATCTGAGAGCCCACTGAAGGGATCTCAGTCTCAGATGGGCTTCCGTCACCAGAAAAAATGCTGGAGGCCATGAGGCCGATAAACCTTAGGAAGTCATAGGCCGGAAGACATTGGGAATTTCTGGACCATCTGCAAGAGATGTTGAGCCCTTAACTCGGGTGGCAAAGCTTTTCCCGAAGCTGAATTCAGGACTGCTCCAATTCATTGAAGCTTCTGTGAAGGTGTCAAGTGGGACTTCTTGACGTTCAGGGAGAAGCCCAGCTCGTGGATGAAGTGGCAGATGCGATTGAGATGATTCTGACACTGTTACAGAGAAATAGCCCTGATCAACCAGTCATCTAGGTAGGGGTAAATGTGAATCCCTTCCCTTCTTAGACTTGCTTCCACCACAGCTATAAGCTTGGTGAAGAACGGAGGGCATGGCTACAGGGCCATGGCATAGGATGTAGTTCGAGGTGCTCCTGCTGATCCTGCATAATCCTGAAGAAAATATGAGTTTCAAACTGGCTATTGCACGTGATTTTGGACCCACAGAAGCATGAACATGTGAGGCACAATACGATCGAAAGGTTGTGAGGAATCGAGGCATGTACAGGAGGAGGGAAGCTGCGGAGGAGTTGATGTACCCCGGCGGCTGGAAAAACAAAATGGTGGCTGGACGCACACAAAGGAAGCGGCTGGCGAGTCACAGCACTGAGTGAAGGAGAGCCGGTGATGGGAACTTGGGACCGGGCTGACGGAATATGAGCAAACTGAAGAGTAGTGGGCACGTCAGATATTCAGCACAGGCGTCAGGAGACTGCAGAGCCCTGGTGGAGTTAAGAGGACGAGCGGACTGCATGTATTAAGAACGGGGGAGCATCTGCGGTGAGCCAGGCTGCCCTGGCTTCGTTCCCAGAGCTCCCAGCACTGAGAGAGCAGAGCGAAAATTCCGGCGGCATACCATTCGGAAAGCCTCCGGCCCCCGTGGGCTGAAGGCTCCGAAACACAATTGCGGATACATTGTGGCCGGAAGAATAGCAGGTCCTGTTGCAGCGGGAAAGGGTGCAGCACTGTACAGAGCACGAAACAGGCGGTGTTGAAAAGCCTGCAGCAGGGTCTGAGATTAATGATACCTCGCAGTGCAACAAAGTATCAAGTACAATGCAGAGCTAGCTGGGCTCTCTAACAACTGCAATTGATGAGGGAACGATAAGCGGCTACTCCCTACTTACATTGGAAGTATGGATGGCCCACAACACTGGGTAGAAGAGAGGTATGCTGGAGATACCCACACGGAAAGGACACTGGCTGCACACACGCTCATAGGAACAGCCACCGACTGCTACATCCTACGTGCATGAAGAGGAAGCCAACATTACACTGTGCAAACTGCTTCAATACTTTGGTGTAGGTGCTGAGGCTTGGCTAAAGTGCAGAGAGGGCAGCAGCAAACAACACAGGAACAAGGAACAGTGCTATGGCCCAGCTGGCAAGCTCCAACAAGTAGAGAGCTGGACTGGGAGTGCATTATCAGGAGGCTGTCGGCGCAGGAGTGTAACGGATTGCAGTGGAGCCGGACTGGAGGAGGGTGAGAACACACACCCAACACAGCCCTTGGGCCCCAATGCACTAATCATCACCACATGACCTGTGCAGCTGGCGATGACAACACGCTAGTGCACAGCTGACAAGTAAGGAAGGGAGAGGGCACTGTACATTAAGTATACATGTCATTGCATTGCACCCACGTTTGATAAGGCATCGCAATAAACAATTCAAGATGCGCGATATGTCCCCAGGGGTACATACTGTGAGCTGGGAGACTGTTGAAACGGTGGGAGATGGGCAACTCAAACGTTTTCAGTTCCACCGAATGAAGGCTGAATTTGCCTCCAAATGGCCAACATTCCCTTTGGAGCCGCCTACCCACGAATGTAAAAGAGCCATGACAACAGTCGGAGGACAAAAGAAAGGGGTCTCAATGTTGTATACCCTGGTCCAGTCGCATTCCGGTTCATGTAACACCATTAAGGAGGTCTGGGAACGTGATTTGGGCATTGAATTAAATGAGACTTTTTGGCTTTGATGTAAGCTCACTAGAACTGTATCCATGAACTCGGGACTGCGACTGATTCAATTTAAGATATCAACCAACTTCACGTTACCCCTGCAAAGTTGGCCAAATTTGTAGACGGATGCACAGGAAAATGCCTTAAATGTGACGCACTGAATGCGGATGCATACCACATGTACTGGGCATGCCCCCTAGTGGCAAGATTCTGGGGTGAGGTTGCAGAAATCCTTGAGGAAATCACAACAATTCATGTATCCCCCTCTCCATTGAAATACCTGTTTGGGGACATTGGTAAGGTGGCAGAGACCACCGTTGTTTAACATTGCATGTGTCATTGCAAAAAGTTGGATCTTGAAGTCCACTCGGGTACCCAGTAGGGAAGACTTCCTTAAGGACCTTTCGATGGTGAATGAATGTGAGGAACAATTTGTGTTAACCGTAACATCAACCTGTCGACCTAAAGACATTTGGACCCTATTCCCACTCTATGTAATATGCTACCGGATGGAGATACTATTCCTCCGACATCACCCTAACCTGTTATATTTATTGTGAAATGTGCAAATATGTATCAAAATTGTATCTGACAGAGCCGCGCTGTCTGTGCTGCGGCTCTGCTCTGATGTAATGCTCTATGAAAAATAAACGTTTTTTTTAAAAAAAAGTATACATGTCTGCCATCACAGGCAAATAAGCCCACAGTGAAAGGTTAGAGGAACGAGTGGGGAAAGTTTAGCAGACACAGTCACATTCACTGAGAAGTCGGAGGTGGGACCTTCTAGACAATGTTGATGGTCAAAAGCAGAGTGGTCTGAGAATGCACGCACGCTGAAAACAATTGAGAGGCATTACACATCACAAGCTCATCATACGTCGAGTGCAGTAAGTAGGAGACGGTGTGATCCAGAAAAAGTTGCAGGAAAAGACAGCTGGCAACTATTGACATCGGGTCAGCCGGGGGAGATACCGCGGGTGCTCTCCGAACTGACTACAACATTGGGGTGTGACGGAATGGGCAGGGGCAACAAGAGGCTGGTACACCCCTACTACGGGAGGTGCTTCAAGAGACACCAGTGAAAAGGAGAGACCTGGTATCCATCACAATTACGGGAAAGCACAGTGTGCACAGTGAGCCACACGAGTGTGTTGGCCAGGACGCGACTTAACGCCATATCGCAGTCTAACAGACAGCGTACACGTGATCTGCAGGTCGCAGGTTCGAATCCCGGCAAGGCCAACTCAGCCTTTCATCCTTCCGAGGTCAATAAATGAGTACCAATTTCAGTTGGGTCATATCGTATGTAAAT
Organism: Ambystoma mexicanum; assembly: GCF_040938575.1. Lineage (NCBI taxonomy): Eukaryota > Metazoa > Chordata > Amphibia > Caudata > Ambystomatidae > Ambystoma > Ambystoma mexicanum. Next base: position 1,121,715,545 of record NC_090935.1, on the reverse strand, counting down.
ATGTGCTCTGTAAAGCGCTTTGGATTAAGGCGCTATATAAATAACACATCATTATCATTAAAATATGCTGTAAATATTGCCATTAGTGTAAATCATGGAGAAAATGTCTTTAGCATCATTTTTGCTTGTAATGTAATAAGGAATGTGGCAAATATATTTTGCTCCAGTAGGTTTAACATGAAGCTTTTTTGGTGTGGGCAAAAATGCAGCAAAAGGCTTCTGTAATGTCCCCACATATTTCCTTCGTTCCCCAACTATTCATTTTTCATTTTTCTTTATTTGTATCGTATTGTTTTTTCTGAATGTGCCCACTTTTCCATTATGTATTCCTAACACTATTCACTTTTATTTACAATGTGTGCCTAAAAGCTGCGCCAGGTCAATGTGTGGTTTGGACGACCTGTAGCAGTCTCATTTCAGGTTGTCACACTTCTGCATGTTGACCTTTCTAACTTGCTATACCAATCGACTCTGGAACTATAATCAGCTGAATCGTAACCGCTGGCACTTAAAGCTATGACTGCAGGCTGTACACATATTTCTAAAGTGTGCGTGCAACTGCATGGAATAAATTATCATCAAGCCAAAATAAATGAGTCTGATTCATACTAAAAAAACATATGGCAATTAACTTTAACATTCGTGGACACTCAGAATGTCTGCATGCTATACCATTTTTTTAACCAAAATACAAGAGCATCTTGACCTTTCGAACAAATGGGAACATTTATGATAAACTCAGACGCACGCAAGCAGACACACCAACACAGATAATCATTGCGAACAACAGAGAAAGGGAAATACTTGCTATAGTTCATTGGAACATTGACTTGTCATAACTAAAAAGGAGAAGAACAATTTTTGTGACTTTGTTTACTGTAATTTATGATACTGTCATATGTTTGGAATCTCCAAGTTTAACCGGTAAAAATGCGCACATTAATTACCTTAAGTGTCATACTTTGACATTCAATATATCTGATGTTTCTTAATAGGCGTCTAAACTAAACTGAAACCCAATGGTGGAGTCAAGGTGAGTTCAAATGAAGCAAACTTCCTAAATTGCATTCAAAGTCCAACTTTGCTAATTTTAACTGTTAAGCAAGATATTAATCAGTTAATCGGAGGGGGGGGGGGGCGCAAAGTGAGATACTGTTAAAATAACACTAAGAAATAACACATTGCAATGAAGATTAAATATGAAACATCAAGCGTTTTGATGCATTTCATGTAAGCTATTAAATAATTACCTTACATTTTTAGAGAGCCTCATAGAGGACTGTACCATTTGCTTTTTACTGAGGGGTCACCGCTGGTTTTGACTTTTTGGTTGTGCTTTTTGATCCTTAAATACCTTACGCCAAAGATTTCAGTTAATAGAGGTTGTTGGGACGTCATATCAAGTACAAACTACACACAACAGAGTATCAGGATGCTGAATACTAGTAAAAAAAGCCTCATGACAAAAAAACTCGACTACGTTTCTGACTTCAAAATTGAAGTGATGCCACAAAAATGTCCTCTGCCAATGTGAATAGTTTAGAACTGACATATTATTTTTTTTTTCATTTTTCAACAAACCATGTTTGCTTATAGAATATTTTATACAAATCAGAAAAGTGTTTGTACAGTGTGAAACCAAAACCTTGTATTTTGGGAGACTTTGTTGTATGGTTTTACCAGTCTATATGTGGCATGGAGCAATTGGCTATAAAGTGGGTAGGTGAGGAAATAGGGAATGTTTTTGTAGGAGGTTGTGTTGTAACACACAGTACTCCACTGTTATTAGAACATACTGGAAGAAAGGTAAAAGAGGAAGTGAGGGACCTGCCCATTGAGGCGACACAGTTACCCTGCTGTTGTAGGTAGCCCACAAAATATGCTAGGCTTTCTGATACTGCACATATTCTCAACTGAAAGCCTAACTGGGGCAAACCAATTAGCCATTATCATGTACAAGGCTTGACCAGTAGCATTTAGCTTCAAATTAGCATCAACTGCTTATTTCCGTGACATGCCCAGGGAGTGAATATCGATGTATAGCAACATTCAGAAAGTGGGAAGAAAGAGCATTACAAAGAAGCTTTTCTTGAAAACATGAGGCTATACGTTAAATCAAGATGTCAAGTGTGAATAACAGTAAACGTTTATCACTGTAGTGAATACTGTACTCCTAGTCCATAATCCCCTTCCTCCATACTTTTGGGAATTCCCATTCCCCCGTGAATTTAAAAGCCCCAGGAGTATGGAGGAGTGGGGATGGGAAATAGGGGTAACACTGGGTATGCTACTGGCGGAAGGCAAGCAAAGGAAGGTAATGAAAGAGAGATACCCGGGAGCTCAACCAAGGGAGTGGTTTGTCTTTAAGTTCTCACTCATCAGAACCACAATAAACTTAAAGCAACATATGAGTAAAATGAAATGCTGATACAGCAAACAGGTTGAGAGACAAATACTTGCGTTTTCATTTCTTTCACTTTGTTATTTGCCGCAAACAAGTAGGAAAGTTTTCTTTGCACCTCTTAAGATCTGCCTAAGGTGCTGTGGCGCGCCCTCGGCTGCTTGCTGCTCGGTACCGGATCCTAGAGGCGCTGCCCTGGCCGGGTATGGCATCGGATTATGATGTTGCCACTCGCCTTCGTTCCAGATTTTAGACCCCCCGCCCTTTTTTTTTTCCTTGTTTTTTCTTCTTGCCGATTCGGGTCTGTCAATCACCAGTTGATACTGTAAAGTCCCTGGACAGTCCAGAGCAGCTGTGCCTCGAGTGGATGGCATGAGGAAGCAATGGAATTCTACCAACAGATCGATCTGGAAGCCCAACTGCATTCCTGGGACACATCAGGCATGGCAGGTAGCACAGAACTGGCCAATGAGGTGAGGGGCCGAAGAGAAGGCAGATGTGTGGAGTTGAGCTGAGTAGTCTATCTTGCTGACAATCATTGGCGATAGCCTGCTCTTACGGCATACAGTGAGTCAAGTTCCATATTGTTATCTCCAGTGCATGAGGTGAGGGGGATACTACACAGCTCTGTGAGATGCAATAATCATTGTCTGACAGGAAGCTTAACCTAGATGACTACACTGCCAGGGGCCCGCAGAGTTGTTTTTCACCACATTTGGAGTTAACACTGGATATTGAACTGGCAGTGGCACATCAGCCACCATATCAGGAGGGACAAGGCATGAGAGCACATATATATAATTTTCTTGCATCTGCAATTAACGATTGCTTGAGTAACATGGCAGCAACATGCTGATCTCTTAAGGATTGCAATCATTACTGAATTATAAGTGCCTGGGTCTGTAGCTGACATGCACATAGGGGTGTGTATGTTATATTGTGTTGCAACTTCCCAACTTCTTATTTTTGAAAAAAATAAAAATCAGCAATTTCCTGAAATCACCTATACTGGTTCCCAGCTCTATGCAGGGGGAATGGGTTGGGGGGTCAGATTTCACTATCAACAGTACACCCCAGATTGGTATGCCCGCCGTGGGCCAGAATTTCAGCCCACCAACTGTTATGGGGAAGGAGCCAACATCTATACTGATAGCACAGGGCCAGACCCCTCCCTGTGCAGGGCGAATGGGTGGGGTTGGTCAGATTTCACTATCGCCAGTTCACCCTGGACTGGTTTGCCGACCTCAGGCCAAAACTTCAGCCCACCAACTGTTATGGGGCTGTAGCCAACTCCGAACATACAAACAAACTTTCACACATCTGATAGCACTGGGACCTTGCCCTGTGCAGGGCGAATGGGTGGGGCTGGTCAGATTTCAGTATTTCCAGAACACCCCAGACTGGAATGCCGACTTGGACAAAAACACCAACTGTTTTGTGGGTGGAGCCAACAATCGCAAAATCGGCAATCTCCAGAAATCACCCATACTATAGCACAGGGCCGGACCCCATCCTTTGCAGGGCGAATGGGGGTTGTTGGTCAAATTTCACTATCACCAGTACACTCCAGACTGGTATGCCGACACTGGGCCAACATTTCTGCCCACCAACTGTTATGGGGCTGGAGCCAACTCCGAACATACAAACAAACTTTCACAAATCTGATAGCTGTAACGCTCACATGGTATCCACAGGGACGTCACTCAGCCTGTTCTGACCTCTTACGAACTCGAACCCTTCCCTGGAGTCTACTCGACTGGAGACTAGGCCTGAAACACAGGATTGGTAGAGTTTAACTCCCTATTGTCTCTGTGTGCTTGAAGCCCTTCTTCCCCGGGTCCAACCTTTCCCTTTGATCCACAGCTCACCTTGTTTTCTTGGAAAGTGTGCTCTCCGTCCTGCTTTCAGCGCAGGGGCGCGTTGATTGATGCAGGCTCGTTGCTGCCTAGTTACTTCACTGGCAAGAGTCCAACAGGTAAGTATAATGAGTCTTTTGAACAGCTCTCTAACTTCGTTCCTTTCCTTCCTTAGATGATGGCCGGCGTCCGGGGATGGCGACGAGCTGCTGAGATGAGTAGTGCTGAAGGTGAGTGAGAGCGCGAAGCGCGATGCAACCCTTTCGTATTTGTATTGAACTGAGTTATTTTTCTGTCTTTTAGGTGCCGCGACGTTTTCAGCGTGGATGCCGGTTATGAAGAAGAAATGTGGTGAGTAAGCGCGGTATGCAGCGCCTCTAGATGTTTCCACGCTAACCTGGGGTGTCTTTTCTCTCTTGCAGATGGATGAGAAGTTCCAGAGACAGAGTTCCCCCAGAGCGGCTGGGATTCAGTTAAGCGTTTGAAGCTTGTACAGTCTTTAAAAATAAGCGAAGATTTGCTGAATGCTTACTAATGCCTTTTTTCTGTTCTTTTCCCTTTTCCTTCGGAAACGGCGTGCCGGGATGGGAATGACTCCGCCGAAGATGCCCGCAGAACAGAAGAAGCGATGAATGATGGGCAGAAGCGCCGCAAGGTAAGGCTGTTCCTAACGGTGTTCTTGTTCTTGCAGGAGCTGAGCGCAGAAGAAAGATGCAGGCCTACTGGAGACCGATCCGAACACGGTGAGTGTCATGCTGCAGGTGCAGAATTACCAGGTTACTCACCGTAGTGACCACCCTACTCCTAGTCCATAGTCCCCTTTCTTCCATACTTGTGGGACATCTCTCCGTCCTGTGGGACGGGACCGGAGCACTTTGTAAAAAGCATCCACATTTTTCCAAAAATGTGTGCTTCCTCTCTCCTCATCGCCCCTCAGTCCTTTTCTTTGCCAGGTCAGAGACCCATTAACCAATACAGAGGAACCTTATTAGAGGGGACGGCGGGCGGGCGTATGGAGGAAAGGGGACTATGGACTAGGAGTAAGGTGGTCACTACGGTGAGTAACATGGTAATACTCCTACGTCCCGTCCCCTTTCCTCCATACTTGTGGGAGATTCCCAAGCACTCCTTACAGGAACTACGGGTGGATGGAAATACCCCTTACTGAAAAAGGTTCTTCAGCACAGCCTGACCAAACTGAGCATCAGCTCTAGAACTCATGTCGAGGCAGTAATGCTTACAGAAAGCAGATGGAGAGGCCCAAGTAGCTGCCCTAGCGATGGACTCCCAGGGAACATACTTCTGAAAAGCAACCGCAGCTGCCTTGCCCCGCACCAGGTGTGCATGAATGCCTTTAGGAGGTTTCAGCTTTTGGACAGTGAAAGACTCCGTGATACAGGCGGCAATCCACCTAGAAATAGTTGCCTTAGACTCCTGTTTGCCTTGAGGGTTGCCGAAAGTCACAAAAAGTTGAGAAAAACTTCTAAGCTCGGAAGTCCTATCCAGGTAGAATTTAAGAGCTCTTCGGACATCAAGAGAGTGTAGAACCCTCTCTGCCTCAGAGGCGGGGTTTGGAAAAAAAAACGGTAGAGAGTTCGATTGATTCAAATGGAATTCGGTCACCACCTTCGGCAGAAAAGCCGGATTAGTTCGAAGGACTACCTTGTCCTTGTGAAAGACCAAGAAAGGATGCTCCACCGACAATGCCTGGAGCTCACTCACTCTCCTTGCTGATGTGACGGCAACCAAAAAGGACACTTTCCAAGACAAGTACTTGAGGTCCACAGTAGCCATCGGCTCAAAGGGTTCATGGCGCACCTGCCTTGGGACCACATTCAGGTCCCAAGGCAGGTGCGGATTACGAACTGGAGGGTAAAGGCGTGTTAAACCGGCGAAATGCCTCTTTACCACTGGGTTAGCCAGTGAGTACGAACACTGATCCGTAGAGAGATAAGCAGAGACCGCTGACAGGTAAGTCCTGCATGACAGAACATGAACCCCTGACTCTGCTAGGGAGGACACGAAGGACAACACCGCGTCAACCGTGGCCCCCCTTGGATCCAATTTCTTCTCTAGACACCAATGACAGAACCTGAGCCATTTACTCTTGTACTGAGATCTGGTCGAAGGTTTTCTGGCTGCCTGGATAATACGCATGTTATCCGCAGACAAATTCAGATGCTCTAAAGACCTGAACTCGGGCACCAAGCTGCCAAGCTGAGCGATTGTGGGGAGGGGTGCCACAGCTGCTGCTCCCCCTGGTGGAGAAGATCGGGAGTTACCGGTAACCTGATCGCGGATAAACCGACAGGTGTTGGAGTTCTGAGAACCAAAACCTGGCCGGCCACCACGGGGCTATCAGTAGAAGAGAACAGTTCACCGAGTTCTTCAACTTCCAAATTGCCCGGTGAACTAGAGGCAGAGGCGGGAAGGCGTAAGCTCTCATGTTGTGCCATGGAATATCTAGAGCATCCCCCAGAGATGAGGCTCCCAGCCGCCCTCTGGAGGCATACAGAGGAAGCTTCTTGTTTGCCGCCGTCTTGTTTGCCCCGTCGAACGGGTTCCACAGCTCTGAGGAGCAGAAGCTTCTGAACCTCGGCCTTGAGGGAGGGTGAGCCCGACAGCTGAAAAGGAGGGTTGAGGGGTGCGGTAGGGGGTAAAGGTAAGCGGAAGCCCGCCCGAGCGACTGACAAGACCCATCTGTCTTCTGTGATGGTCTGCCACGCCTCCCAATGAGACGCAATGCGTCCTCCCACCGGGGTCTCGTGCGAGCACGGAAAAACCTCATTTGGCAGGTTCATCGGTGGCGGTGCCACCTGAACCTGATGAGGAGGCTGAGCAGCGGGAGAAATACCACGTACGCTGTTGTCTATGGCGGTTTTTTCCCGCACAAGTGTCCACTCTGAGTGATTTGCGGTCGAGGAAGCCCCTGAAACCAGAAGGTCGACTCTGCGATAACGGTCTCTTAAGTTTGAAAGGAGCTTTAACCAGAACAGACAATGATTTAGCCGTCTGAGTGCTATCCTTGGTTTTGGTGAGCTCTACATCAGTAGAAGAATGAAAAAGCTCCTTACCATCGAATGGAAGGTCCAAAACCTTGTCTTGCACTTCCTTCGAAAACTTAGTGGCATGCAACCACGCTTGCCTCGAGGCGTCGGCGGAACCACCAGAGGAACGGGTGGAGCCGGAGGCGCTGGTGGACAAATTTCCTTTAAAAGCCCTTTGAAATACTCCCTCCTGGGGTCGGTGCGCATAAGCGCTTGAAATTTACCAAAAAAAGCGTCCTCAGGAGATTGCTTCGGAACCTGAGGAGGCCTCTCATGAGGTGGACAATTCCAGGGACGTAACGGAGAAGGGTGCCACGCCGGGCCCTCTGCCGATGTATCCACATAAATCAAAGGAGCCGCCCCTGCAGGCAACGAAACATTGTGCGGAAGAGGCATCCGGGCGTTCCAATCATAAACGGGCCGGTAAGGATACGCACAAGTGACCTTATGTTCACCCAAGGGACCGAACCCTACACCAGAGGCCGATGGGGTAGTTGTAGGGGTAGTACCCAAAATGGCCACCGTGGTCGTGGCGGGAACGGCCGCCATTTTGTCTTCATCTGAGGGGAACTGCGGCACGTGAGGAGGTGAGGCAGGGGTCCCCGTCGATGGATCAGGGGTCTTAATTTTAGCTTTAACATAAGGAACCTCGGCAGAGCCGGTACTATGAGGCCTGGAATGTTTCTGCAACATACCAACCGCCAACTGAGCCTTCGAAGGAAGGACCTCGGCACTGCCGGTAAAAGAAGAACCTTGCTTCTTTGCCCCCTCAACAGATCTGGTATCACCACAAGAGCGGGAACGGTGAGAAACCGCTTTCACCGACAGGGCCCTGCCCGGCCCCTCAGAACTGCTGGTAGTCTTAGCCTCTGTACGAGGGACCTTGGGCCTAGGCCCGGTAATAGCCTTATCGGCACGGGCCTCGAACATCCGTTCGGTAAACACAAGCCCAGCCAAGGCCTCGGGGCGAACCCCGGTCTTATCTTTGAGGGAAGCAGACAGAGAGGCCTCAGAGCGAGCTCCGGTAGCCCACGACTCAGTAGAACTGGGTCTACAATCAGCCCCCACAGGAGGGGCCTCGGAAGTTACTCCAGTATACACAGGCCCCTTACGGAGACCCTCAGAGAAAACTCTGGTAGAATTATTAGGCCCGACAGGCACCTCAGGGCGAACCCCGGTGACAGCGATCGACGCCCCTCCCGGCTCGAGAGGAACCCGGGAAGGTATCCCCCGGCCGGGGTGCTCTGAAAACTAAAGAACTTACCGGGCGTTTCTTCTTCTCGTCGATGAACGCCTGAAAATGAGATGGAGGAGCGCGTCCGAACACCTCCTCCCACTGTTCCAACCGACGTTGAAGAGCCCGGACCGAAAAAGAGTCACAGTAAAAACAGGAGTCCCAGCGGTGTTCCGTTCCCAAACACTGTAACAAAGAGGATGGGGATCCGCCCTCGCGAAGCGACGATGACACGAAGAGCAGTCTGGAAAGTCTAATTTAAAAGACATAGACAGACTAGAAGACGAACGCTAGCGAGAGCCAGAGAGGAAAACAGGGAAGAAAATCTTCAGAGGATGCAAGTGCGTCCGGCCCCGATCGAGCGGACAAAAGGACTGGGGGGCGATGCGCGGGGCGGAGCCAAGGTGGGCGGGGTTACGGCCGGGTGCCGGGCCCCGCGCAGGAAAGAGAGGAAGGACACATTTTTGGAAAAATGGGAATGCTTTTTACAAAGTGCTCCGGTCCCGTCCCACAGGACGGAGAGATGTCCCAGAAGTATGGAGGAAAGGGGACGGGACGTAGGAGTAAACACAAAGCATGTTTCTCAGCCTGGGCGTGGCTTAAATAGTCTCTGGGTATCCCAGGTGTCTCTGGGCTGAACCACAGCCAAAAGACTAGACTGCACATGCAGTTCTGGGAACCAAAATATGTGGGGGCATCCATCTTGTCCCCATCAATGCACTACAAGTCCAATCCCCAATGTTATCCTAAGGGAGTGAGTGAGGCTGGTGCCACGAGCGCCAAGTCTGACTCCAAGTGGGTCTTTGGAGGGATGGAGAGGCCCTTGAGGGCCATGTAGGTGGTCGTGGCCTGGCTCCAGCCTGACATCTTGGAGGGTTGGGTACATGAGGGGCAGGAATCATGACAATAGCACTGGGCCAGACCTTGCCTTGTGCAGGGCGAATGGGTGGTGCTGGTCAGATTTCAGTATTGCCAGAACACCCTAGACTGGAATGCCGAGCTCGGACCAAAACACCAACTGTTTTGTGGGTGGAGCCAACAATCGCAAAATCGTCAATCTCCGGAAATCCCCCATACTATAGCACAGGGCCGGACCCCATCCTTTGCAGGGCGAATGGGTGGCGTTGGTCAAATTTCACTATCACCAGTACACCCGAGACTGGGGTGCCGACCCTGGGCCAACATTTCTGCCCACCAACTGTTATGGGGCTGGAGCCAACCCGAACATACAAAAAAAGTTGACAAATATATATATATATATATATATATATATATATATATATATATATATATATATATGATACATTACTCACCGTAATTGTATTTCTAATGCTTGTATCTGCTTAGATTCACATGCTGTGCATAGGCCGACATCTAGTGGAAGCTGCAGAGTATTACAGTTTGTTTTTCAAAACTTGAAAATGGGCGTCAACATAGGGCGTGCCAGTAATACTATCCCTAGTGTGACGTCCACTGTACCCATGATCCCTCACGCGTGTAGGATCCTCAGATTGTATTTTTTCTGACATGAGGTAGCATGAGGAGTAGCGTGAGTACAGTTTATCCAAGCAGATAGATAGATAGATAGATAGATAGATAGATAGATAGATAAGACTACAAGCATCCATACACCTTCTCTCAGAGGGGAGGAAGGGCAGGCGCAAGTGAATCTAAGCAGATACAAGCATCAGAAATACGATTACGGTGAGTAATGTATCCCTTCTTAGGCTTGTGGAATCTGCTTAGATCACATGCTGTGCATAGATTAGCGAGCAGTGTTAGAAGAAGGAGGTGGGATGTGAGAAGGGTCATGAGCAAACAGGTGTCTTAGAACCACTTGTCCCACTTGAGTATCTGTCTTGGAATGAGTGTCAATGCAGTAGTGCTGAGTAAAAGTGTGAATAGAGATCCATGTAGCTGCTTTGCAAATGGTGTCAAGGGGTACATTTGCAATGAAAGCGAGAGTGGCCCCAGTGCCTCTTGTAGAGTCGGCTCTTGGCGTGAAAGGCAGAGTCTTTTCAGAAAGGGAGTAACATAGCTGGATACAATTGACTATCCACTTCGAGATGGCACCTTTAGAGACGCAATCTCCTTCTCTGCCTGTAGCTGCGGAGACAAACAGTTGGTCTGTTTTTCCTAGCGGCCTGGTCTTGTCTACATAGTAGAGGACCGCTCTTCGCACATCTAGAGTGTGTAGTTTCACCTCAGCAGAGCTCTTGGGTTCTTGGAAGAAGGCCAGAAGCTCAATGGACTGGTCAACATGGATTTTAGAAATGAACTTAGGTGAGAACCTAGGGTGTGTTCATAGAACCAGTTTATCCTTATGGACACTAAAGAAAGGATCCTGCACTGACAGAGCCTGAATTTCACTGACCCTTCTTATGGATTTAATGGCTACAAAGAAGGCAGTTTTATAGGTCAGGTGTTTGAGACTGGCTTTAGGCATGGGTTCAAAGGGTGGACCCATGAGCTTAGCAAGCACCACATTAAGGTCCCATACAGGTGGTGGGTTTGAAATTGGAGGGTGGAGTCTCTTTACTCCTTCCATGAAGGCTTTCAGCACTGTTACTTTCCACCACATAACTTTGTTATGGGAGGTGGTGTAGGCTGACAGCGCCGCCAGGTGTACCTTGAGTGAATTAAATACCAACCCTGCATCCAGCAGGTGGAGCATGTAGGTAACAATATTGGAAGGAGTGCAATCAACCGGGTTGATTTGCTTGTTCTGGCACCAGATAACGAATCTCTTCCATTTATCAAAATAACAGTGCCTCGTCTTTGGTTTCCTAGATTCATTTAGGATGTCCATGCACCTCTGTGGTAAGTTGAGATGTCCAAACTCTATGACTTCAGGAGCCATGCTGCCAAGTTCATTGAGCCGGGCTGAAGATGCACTATTTGACCTTGGTGCTGGGATAGTAGGTTGTGCCAGCACAGGAGTCTGATGGGTTTGCACGCTGCTAGTTTGCACAGGTGTGGGAACCACGGTTGTCTTGCCCACATGGGAGCAACTAGGATGAGCGTCATCGATTCCTTGTGCATCTTGTTGACCACTTTCCTCATGAGAGGAGTTGGTGGAAAAGCTTAGGCAAACATCCCTGACCTGTTCATCCATAGGGCGTTCCCCTTGGAGTCTGGCTGGGGGAACCTGGATGCGAATCCTGGGCATTGTCTGTTTTCGCTTGTGGCAAATAGGTCTATAGTGGGGAAACCCCACTGTGAGAAGAGATCTTCTACGATTTCTTTGAGCAGACACCATTTGTGTTCATCTGGGAGGGGATCTCTGCTCAAAGCATCTGCGAGTGAATTGAGATCCCCTGGAACATTTTGAGATGACAGGTAAATGTTCCGTCTGAGTGCCCATGTCCACATTTTCTGGGCAAGCCTGGACAGATTTGGCGAATGAATCCCTCCCTGTATGTTCATGTAAAACATCGCTGTTGTACTGTCTGTTAAGATCTGTACCGACAGGTTCAACAGGTGGGGTTCGAACGCTCGAAGCGCTCTGAAGACTGCCAGAAGCTCTACCAGATTGGTATGATTCTTGCCCAAATGTGAGACCAGAGACCCTGAGCTGTGTGGTGAAGGGGGTGTGCTCCCCACCCCGACAGGGACGCGACTGTAGTGACTATAGTTTGTATCTCCGGATCGTAAAAAAGGTTCTCTCTTATCCACCAGTGAAGACTTTGTACAAGTGTTGGCGAAACGACCACTAGTTCGTCCCACCGACCACTTGCCTGAGACCACTGTTTCGCCAACCACTCTTGCATGGGTTGCATACGCAGGCACGCATAGGGGACCAGGTAAATACATGACGCCATCATGCCTAGTAAACGCATCGCTTTGCGCACCCTTATCTGGCGGCCGGACTGATATTGAGGAATTTGCAGTAGTATATTCCGAATTCTTTCCTCTGATAGAAAGGCCAACCCCTCTTGAGTGTTTAGGACAGCTCCTAGGAACTGTTTGGAGGTGCTTGGCACCAGGCTTGATTTTTTCTCGTTGATAGAGAAACCCAATTCGAAGAGGAGGTCGATAGTTCTTTGGATGTTGGATCTGCAAATTACTGGGGTTTCTCCCGTGATGAGCCAGTCGTCCAGGTAAGGGTACACTGGGATTGCCTCCCTGCGTAGGTGTGCCGCCGCCACTGCCAGTACCTTGGTAAATACCCTTGGAGCCGAGACTATACCGAAGGAGAGCACCTTGAACTGGTAGTGCTGACTGTCCACCTTGAAGCGCAAGAATCTTCTGTGCGCTGGGAACATGGAAATATGAAAATAGGCATCTTTCATGCCCAATGTTGCCAAGTAATCCCCTCTTTTTAAGAGTGGGATTACCTCTTGTAGAGTAGTCATGCGAAATTTCTGGGGCTTGACATATTTGTTTGCAGGGTGTAAGTCTAATACTGGGCGCATTGTCAAATCTTTTTTTGGCACAAGGAAGTAAGTTGAATAGATACCCTTATTTACCTGGTTGCCTGGGACGAGTTCTATCGTGTCCTTTGCGAGAAGATTGACGATTTTCTCGAGGAGGATCTTCTGGTGGTCCAGGGAATGTATTTTTTGTCGTGGTTGTGGGTGCACTCTAGCAGTTCGATGCAGTATCCTGCGGACACTGTGGACAGCACCCATCTGTCCGAAGTGATCCCTTCCCATGCCTGGGTGAAGTTGGAAATGCGCCCCCCTACTGGGGATGCATGGGAAGGGACCCTGAGCGGAACATCACTGCTTTGCGGGAGGCGTACGGCCTCTGCCGGGGCTGCCTCTACCCTTACCACGGCCCCTTTTGTTACCTCTGCTGTAACTCTGGGTATTCTGCTGATTGCCACCCCATGATGTACCCTGTCCCTGTGTATAATTGGAGCCCCGTTGCGAATTTTGGCCGTGTGAGCGACGAAAATTACCATTCCCTCTTTGATTAGTGGGCTTATTCATCAATTGTCCCAGGGACTCCAGTTTTTAGCACGTCCTCTACCGCTTTGCCAAACAAGACATTCGGTTCGACCGGCATGTCAATAAGGGTCGTCTGTGTTTCGGGTTTAAACCCTGAATGTCTTAGCCAGGCGTGCCTCTTAATGACAGTGCTCTCTTCTATGAGCCGGCCTGCATTATCTGCAGCGTCAAAGGTTGTCTTGAGGATGTAACCTGACACGGCTCTACCCTCCGGCGCGATCTGGGCCAACTGACCATTCAGTGGTTCCGGTGCGGAGTCAATGAGAGCAGCTACCTGCTCCCACTGGTGGCAATTATAGCTTGCCAGCAGAGTGGTGGTGTTGGTGATTCTCGCTTGGTAAGCGGAAGTGGAGGCTACCTTCCTTCCTAACCCATACATTCTCTTGCTCTCCTTGTCTGGGGGAGCCTCAGATGATGATAGCGGTGTCTCCGCTCTCTTTCTGGTATTAGTAATTACTAAGGAGTCAGGCTTCAGTTGACCCCTTATGTAAAGAGGGTCTGACTGGGCGGCCCTGAACATCTTCTCAATTCTGGGGTTTACAGCCTGGTGAGATTAGGATTAAGAAGGGAAGGATCAATTCTATGTTGGATTGATCTGAGAATAGGAATGGCCTGAGTAATGGGTTTCTTGTCTCTCACTAGCTCTTCTGTGAAGTCCCTCTCCTCTTGTGCCCCTTGAGTGTCAATGCAGAAGTGCTCTGCCGCTTTAGCCAAGACCTAATTTAGCAGGGGCTGGTTATCTACTGGAGAGTCGTTAACCTGAGGTTCTTTGTGAACAGGAGAGTCTATATTATAGACCCCTGCGACGTCTTCCTCTTCCCCATCCTGGCCCTCGTCATCTCCATAATAACCTACCCCTGTTTGGTCGTCCAACAATTGGAAGTCTGGATCCTCAGTATATTGTTGTGGGTCCTCACTATAGTGTTGATAAGGTTGTATGTAGTAAGGGTCTGAAATCAGGCCTTGAGTTGGAGTCTGAAATCGGGGTTTTTTACTAGGGGGCTGAGGGTCCCTGGATCCTGAAGGAGTAGCGCTGTCTGGAGTGTAAGAGAGGAAATGTTCTGGGTTTTTAGAGTAGAAATCAGCCAGGGAAGACATTCTACTCATTACCCTGTTCATATCTTCACTGTTCCATTCTCTGGAGCTGGGGATGACAACCTCTTGAAAAGGTTCCCCTCCTATTTCCCTAACGTGAGGAGTGGGAGGAACAGGTTTGGTCCTAGGGGCAGAGACAGGGGTCTTGGAACTTCCTTTATCTGAAGCCTTAAGTGTCTGTGGTGCAGAAGTAGAGTGTACTGGCTTTTTCTGCTGTTTACCCCCTTCCCCTTGAGTATGAGAGTGTTTTCCTGAATGTTTCATTTTTTCTAAGATTTTTGATGCTTGGCATCGAGAATCGGGGGTACTCTCTCTCTTTCGAGTGTACACATCGGGACTCAGAAGCAGACGCCGAACGGGCTGCCGGAGCCGACTTCTGGTGTGCGGCCTGGGGGTGGAGGTCAGATTCGTCATCTGACGAACATACCTCCGTGACTTGAGGAAGCGAGGCACTCTTGGCAACTGTGGACGGTTGCCTTGTGTCGTGCAGCGATCTTGACCTGGAACACCCAGAGGACAC